>NC_009392.2:0-300000 GCF_000002875.2 Leishmania infantum JPCM5
AACCCTAACCCTAACCCTAACCCTAACCCTAACCAGTACACCAGTACACCAGTACACCAGTACACCAGTACACCAGTACACCAGTACACCAGTACACCAGTACACCAGCACACCAGTACACCAGTACACCGTCACGCCCCCGTCCTGTTGGAGAGGGTGTCGCTGTGCAAGGAATCAGTGGAGAAAAAAACCCTAACCCTCACCCTAACCCTAACCAGTACACCAGTACACCAGTACACCAGTACACCAGTACACCAGTACACCAGTACACCAGTACACCAGTACACCAGTACACCAGTACACCAGTACACCAGTACACCAGTACACCAGTACACCAGTACACCAGTACACCAGTACACCAGTACACCAGTACACCAGTACACCAGTACACCAGTACACCAGTACACCAGTACACCACCAGTACACCAGTACACCAGTACACCAGTACACCAGTACACCAGTACACCAGTACACCAGTACACCAGTACACCAGTACACCAGTACACCAGTACACCAGTACACCAGTACACCAGTACACCAGTACACCAGTACACCAGTACACCAGTACACCAGTACACCAGTACACCGTCACGCCCCCGTCCTGTTGGAGAGGGTGTCGCTGTGCAAGGAATCAGTGGAGAAAAAAACCCTAACCCTAACCCTAACCCTAACCCTAACCCTAACCCTAACCCTAACCCTAACCCTCACCCCAGCCCAACCCTAACCAGTACACCAGTACACCAGTACACCAGTACACCAGTACACCAGTACACCAGTACACCAGTACACCAGTACACCAGTACACCAGGACACCAGTACACCAGTACACCAGGACACCAGTACACAAAAAAACCCTTACACCAGTACACCACTACACCAGTACACTAGTCCACCACTACCCAGTACACCAGTACACCAGTACACCAGTACACCAGTACACCAGTACACCAGTACACCAGTACACCAGTACACCAGTACACCAGTACACCAGTACACCAGTACACCAGTACACCAGTACACCAGTACACCAGTACACCAGTACACCAGAACACCAGTACACCAGTACACCAGTACACCAGTACACCAGTACACTAGTACACCAGTACACCAGTACACCAGTACACCAGTACACCAGTACACCAGTACACCAGTACACCAGTACACCAGTACACCAGTACACCAGTACACCAGTACACCAGTACACCAGTACACCAGTACACCAGTACACCAGTACACCAGTACACCAGTACACCAGTACACCAGCACACCAGTACACCAGTACACCAGTACACCAGTACACCAGTACACCAGTACACCAGTACACCAGTACACCAGTACACCAGTACACCAGTACACCAGTACACCAGTACACCAGTACACGAGTACACCAGTACACCAGCACACCAGTACACCAGTACACCAGTACACCAGTACACCAGTACACCAGTACACCAGTACACCAGTACACCAGTACACCAGTACACCAGTACACCAGTACACCAGTACACCAGTACACCAGTACACCAGTACACCAGTACACCAGTACACCAGTACACCAGTACACCGTCACGCCCCCGTCCTGTTGGAGAGGGTGTCGCTGTGCAAGGAATCAGTGGAGAAAAAAACCCTAACCCTAACCCTAACCCTAACCCTAACCCTAACCCTAACCCTAACCCTAACCCTAACCCTAACCCTAACCCTAACCCTAACCCTAACCCTAACCAGTACACCAGTACACCAGTACACCGTCACGCCCCCGTCCTGTTGGAGAGGGTGTCGCTGTGCAAGGAATCAGTGGAGCGAAGAACCCTAACGCGTACCCGTTCCCGCCCCCGTATTCTACCCTTCCCTCGCTCTTGTCCCTGACCCGCTCCTTCGAGAATGTGCATCGGTGGTGTGAATCGGTGTAAAGGAATGATCTATCCCCCATCTTTTTTTCTGTGAGGAAGTAGTGCATAGCCTTTTTCTATCAGAGCTGCTTTTCTGTGCCGTGCATCGGGGGACTGTTACGGCGAGAGCTTGGTGACGCAGTGGTTTTTTTGGTGGTCGGAAAAGGTGCCGTCGGCCGGTACTGGTAAGGAGTTGGCTCATTAGCAAGTTTTTTTTTCTCCTGGTTTTTTTTGTTTGGTACCCATGACCACTCCCAGAGGCGTTGTCCCGGTGTAGTTGGTGGTGCGTGGCCTTGTCCGTTGGGAAACACCACTGCCTGTCGTCTTGATAGCTCACGAGTGATTTCACTGCGTAGGAATTCCTTGCGTTATTATATGTTTAGCTGAGGGCTGCGGCTCATATTCTCAGCTTTGCGGTGCTGCAGTGTGGCGTTGCACATCTGCAAGCGACACCAGTTTCAAAAAGGGCGACTATGATTTTGCAGCCGGCGATTTGGATGCTGAAAACGTGAGGACAGAAGTTTGCAGCCGTGTTGGGTCCACCGGCGTGTTGGTGGTCTCCATTTTGCGGGATCGAGCACCTTTCGCAGCGCTGCTGCTTCAACAAGCACGTATGAAGCGTTATCATGGCTGTTCTCCTCCCGCCTGCACCGCAGTTGGTGACACGCTGCCGGCTCTAATGTCGTTAACTGCCTAGTGGGTTTATTATTTCATGGGCATATATCGGGCAATGTGATACCCTTGTGTCGCGCAAGGGACCAATAATGACGGAATCTCTTACGAGGCGGCTTTGAGGAGCACCATGGTGTTAGTTGAAGGAAAAACACCCCCCTCCCACCGGCCTTTTTCATGCCATCACTCTTTTCAGTGCCGTGCGCGCGCGGAAGTTGTGCTATTATTATTTCGCTCTCTTCTAATACTAGTTGGGATATTTTAGTGTGCAATTACGCCTCCAAAGCTGCTGCTGCAACCTAGTGTCAGAGTGGTCTCTAGATAGAGCCTGTGCGTTTTTGCCCGCGATATGGTGTCTGCCACCTGTTCGGCTGTAGATGAAGTGAAAAGGTAATTAGTGCTCATCAGCTTGTTCTACACTGAACTGGGATGCTGATTCGTGCCTCAAAGGGCAATGATGATCTTGATGCGCGAGTTACACCTAGCGGAACTCGTGTGAGGACTTGTACACCTAATTCTTCTGACATGTCCTTGTGATCCAATTTCTGCTGTTGTCAGTTGGACGATTCTGGTGCCGTTGCAGGTAGTGCTTATCCTCTACGTGTAGGAGACGTGCGTACTCACCCGTACGTCGACGATTGTGAGGCTCGGCTTTGGAAGCCGAGCGGGATGTTGTATGTGCTTTTGAGGCCTCCGTGCACTTGTGTAGCATAGAGTTGCTCACAGCGGGTGGAAGGGAGCGAAACTGGTATTCTTTGCGTTCGCTGTTCTCAGGATTGAACTATTGTGGTGAGGGCTGTCATTGTTCTTGTGTTCGTATGAGACTTGCCGGATGATGGGGGTTTTGCGATGGGAGCTGCAGCAACTTCGACGCTGAGTGCAGGTTTTTCGATAAGGGATGCCAGGCTGGCAGTTGCGGCGCCGACTCTGACAGGTATTCCTGAGCGACGGCTTCTCTTGTGTGCCGGTCTGTGGAAAAAATCAGCTAAGTGCACAGGTGACGGCGAGCGCCATTTCGAATGCTGGCGGTGGTGTGTATCGCTCGTAGTGAAAGTCACACTCACAGTTTCGGTTTTCTGCTAGGCTTGTTTATTTTGCCATATAGTTTTGCAGAGCGTCTTTCCGGCGCTGTCTCTGAGCAAAGGCTTGTTCTGTCCTCGCTGAGTAGATTTATGAAGGTGTGCTCGTTAAGTGCAGTGTCTCTGCCCTACTCAAGTGTACAGAAGAATGGTGAATTCATACGTCACCTGGATGAAAATTTTTGTCGAATCGCTTCATAGGAGGATAAGCTTCTGGATTCTGTGACAGTCTCGTAAAAGTTATACACTGCTGTGTAGAGGATGTGTGAAAACCGTCGTTGGACGTGTGCGAGGTATAAATGATTTAGATATTTTTTTTTCTAGATTGTGTACATATCTGCTTTTCCATGTGGACAGGTGCTCTCTGCGAAAGAAAAGCTATATCTCAAAGCATTTTTTTTTAATTAAAAAAGGTAAAAGTATAAAGAGGAACCTTCTTTTCTTGGACCGTCGGTGGAGCACTGAGACGATATGTCGTTGTGGGGAGATGGAGGGAGGGGATCTGCACTGCTTGTTGTCGTTGTTCAAGCGACCTTTTTTACAGTGGCTTAGCGGATTTTATCTGTTCAAACATTTTTTCTTGATGGAGAAGAGGAGTTTTAGGTCCGTGTTTGTATCTGGAAAGGCGAAGAGACGCTAGTGTGGTCGAGCAGCGTCGGTTAGTGGAAAGGGAATCTGTGGCAACCACGTTTTTTTTTTTGAATACTTAAAACATAAAATATAGTGTGCGTACCCATCTGAACCCCCCTAGTGTATCGTGCCTGCGTCCTTTTTTTTCACTGTGTGAAACAGCTTTTTCCGGAATAGAATTTATTATTCATGCACTCGTGTTGTTGTAAGTCTCTGGTTCTCCTTCAGCACAATTAGCGAAAGGTGGAGGTTTGATGAAAGACTTTTTGGGAAGCTCCGTGATGGAGCTGCGAAGAATGCCCTTGCGAAAGTATGCTTTGCGTTAGTGCCTCTAGCCAGGTTTTTCGGTGCTTATCTCTTACGTCCTTTCTACACCTCGCTTTCGTTGTCTTCGTCCTTTCTGAGAAGCCTCATAGAGCATCATTTCACGGAGGAGTGAAAATCATAGAGTACCCTTTCGAGAAGAGAGCTGGACATCAAAAAGGTAAGATAAAAGAAAAGACAAAGAGCAGAGGGACGAAATGTTCATCAAGAACATTATCATATCCGGTTTTCGCTCCTATCGCGAGCAATCGTTTCCAGATGGACTTTCCCCCAAAACAAACGTGATTGTAGGCAAGAACGGTTCTGGAAAGTCGAACTTCTTTGCCGCTATTCAGTTTGTGCTGAACGAGAAATTCGCCAACTTGCGCGCTGCAGAGCGGAAGGAACTTTTTCACGTGGGCAGTGGGAGGCCGGCGCTGTCTGTCTTTGTGGAAATCGTGTTCGATAACTCGGATGGTAGGCTTGTCATTCCGGGCCGTGCGGAGGAGCCGGAGGTACGGATTCGCCGCACGATCGGCCTAAAGCAGGATGAGTTTCGCGTGAACGATCGCAAGTTCTCGGCGTCTGACGTCCACCAGCTTCTGGAGAGTGCTGGCTTCTCCTCCAGCAACCCTTACTATGTTGTGGAGCAGGGGAAGATTGTGAGTTTGGTGAACATGAGCGAGGAAGAGCGCTACCAGCTCATCAAGGATGTTGCGGGGACGAAAGTGTACGATGCGCGACGTGCGGAGAGCGAGCACATCCTTGCGGAGACGAAGGGAAAGCAAGGCCAGATCACAGAGTCGATCGGGGAGCTGCAGAGGCGCCTAAAGGAGCTGGAGTCCGAGACGGCGGAGCTGAAGCAGTACGAAGAGGCGGATCGGGAAAAAAAGTGCATTGAGTACTGCATTTTCAATTCTGAGCTGGAAGCGGCAAACGATGCGTTGCTGAAGGTGGAGGAAGAGTGGAACAAGCAATCCACGCTGTTTAACAAATCGCAAGATGTCGACGAAGCCTCGGAGCAGAAAATATCGAATTTCTCGCAGAAGATCATGGACATTTCTACCGACATTGCCCGTCTGGAGATGGAGAGGATTGCTGTTGCGAAGGATATGGCTGCTCTGACGAGTAAGCAGGCGGTTGTGGAGCTGGACGCCAGTGAGGCTGCAGGGAGATTTGCCCGCAACAACCGGGAACTTGAGGCACTCTGTAGGGAGGATCGAGAGCTTAGCGCGACCATCCAGACGGTCGCCGCCGACATTGAAAAGAAGAAATCACTGTTCCACTCGAGCGAAGAGGCGGCGAACAAAAAGGCTGCCGAGGTGGAGGCTCAGCGCAAGGTTCTCGAGCGGCTGCAGGAGCGTCGTAACCGAACCAAACTCTTCAGGAGCAAAGTGGAGCGCGACAAGTGGGTGAGGGGCGAAATACAGAAAAACGAAGATTCTATCCGAAAATCGCAGGAAGAGCTGGTTTCGGTTTGCCGTGAAATGGAACTGGTGGAAAAGGAAGCGGCTGCGTTGTCGAAGGAGATTTCCGCACCAAATCTGGCTACTGCCGATGTGGATCAGAGTTTGCGGGACCACGATGAGCGAATCAAGGCCGCACTCTGCCAACGAGACCAGCTAAACCATCAGCGGCGGCAGTTATGGCAGTCGGTGCACAGGCAGGAAAGTGTGGTTCAGCGGCTCGACGAGGAGTTGCGAAACGCGAAGCAGCTGTGGGAGCGGGCTGTTCGCCAAGATATACGTCAGGGGCTCCAATCTCTTTCAGAGGTCCTTCACGACTTGAGAAATCCGGTGCTATCTGCCGCCGTGCAGGGTCCGCTGATCGACCTTATTGAGGTGGCGGACGGTTACAAAACGGCTGTGGAAATCACAGCGGGTAACACACTCTTCAATGTTGTTGTGGACTCGTTCGAGGTGAGCACGATTCTGCTCGCTGAGATGAACAAGCGACGGAAACCTGGCCGTGTTTCGTTTTTCCCGTTGGACACATGCAGCGGGAAGGCTTTGGACATTGCCACAACACCGGAGTGCTCGCCGCTGCTGTCTAAGATCAAGTACGACACGCGCTTCAAGGGTGTGGTGGCTGAGGTCTTTGGGAGGACGGCCGTCGTTGCCTCGCTGGAAACGGCGGCCACGATGGTGGGCAAGCTGCAGTGGGACGTCATCACGGTGGACGGCGACCAGCTGGGGCGCAAGGGCGGAATCACGGGTGGCTTCATTGACAAGCGCCACATGAAGCTTCCTCTTCGCGAGCGCGAAAGGGAGCTGGCCGCCGACCGTCAGACAGCACGCGCAAAGCTGGACGGCCTGTGCCAGGAGGTGGCCACAGTGGAGCAGAGCATCACGGAGGTGCTCAACGAGCTTGAGGCGCTTCGCAATCAGAACATGTCGACGGAGCGGGAAGCGGATGCCCGGTTGCGAGAGACGCGCCTGATGGAGGATCGTCGATCTTGCCTGGCGACTCTGAAGTCGAACTTGGTGGCAACCAAGAAGGCGGTAGAGAGTTCCATTGCGGCGGCGACGGAAACAGTGCGGGAGCTGAAGAGGGAGCTCTCTGACGAATTCAAGAGCGCATGGACGCCAGAGGACGAGAAGAGGCTAGAGCAGCTGACAGAAGAAGTGGCTGCCGCTCGCGTGGCGTCGTCTGAGATGCAGGCAAGTACACTGCAACTGGCTACCGAGGTTCAGCTTCTGGAGGACACTGCGCGGCACGTGGAGCGGCGTAAGGCGGTTGTCGCTGACCGCATCCGCGAGCTGAGCTGGTCGAGGCATGCCGGTAGCATAGCGGGTGGAGAAGAGGCTGCTGTGAAGGCCGAGTTCGAGTTGCTTTCGCAGCGGCTGCAGAGTATCGACCATGACTTGGAGCAAGAAGCTCGCGAGCGCGAGAAGCTGCAGTCGCAGCTCGATGCGTTGACATCGAAGCGGCTGGGCGCGGCGCGGAGCTTGCAGGAGCGCAAGGACGTCGCGGACAGGACGCAGATGCAGCGGAGTGTGCTAGTGCAGCGCCGCGATGAGGCGCTGCAGAAGATCCGACAGCTAGGAGTGCTGCCTCAGGCGGTTGCCAAGTTTGAGTCGGCGTCTCTCGGGAAGCTGATGTACCACTTGAAGGCAGCCAATGAGAAACTCAAGGCCTTGTCGCATGTGAACCGCAAGGCTGTCGACCAGTACGCGACCCTCCAGGAGGCTATGAAAGACCTAACGTCGCAGCAGGAGACACTGGCCAAAGAACTGGACAGCATTCACGAACTGATGGAACACTTGGACGCAAAGAAGGAGGAGGCCATTGAGCGCACGTACAAGCAGGTTCAGTACCAGTTTGAGGAGGTTTTTAAACAGCTCGTAGGTGTGGAGAGCTGCTCGGCGGAGCTGCAGCTTGTCGCGTCTGCCGCGCCGAACAAGAAGGAGGACCCGTACACTGGCGCACGTATCAAGGTGTCGTTTGGTCTTGGAAACCCTGTCAGCCACCTGGACCAGCTTAGTGGCGGGCAGAAGTCTCTTGTCGCTTTGGCGCTCATCTTTGCGATCCAGCGCTGCGACCCTGCTCCGTTCTACCTGTTTGACGAAATCGATGCCGCTCTCGATGCGGAGTACCGCACATCTGTAGCGAACATGATGGCGCGTCAGTCCGGCGAGTGCCAGTTCCTCGTGGCAACCTTCAAGACGGAACTCCTGGACGTAGCGGACAAGGTGCTCGGCATTTTCTTCCACAACAAGATGAGCCGCATCCAGGCCATTGCGAGGGAGGAGGGTGTGAGGCTGCTGAAGCAGGCAGCACTTGAGGATCGCAAGCGTTCCCGCGAAGTCGAGTAGGTGCTTTCCTGCCGTGGTGCATGATGACGGTTCTGTGCAACACGAAACGGAAAGAAAACCGAAAAAGACATGCGCATCCGCGGTTGCAAGGATGGCGCCGTTTTGATTACGGCATGTGTGCGTTCACATTTGTGGTTTTCGTGCAGCTATTCAGAAACGACCTCGTTTGGTTTCACTTTTTGTTTTCTCTGCTCTCTTCCCCTGATGTGCCCGCGTTTCGCCGCCTCTGAAGTGTGACCGTAACTAGCACACGGGCCATAGACTCATAGAGTATCAGACGCCTTTTCTGCATATAAGCACGCCTGTCAGTGTATGTGCGGATGCGCGCGCCTAAAGAAGACATCAACTCAGACTCCATAGACCACTTTCTTTTTCTTTGGCTCTTTTTTGTTGTGTTGGTTTTCAGCTGTTTTCTGGTGTTTCTCTCCTTGTGCCCCTCGGAGGCCGGGTGAGCGACGTACCGGAAGGCGACTTGGTTTCTTTTTTTTTTCGGCTTTTTTTCTATTAGCGGTGGTGCCGGCTGCAGTGCATTTCTGTTTCACCTCGAGGATACTTAGCACGCTGTGCGCTTCTTTTGATATGACCTGAACTGATGAAAACAAGAAACAAGTAGCAGACGTGATTGCAAACACCGAGTGTGCCAGCCACTAGCGCCACTCTGCTTTTTTTTTCTCTGCGTTGGAAGAGGCCATGTGAAAATGCGGCGAAGGTGTTCGTGACATTCATGATGCCGTGGTCGCCAGAATGGACAGCGGCTCGGTGTTTCTCTCTCGCTGTTTCCGTTTTGGGGTGCCATACGAGCAGCTTCTGAGAACCTCTCTTCGCTTCTCTGCTCCTGCTCTGAAGACGCCGTGGGCCGTTTACTCCAACTCTGCTCTTGGCCTTGGTTTTCACAGAGCGGCGACGATTGTGCGTAGCTGGGTGGCGAAACACACACGTTTTTAGGATCTCTGCCCCCAGACTCTGGAGCATATTGCTGCTTCTGCGGTCACAAGTGTATCTTTGAGATGAGCGAGTTTTTCTGGGATGTAGGGCGCGAAGAGGGTTCACTACAAGGCCCTCTTCTCAACGCACCACGCAAGAGATGCCGCGAGGAGAATTACGCGGTAGACGCCTATCCTCGGCACCTCCCCCCACATGTGCGAGTGCAGGTTGCATGGGAGAACATCACCACTTTCGTTTCACTTCGTGGACACGTCTTGGATGCGCACGGCCGCTTTAACTCGGCCGAGTTCCCCGGTCTGGCCTTTTTTTACAACCCTGTGGTGGCGTGCGTTGCCTCTGGGACCGTAACACTGCATTTTGATAATAGCACCTCGGTCACAGAGCGGATCCTGCGCGAAGAACGGCCACTCCCGTGCCCCATCCACGGACCATTCCGCTGCCCTTGCCACATCATGCACGAGGCGGCAGGCGGTGTTGCTCAGCTGCTTCGCGAGATCTTCTGTCAACACTCACCGTTCGACGTTTCTATCGACTGCCACCGACCCTATCCGCACATTTGCATTGACAGCCAGTCAAGGACGTGGTCTGTATCGCTGGTGGGACTGCCGCTCCCCCCAAAATCGTTCGGGCCGTTTCCGTTGGGGGACATCACCTCTCCGCAGTCCATCAAAAACTACTGGTTCCAGTACATTGAAAAGAGCAGGGCTACCGAGGACGCGTGCATCATGTGCGGGGTTGTGTCAGGGATTCATTGCTCCAGGTGCATGTGTCGTCTGTGCAAGCGCTGCGGGGAGCACTGTGCCAACTGTTGGAGCTACGTGTGCCGTGGCTGTTCCACCGCTGGTGAAAACGGCACTACCATCTGCTACAACTGCCCTTGCTAAGAGTCGCGAAAACATGACAGCAGGCTCACGAGAGAGGTACGCTGTCTGCTTTTTGTCGTCCTGCTGTGGTAATTGAGCACTGACCTGATGTGTGTGACTTCGCGTTTCCTGTAGCGCTTTCACAGACATAGAGAAAGCACAACATAGAAAGACTGTGTGGCTCTGCGGTTTCAGCTTGGCTAGCAAAGTATGTCTGGTGCGCGTCTGCCGCATGGAACACGACTGAGGCGCTCTTACTGATAGCCATGCAATCAGCGGTGTTTTTAGGAGGTGTTGAGCAGGCCACTTTTCTCGGCGTGCTCTCACGAGAGGTGCCAGGTCGTGGGTACCGCTTCTAGGCAAACTGTCTGCGCGCACGGATCGAGGAAATGTGGTCGAAGAGGTCCTAAATGAAGTTCGTATGCTTTTATTCTTTCCTTCTTTTCACCTCTGTGCGTTGGCGGGTACGTCCTTGCGGCCTCCCCTCTCCCGTGGCTAATGCACTCTAAAACATTTCTGCTCCCTACTGCCGTTATTGTTGGCGCTCTCTCGCCGCTGCCATTCAGGTCGCGATGCAAATCGAATGCGTTGCAACAGCGGAAATGCGACGAATTCAATCCCTGTGCACGGACGGTCCGCGCTTCCTCAATACTACATGTGCGCGCACAATCCCATGTAGCACTCTCTGTCTCTATTCGCAGCTTCCAACTAGAACGTCACCATTGTCTCCTCCTTCTGCTGCCATCGCTTCTCATGTCCATTGCGTTGTACGCCACGTCTTGCACACTGGCTTTTTCCCCTGCTACTGACGTTTCGTATCACCATGGCTGTCTCGCAGCTTCCGATACCTTCGCTTATTCGAGTACATAGCTGTCCCCCTTTTTTATCTGGCATCGCTGTCGTTTTTCTTTTTGGTTATTGCTTTCTTTTCTGGCTTTTTTCTTGTGCGCGCATGTGACTGGCGCCGCACGACACCAGCTTGCATATAGCACTGTATTGCCATACCGGATCTCTTTCTGTGTTGTGACCGTTGTGCGCTGGAGCGGAAGCAAGATGCCAATCAAGTACAGCTGCGTTAATGACGAGACGAAGCTTTTGGCTGAGCACCCGGCCGGCGAGCAGCCGAAGCTAGCGGAGACGATGCAGAAGGTCATTGCTACCGTGCCACCCAAGGAGTATCGCCACAAAACGATCGAGGACAAGGATGGCGGTGTCAACTACAACTATATCAGCAACGGCGAGGGGCGCATTGTGGCGTGCGTGACAACAAGTGACATGCGCATGCGCACCGTTTTCGCGTTTCTGGAGGCCGTCGAGCCACTGGTTCGCGGCAGTGTCGGTTCACAGGGCGCTGAGTTACGCAATGGCAAGAAGCTGCTGCAGCAGAAGATGGAGTTCTACAACAACCCTCAGAACGACAAGATCACAGCGCTGAATGATGACATTAATCAGGTAGTGGATGTCATGATAGACAACATGGACAAGGTGTTAGCGCGTGGTGACCGTATCGACACACTGCACGAGAAGTCTTCCACTCTGGCGGATCAGGCGCAGCAGTTCCAGCAGCGGTCCACGGAGCTGAAGCGAAACCTCTGCATGAAGAACCTGAAGCTTACCCTCATGATTGTCGGCGCCGTGGTCGTTGTTCTCATCATCATTCTTATGATTGCATGCAAGCCGAACTTCTCACGCTGCCGTTGATTGTGAACAGCTGCATCTCTCTGCAAACTGCCAGAGCTGCAGCTCCATTGCAGCGCACCGGCAGTGTGAAATGCGGTTGCGCCATTGCAGCTCTCCGAGCGCCCTTGTGAAATGGAATATGCGCTCGAGTCGCGCTGCAAGGGACCTTGGCTGCGGTGTGCGGTTCAAGCTTACCCGTTCATTGTGCTTTGTGCTTACCCTGATACAACACGAGGGGTGGAGGGGCTTGTGTGTATTATGGGAGGCTGAATGGATTCAGAGGAAGTGAGGAAGACGAGAAAGAGAGAAGAAAAAGGACAGACGCCGAGGTGAGGAAAGCAGAGAGGAACAGGCACATATAACGACGACGTATTCCAGTGCTATTGTCAACTCAATGCTTTTTGCGGCGTGCTCTTCTTGGCGAAGGTAAAGAAGAAATGCCGAATGTGAGATTTTTCAACTGGCGCTGTGTGTGCGTGTGTTTCTTTTCCTCTTCAGTGCCGTATCGTTCTTTCTATGCTTCTCGTGCTGTTGAATGCTTTCTTAATCCTTCGCCAACGGCGGCTCCTCTCTTCTCTCGGTCGCACTTGCACCTGATGAACGCAGCCCTTTTGGCGTCTCTTCTGCCGCTGGTGTTGCTTTTTGATTTTGCTCTCTTGCTCTCGTTTCGGTTGCTTTGTTTCGCCTTGCCTTTGTTTGCGTGGGTAGTTACTGTATACTGTTCCGCCAAGCAGCTCAGGCGGTGCTGTGCGGGCACGCCTTTGGCTGCGTGGGAGTGAAGAGAGTGATGACTGCGAGGCTAAGATTGATGTCTCGAGGTACTTCGTTCACTATTGCGTTCACTCAGGAAAAAGATGTGTAACTGAGGTTGGTTCGCTTTCAAAAGAAAAGAGCTGTTCTCATATCGCACAGTTCACTTGCTTTATTCCAGTCTTCATCGCTGTCTTTCCGTGAGCTTTTCATCTTGTGAATGATTGCTCTGTGGTGTTTTTCTTCCTGTATGTGGAGAGAGGTGATTCGATAGTTCTTCTGTGCGCTTGTGCGCTGGTTGTGCCCGCTGAGGTTCCTTTATGAGCGTTGCTGTAGCGAACGAACGTGCCAGCTGTGCCCATCATGAGGGGTATATCTGTTTAGTCCGCGAATCGGAAGACAGTGATTCAAATGACCTGCTCGACTAAGCGACCCTGGAGACGCCGCGGCCTGAATGGGGCTGCACCTTTTGGAGGCACCAATGGCAGCTCTGAATTCATCGGCGGTGTTTCCGTTTCTCCTCCCGTGTGACGGATTGTCTGCGAGTACCGAGGTTATGGGCAAATTGGGAAGGGGGCGGGTAGGCGACGGCGCGATGCTAGCAGTAATGTCGCGTGCCTGCCAACTTGTCAGGTTTTCCTTTAGAGGGTGCATTTCGGAGTGCACCAACAAAAGCCGTTTCGATAAAGAAAAGTGCATACTCTTTTTCATGATCACTTCTGCGTTCCTGTCCTCTTTTTACTTCGCCATTCTCGTTCATCGTCGCTTTCTGTTGAAGTCAAGTCTATCCTTTGTGCATAAAGCCCCTGGCATACTACCACATCCTTTAGCCTACTCTCGCGCATTACTTTGGGGAGGCAAGGCCCTGTGCCAAGGAGCGCATTTCGCTGGCACTCTTTAAGCAGTGCTGACGGAAAGGCGTTCGGAAGATGAGGGACAAAAGAAGTGATTTTGTTCGCGCCCCTCTCATACTTAGCTGGCGACGTCACACCCTAGAGCCACTTTTACGTCGATACGGAGAAAATGGACTTGGCAGACAACTCGATGTGGACGCTAGTCGAGGAGGCTGTCATTGAAGATAGGGGGGAAGACGAGGAGGAGGTTCTAGCGCAAATGGTACGCTCGTATCTCGCGCGGAGAGGCCTGACAGACACTCTCGCCGCCTTTGACGAGGAGCACCAGTGCTACAGGGGCTCATCGACGGCTCCACACAATCGCGATCCAGGTGCACCCAGGCCGTCAGTGGATGCCGAGGTTCTTGGTTCCACGCCGGCCACAGATCGCGCTAGTGCGGGTTCTGCCCCCCCTCGCGATGAAACTAGCGCTGGGATGGACAAACGCAAGGCGGCGCAGCTGCTTTGTCTGCAGAAGAGGTACGAGGCGGCGGCTGCGCTCATGGAGCCGTCGTCACTTGCGCGCATTCGCCTTCTGTGCATTCAGGCGCAGAGCCTAGAAGACAGGCCCACGGCGGTCTTTTACCTGGCGACCCACGTCGCACCGCTCGTCCCGTTTTGCATTGATCCTACGATGGGCCACAGAGTGTACACCGCTGCACTGAGTAACGTGCTAAGTCCGTGCCGGGAGAGGTCTATTCCTGACACGGAGCTGCTCGCGAGGGAGGTGAACGACGAGTTGTGCGGCCGTGAGCAGCGCAGTAGCCTTCACGTGTTGTTCAATTGGGCGTACTGGCAGGAAACGTCGAACGCCGCCTGATGTACGAAAGCGTCTTTGTACGAGAGAACGGCGGCAGACTTTTTGGTGGAGGCGTCTGCACTGCGAGTGTCGAATCAACCTCTTCCCTTGCATAGCAGACATCTTTTTTCCTCTCGTTGGGGGTGTGATGTGGCCGTGGCGCAACTACTGCTGTACATGTTGTGTATTCACGCCGCTGTAGCGCTTTCCTGTTGTTGGTATCTTTTTGTGTGCGAGCTTGCTTGCGTCACTCTGTACCTGGAAACGGCGATACAAACAGAGCATGCTAGGGGAGGGGCCCAGAGCTAGTCACCCAAGCCATGTATCTACTCTCTCTCTCTTAGTTTTTATTTTTGTTTGGCGAGTGAAACAGATGCGAGTTGCTCGCGTTGCCTTCTCCCCACACGCTAGCACTCTCTTCTTTGTTCTCCTCTTCAAGATTTCGAATGTGCCGCGGGGACTCTTTTTTCTTGACGCAGCACAGGCACACAAAAGCAGGTGAATCTGTGGATGTCCTAGTGCTCGTACACTCTTTCTCTCTGTCATCGCTGGTTGGGGCAGGTGTCGTGGGCCCCAACAAGAGCGCTGGCAGACCGCGGCCATGAATGCTGCCGGTACCGCAATCATGCGGGTGCGCGTTGCGGTAACGCAGACCTCTTCAAACGGCTATACCCGAGTTGATAGGAACCGATTGCAATGACGATGACTGCTGCAAACCACCGCCCGTCTGCATTGGTGTTACCCTCCCCGTCGCATTCCTCGTGGGCATTGCTGCGCGGATATGTGGCCCGGTATCTCCTTTTCTATCTCCTGGCTCTTTTTCCATCTCCGTCATTTCTCCTGCATCATTGGTCTACGGTCGTGTGGGGGGGGGGCGTGTCTGTGTGTGGTTTTGCACTCTCGTCGCCGTCTGTGCGGTGATGGGGACACTGTGCACTGCATCACCTCATTGGCCTTCCTCACCCTGCGCTTTGCGATTCAGCAGGCTGCCGGTGGTATGGGAGTCTCTGTTTCCACTTTCAGGCTCTTACTCTCTTTCGACCAAATTAGTATTGCCTTAGTTCATTGTTACTTCGCGCTCGAACATTCGTGTCTCCATCATGGCGTCCATCAAGGAGCTGAACGACCGCCTGACAAAGCAGCCGTACGTGTCCGGCTACACGCCAAGCGCCGACGATGCGAAGCTCTTTAACGAGATCTTTGGCGACAATGTGAACGTAGTCCAGTGGGCTGCACGCATGGCGACGTACTATCCTAGCGAGCGTTCCAAGATGAAACCCATTCCAGTCGAGTCGGAGGACTCCTCGGAGATCGATTATGACGATTGATGTGACTTCGCGCACGCGTCGAGTAGGATAGCGTCTGGTTGTGTGCGCTAGCAGCAGCCACGGCACCGTGTGACTCAACTGCAGCGCCACTTTTAGTTGGTGCAGGGAATGTGGGAGAGGAGTGGCTGCAAAAACCACCATTCATCGATATGCATGGAGCTCTTTGTCTGCACGTAAGTCTGTCCTGCGGTGTTGACGAAAGGCTGCGGTACTCGTGCGCGCACACATGTCTCATGGTAGACCACATATGAAAATCCCGTAATGTTATCTGGTTGGTTTTGGGTGTACGCATTGTTCTTTTTTTTTGCTGTTGTGCGGCTAACACCGTGCGTGAGGGCGTGCGTGTGTTCCTCGATTTCTGTGTCTCGCTTTTCTTTTTGATTTCCCTTACTCAACGTTGCTCAGCGGCCTTTAGGTGGTCTTTTCATTCTCAAAGCAGCCATCACAAGCGGGAAGCCAGCAGTCCCGGCAAGTCGTAAGACAGTGGTGGGTGGTGAGTGGGAGGCGCTTCAGATGCTGCACTCCCACCTGGAGCCACCTCTTAAAGAAAAAGAGGGAGACAAAGAGGCATCCACTACTGTTCTTTTTTGTTTTCTCTGTGTCTGTCTCTGCCACGGGCGTGAAAAGGAGAATCGAACAGTTGTGTGCTGTGACGCTATGGCATCGTCTTCCTTGCGTTACGATATTCACAGATGATGACTGCCGCACCCCCACCTACGGCTTCTTGGCGACTAGACCGTCGACGACACAATCAGTGCCTTTATTTCTTTCATGCCCTTCCTGTCTTTCCCATTTGCTTGTGTCTTTCCCCCTCTTTCACACTCACTCGCCGTAAGCGAAGTGTGGATGACAACCTTTCCCTCACACCGCCACTAGACTATACATGCCCACGTAGTACAGCCGGTGCTCTAGAATCTTGTTCCTCGACCTATGACGACCCAACGGGGAATATGTGAGTGCGCATGTGATGTGACTGTGGCTGTGACAATGGACTCTGGACTGATGAGCAGCTTTCGCCGAAGGAACGCTCACCACTCATAGGTGCCTTCGTATAGAACTGCCCTAGATATCTGACTACGCACGCGAGCAAGTGCCTGCCAGCCTGTTTGCTGGCTTACGCGCTCTCTCGCTCATACGCGGAGGCGCTGTTTTTTTTTTTTCGGTGCCTCTGCGACGAATGGAAACAAGGCACATTATGCAGATATGCGCTGCTTTCGGGTGCCGAACGGCGTCTGCTTGTCTGGCCTACAGTACTATTAGCACGCAGAGGTGTGTATGTGTGTGTGCGTGTTGTGCTCAGCAGTTGCTCTCAGGCTTCGTGTTTGGTTTGCGCGACGGACTCCTCAACTGAAAGCGGCTTCCGACGTGGCCACTATCATTGGTTGTCCCCCGTCCTTCATTGCTTTTATCACGCCTTCCTCTCTCTGCCTCGGTGCCTGTCCTCGGTGCTAATTGTCGCCTACTGCTTCTGTACAACCCCCCGTTAAAAAAAAAGAGAGACGTGCTTTCGAACACGCCTGGTGCACCTGCAAAGGCAGCAGGACAGATAATTTGGTCATCATGGCCCACATCTACGTCTGCCGCCACGGCCAGGATATGGACAATGTGCACGGCATTTTAAATGGGCACCGCAATCAGCCGCTTTCTGAGCTGGGCCGTCGGCAGGCTGCAGCTGTCGCCGACAAGATCAAGGAGAGCGGTGTCAACTATGCCGCCATCTACTCCTCTCCGTTGCAGCGCGCTCTCGAGACGGCGTCGGCGATCGGTGCCGCCGTGAACGTACAGGTGCAGGTGCGTGCCGACCTAATCGAACGCGACTTCGGCGTCTTGTCGGGAAAGCCGTACGCTGACATACCCAAGTACGCTGGTGATAAAGTGCTGCAGGGAGACAAGGTTCTGTACTTTCTCGAAGTCGAAGGCTGTGAGACCTTCGACAAGTGCTACGAACGGGCGCAGAGCGTGCTTGCGGACGTGAACGCGGCGCACGCTGGCGAACATGTCCTGCTCGTGTGTCACGGTGACATTGGGAAGATGCTTCAAGCCGCAAAAGCCAAGGTGGAGTGGCAGGAGGGACTTCGACTCCCCTATTTTGCTAACACAGAGGTGATTAAGCTATAGCGTTATCGTCGACTACGTTGTTCACATGCGGCAGATACGTATGTGTGTTAGTTCAGGTGAGGGGGCGTAGTTGCTCTGCCCCCCTCCCCCTCCCCTCCCAGCCCTTCCCCACACATACGCACTCGCAGAAAGAAAAAGATACTGCAAAATAAACTCTGGCAGCGGTCGGTATATTGCTCTGCTTGTGCGCTGCTCGAGGCACTGAAAGGCTGCTGGCCCTTGGAGAAGTTGTAAGCATCTCCTTCTGTGTGGGTTTTTCTCCGCATCGCCTCGTGGTGCTTGCCTGTTCCGTCATTTGACACCCAATCGCTGAGTCGAACTTCGGTTTGTGGCAATAGTGGGTGAGCTGTGGACCTCGCAGCACTATCGCGATTGTTTCCGGCTTCTCTTCGTGCCTCTTTTCCTCCGTTTTACGTCAAATAGTTGCACAGCGCTGCTAAAAACTCACTCGGAAATACAGGCTGTCACGGCCGTCGTTGTGCCGCACATAGCCGCCACAGAGGTGCAAGGCGCATAGTTTTCGTTCTCGACTGCTCTTCGCAGCGTAAGTGCACTCTGTAGGTTTTTTCCTGTTCTCGTTTTGTGCTTCGCTCGAAACCCTACAAGACATGCCGCCAAAACGCTGGGCGAGGCCGAACCAGAAGGGCGCAAGTGGCGAGAACGCCTACACGACCGCCGCGCTGCTACAGTTTATATGCGATGAGGTCCGCAGCAATAATTGCCTCGGCCTGTCGGAGGAGGAGCTAACTGGGATGGCAGCCGAGCTGGTGCACGTAAAGACGCGTGCAGAGGTGTCGGAGTGGGCCAAAACGCTGATGCTGTCAGACGCCTTTGCTGCGGAGGTGACTAAGCGGCGAGAGCAGTCGGGCCCAGCCTTTGAGGCTGAGAGTGTCTTGAACGCGCCGTCGAGCTCGACCGCATCGGCCGGTGGAGGTGAAGGTGGTACGCTCAACGTAACGAAGCGCGGCGCCGGAGGTGCGAAGCGAGGCAAGCGCGGCGCCAATGCCGATCAGAACCCCAAGACAAGCGCATCCGCCGAGGCACTGAAGCCGGGCCGCTTTGAGTGCGGGTGCTTTGCCACTGTCCACAACCTGCGTGGAAGCTGCGCTAACTGCGGCCGGGTCATCTGCGAGCAGGAGGCGGACGACGTGTGCTACGCCTGTGGACTGGAGCCGTCCCGATGCATCGCGTACGAGATCTCGGTCCAGGAGGGCAAGCTGAGCGAGGCGGCCCAGCAGCGTAATGAGGAGGACTATACATCAGCGGTGGAGCGGCGCGACCGCTTACTGGAGTACGCGCAGAATCGCGCGAAGCGAACTACCGTTATCGACGACCAGTCAGCGACGCTGTTCTCGCCGCAGAGTGCGTGGATGTCGCCAGAGGAGCGCCGAGCGGCCGAGAAGTCCGCCGCGGAAACGGAGCGGCAGCGCAACATCGAGCTCATGCACCGCCAGTGCGGCGCCTATCAGGTACATATGGAGTTTGTGTCGCAGAACCTGGCGCTGGGGGCGCGCAAGGAGAATTCCGGCGGAGCGGGCGGAGATGGAGCCGTCACGGAGGCTGGTGCGGAGGACGAGGAGCCTCACGATGCGGGCCAAAGAGTCGTGCCCACCGGCGCAGAGCCGCTTCCGTCGCTGCTGCAGAAAATCTGGTACAGCCCCGACGGCACGCGAGTCGAGTCGGCTCCTAGTGGCAAAAAGGACAAGCGCGGAGGTGGGCGCTGTGGCAATGCTGTGGACTTAAACTTGCCAGCTCAAGAGGGGTCCTCAATGCCTATGACATCGCGACCAACGCAGCGCCGCTTCGAGGAGGTATCTCGACGAGTGCAGCAGAGCTATTTTGAAGAAGATGTGGAGGTTTTTGCTGAGGAGAAGGAGGAGGCCGAAAAAACAAAGTCGAAGCTCATTGTTGTGTCTCAGGCGCTGATTGAGGACGATCAAGACGCGGCGATCGAGCACGGCACGGAAGCCGCCGGTGGCTCCACCAGCCCGCCGCTCGTGGATCCATCTGCTGTGGCGTTGCCCTCTCGCTTCGCCGTGACATCCATTATGCGCAACACGGATGATGGCATTTGTTTGTCCATGCACCAGCCGTGGGCGAGCCTGCTCGTGGCCGGTATAAAGCGACACGAAGGCCGCGTGTGGGGGACCACGTATCGCGGTCGTCTGTGGATTCACGCGGCCGCGTCGCAGCCGATAAACGTGGAGGAGGTGGAGGCACAGTACTCAAAGTTTATGCCGCCAGGCCAGGTGTTCCCGAAGCACTATCCTACCAAAGTACTGCTTGGGTACGTCTATGTGACGGACTGCCTCGATCGAGAGGCGTACGAGATTGCATTCAAGCCGGAGGAACGCCAAGAGGAGTCTCCGTACTCTTTTATTTGTGTGGAGCCAAAGGCGCTACTTTTTCCGCTGCCCATGTGCGGCAATCACAAGCTGTTCTCTCTGGAGCACCGTGTACACGTTGCTGCGCGGAAGCAACTGGGCGAGATAGATTGAGGCTGCACACAAGGGGATGGAGGTGGCATGAGACAGGCGACCTGTGCGAGGTGTGGCGCACTTGTTGTGGGACCGCAGGCCCTCGTCTTTGGCGTTTTCCACATAGTGGCCCGTGTCGGTTTTTTGTTTTGGTGATGTGTGGGACCTGCACGGCGGGTGCCAGTGCCGCGTTTTTTTACCTTGTTGTATTTCAATTCAGGTGACATCGCAGGCCGGCAGTTTCTGTCTCGCATGCACCCCCACCCCTCCTTCTCCCATTGCCGCGCTCAGCTAGTGAAAAGATATGAAGAAAAAAAAGGCGGGTCTTGGGGTCGTGGTGTTGGCGGTGCGAAGTCCACGCCATGTACTCGGCGGGGCGTTAGGCCAGTGGTCGGTGCTCCCAAGAGATTGCGTGCGCCGAATTGTTCTTTTGCACACCTCCTCAGCACGGTCCGGTCGCTAGGGGAGGGATGCGGCGTGCATATAGAGGTGACGCCTCCTTGCCGCCACTGCAGCCGGTCTTAGGAGGGCGAACACGAGTGGAATACACCACAACCACCCTTTCGGTTGCCTTCTTCTTCTTATCGTGTACTTCCTTCGCTTCCCCATTTATGTCTGCTGCACTCTTGCACCACTTCCTCTGCTGTGTTTGGGCTTCACGTCAACGAACCACTCGTGGTGCTCTGCTTACGTCTTTCTCACCCTGCGATTGCTTCGCGTTCAACTGTGGAGCGCGTGTGGCGCAGTGGTGGCGCATCTGACACTCGCTGAGGGACTTGCAGAGGGCCGCAGAGCGCTGTCGATCTGCCGCGCATAGAAGGCTGCGAGGACGCTTCTCCATCTTTTTTGCTTTCTTTTCAGCTTGTGTGTACCCTGGCAACGCCTCCCTTGCCGTGTAGCCCGCCCCCACACGACGATGCGTAAGCGGGCGCGCGATGATGGTGGCGGTCTAGGGCCATCCACGTCAGCGAACGGGGAGATGGAGTCCGCCACAGACGGTGCAGCTAACGGCGGTGCCTCGTTCGAGAGGCTGAGCGGTCCTCTCGACGAGGATTCCTCTTTTCCCAGCAGCGCTACCGCGGCTACTTCCTCCGACTCCGATGACTCAGAAGACGATGATGCATCAAAGCGTCTTCTGTTGTACGCGAAGGTGACGGCAGGCGCGAAGGCACAAGCGGGAGATGCAACTTTTGCCACAGCGCGAAATGACCCCGCCGCGTTTCTTCGTGGGGTGGGGAGCAGCTCCAGATTCACGCCTGCTAGTGCTGCCGCGGCGGCGCTGAATCACCTGAAAGCGGAGCTGCTGAAGCCAGTGGCGCAGCCGACGGCTTTGACCGTGGTGAATGCGGGGGACGAATCCGCTGATGTTCTTGCCGGCATCATCTCGCGAAAGATACCGCCGCCGCCAGCGGGGGATGCAAAGAAGCTGCGTCAGCTGACGTACGTGGACCACAGCCAGATGAACTACGCCTCCATTCGCACAGACTTCTACGTGGTGCCGCCGGACATGACGAATCTCACAGCGCAGGAGATGCGAGAACTGCTGCGAGAGCTGGATGGGGCAAAGGTTCACGGGAAAGATGTGCCGCGGCCGATTCGCTCCTGGCATGGCACCGGATTGCCGGATCGCGTGTTGGAGGTGCTGGAGGAGCACGAGTACAAGTGCCCTTTTGCGGTGCAGTCGCTCGGCGTGCCGGCGCTGATGAGCGGACGGGATTTGCTCCTCACAGCAAAGACGGGGTCCGGCAAAACGCTCTGCTATGCGCTGCCGCTCATCCGGCACTGCGCGGACCAGCCGCGGTGTGAAAAGGGCGAGGGCCCTATAGGGCTGGTGCTTGTGCCCACGCAGGAGCTCGCTATGCAGGTATTCACGCTTCTCGACGAGTTGGGGGAGGCTGCTGGGCTGCGCTGTGTCGCCTCGTATGGCAGCACGTCGCTATCCGACAATATTCGCCATGCCAAGGCGGGGTGTGAGTTGATGGTGGCGACGCCCGGCCGGCTGCTAGACCTTCTCACAGTGAATGGAGGGAAGACGTTGAGCCTGTCGCGCGTCTCCTTCGTCATTGTTGACGAGGCGGACCGCCTCTTCGACAGCGGCTTCATGGAGCACGTGGAGGCCTTTCTGAAGAACATACGCCCTGACCGCGTAACAGGGATGATCAGCGCTACGATGCCAAAGGAGCTGCGCGGGGTAGTAGCGCAACACCTGCGGAACCCTGTTGTCATTTCCGTCGGCGGAAAACCGACGCCTGCCTCGAACGTCGAGCAGCAGTTCTTCTTTTTCGACGAGGAGGTATACGACGCGAACAACATCAAGGCAGACATGAGCCCACGTCTTGTAAAGTTACTGGCATTGCTGGGAGACGAGGGCGGTGACGGTCAGAACCTAATCCTGGTCTTTACTCAACGGAAGGAGGAGGTAGACGAGTTGCTGGGGCGGCTCACCACGCTGGGCTACGCCAACCGCGTGGCAACACTCTACAGCGGCATGGACCCCATCGACCGCGAGTTCGCGCTGGAGCACTTTGTTCCAGGCAAGCAGTTTATTCTCGTCGCCACCGCAGTTGCAGAGCGCGGCTTGGATATTCCCTACCTCGGCCTTGTGATCAACTACCGGTTGCCCAACCACTACGAGGCGTACGTGCATCGTATCGGCCGCACCGGCCGCGCCGGGCGCAGCGGGCGTGCCGTGAGCTTTTTCACTCGTGGCAAGGATGACGACATCGCTCCAGAGCTGGTGGAAGGGCTGGAGCGTGCGGAGCAGCGAGTACCAGAGGAGTTGTACGAGGTTGCGGAGAAGGTGCGTGCGCTGCGCAAGTCTGGCGATGCAAGGTACAACAGCGGCTTCTTTCGCGGCTACCGCGACGCGAAGGCGCAGCGCTTCACTGACCGTGACAAGAAGGAGAAGATGCGCGAGGCTGCCCGCGCGGCCGGGTTAGAGCAGTTTCTCAGCTCCTCCTCCGAGTCCGACTCGGATGCCTCGAGCGACGAAGATGCAAACATCACTGCGGTGCCGGTGCAATCGAGAGCTCGCGCCGCGTCGGCAGAAGAGGCAGCGGCGAGCTCGATGGCGCTGACGCTGCACCGTGGTGCGCAAAGCGGCGCGTTGACGTTGTCCGCTGCGCAGGAGGACCGCATTTCCAAGGCGCTGGCGTTCGCGCAGAAAACAACCACGGCGGCAACGATGGCGGCGGACGAGGCGACGATGGTGCGCTTTCAGAGTGAGTACCCCATCAATGACTTGCCCGATGCCGTGCGTGGCAAGCTGCAGAGCGGCGCTTTTATGCGCTCCATCGCGGAGGAGACGGAAACATCATTGATCCGAAAGGGCGTGTATTTCGACCCACGCTACAAGCACTCGCGGCGGATGAAGGAGGGGGAGAAGCCGCTGTATTTTCTGATAGTGGGAAAGTCGATGGAGGCGGTGCGGGCAGCTCGCAACAAACTCGACGAGGTGAAGGCAGAGCTGCTGAGCAAACAGAAGAAGACGGGATCCGTGACTGGTGCCACGATCTAGTTGCTGAGGTAGCCCCCCCCCCTTTCTTTCGTTGGGCATCAGGGCCTGCGTGCTGTTAGCGTGTAATATTGGCAATGGGCGCTCTGAAATGTTGAGCTGTTTTGGCGCTGATGGTGCTATGTGTAGGGTCTGATACGGTCGCTCTCTTCATGTGTGCGTATGTGTACATGTGTTTGTGTGTCTAGGTTGCCCTCTCTCAGCGTGAGGGCAACGTCCGAGGAGGGAAGTGGTGCGCAGACATACATGAGGGGCTCGGCTTGCGCGTCCGCTCGACAGAGGCCGCTCTAGGGAGCCTCGTGCCCCTCACACTGAAGCACGCGTTCATGTTCACCTCTTTGTGAACGCGCCGGCGAAAAGGGCAAGCTCCCCCCCCACACACACACAAACAGAAAGAAAAGCTGTGAGAGGCGACAGCTGCGTCTGCAACAACAAAGAGGGAGGCGTCGGGCGACGAGAAGCAGTGATCGGAGAGCGGTTGCTACCCTTCTCGTAACCTATCGGTTTTATGAGTGAGGCTTGAGGGGGGGCGGTGCGGTTTTGCCGTCCTGGGATTTCATGCACGGAGGTCTAGGGCTCACCCCCTTAAAGAATGCCTATGAGCCCATGACGTTTGGATTCTCCGCGGTCGTCGGGCCGTGGATGCCACGCGCCGGTGGAACACACTGCAACGATACGACGGCCAGGACTGGCTGCGCATGATCTCGCCCTTTTTGTTGTGGTCTCTACATCCACCGGCACACAACCAAGACGCCGACGTCTTCTCTGTCGTTACTATCGTGAATGCACGGTGCGCCAACTTCCTTCCTGATGCCCTCCTTTTTCCTTTTCCTGTGTGAGCGTCAAACGACCTCCCTCATTGATCCCATCGATGTACGGGCAGGAAGAAGCGGCTCGGCTGCAGGCAAGCAAACGACAACGACAGAGACGTGAGGAGAGCAAGCGGCTTTTGAGCGCGTAGGGTGCTCATCACACGCGTGTCGATTGTGTGCGTTGGTTGCCGTTGCTTGGCCACTGCTTTCTCTCTGCCTTGTGTGTGCATGTGGCTGCGAGAAATCTGAGTACCCGCGAGACCAGCGCTGCTGAGAACCAGATAGGGGGTGGACGGGGGATAGTCACTCCGGTATCGTGAGTGGTGTCATCTCCGTGCCGTGCTGGCACTCGCCTACGCTGACTGTCGTTTCATTTTTTCCGCTTTTCGTGTTGTTCGCGTCGTTCTCTGGTCGCACCTCTACGCATGTCGCTCGCCGCTTTCACGCAGTATTCTCTCGCGGCGGTGGTGCGCAACCTCCGCAGCGCCCCGGGAGGAACAGAGGAGGAGGCTGTGGACAGGTACATCGCGGACACGAAGAATGAGGTGAACGCCGCCGATCCGCGCGTCAAAATGGTGGCGATTCAGAAGGCGACTTATTTTCACATGCTTGGGTATAGCTCGCAGTACGCCGACTTCCGCGTCGTGGAGATGATGGCGAGCCCCATTTTTCTGCACAAGCGCATTGCTTACCTGGCTGCCTGCCTCACCTTTACCGAGGACACTGACGTCATTCCTCTCATGACGGCGTCGCTGAAGCGCGATTTGAGCAGTAGCAACCAATTTGAGGTCGGCCTTGCCTTGTATTGCATTGCATCAATCTGCACCCCTGACATGGCGCAAGACGTCGTGGCGGACGTCGTCAACCTGCTGGGTCACCCTCGTGCATACGTGCGCAAGAAGGCGACGCTCAGCCTCTACCGCGTCTTTCTAAGCTACCCTGAGTCGCTGCGCGTGACATACGGCCGACTGAAGGAGAAGCTCGAAGACAACAATGAAAAGGCGGACACCGACCCCGCCGTACGCGGCGCCGTCGTGTGCGTGCTGTGCGAGTTAGCGCGGCGCAACCCAGCCAATTTTTTAGGCTTGGCCGTCCCTTTCTACTCCCTTCTGTCCTCCGTGCACAGCAACTGGACACTGATCAAGATTGTGAAGGTGTTCGGCTACTTCGCGCCGCTCGAGCCGCGGCTGGGGAAGAAGCTTGTGGAGCCCATCACAAACCTGATCAACACCACCGGCGCCAAGTCAGTGCAGTATGAGTGCCTCCTGGCCGTTGCGAACGGAATGAGCCAAGTGTCGTCGCTGAAAAAGTTGGCTGCGGAGAAGATTCGTGGTTTTGTCGAGGACGCCGATCCGAACTTGAAGTTCCTTGGGCTGGAGGCACTCTCCCTGCTGGTCGCCTCCTCTGAAAACCGAAAGCTGCTCGCGGATCAGAGGGAGGTGGTTCTGAGGTGCTTGGACGACCCAGACAGCACCATCCGACTCAAGGCTTTGCACCTTTTGCGAGACCTGACCACGCGCAAGACGGTGATCTCGCACATCAATGAGATGCTTGACCGCTGCGTGCGCACGCCACCTGACGAGGAGTGGTCGAATGCCGTCATTCGAACGATCATCGAAACCGCGCAGACGGGCGACTACGAGTGGATCCAGGACTTTGAGTGGTACCTTAGTGTGCTGCTCGACCTGTGCGTGGTGGAGCTGACGGTGTACACCCACGGCGGCTTCATGGAGCAGGAGCTGGTCTGCATTTTGTCGCGCGTGAACGGTGTGCGGCGGGCCGGTGTGGAGGAGATTGTTCCGCTGCTGACAAATGTGCGCTTGCTCGGCTGCGACCGGCAGCACTCCACGCAGTGGCGCATCCTCTGCGCCGCCGCCTTCATCTGCGGCGAGTATCCGCATTGGGTCCCCGACATTGCGGAGGCGTGCCGGGCTCTTCTCGACGAGCCCATCACACTGCTGCCCGCGGAGGTGCAGCTGGCTTGTGTGGCGGCGGTGGGCAAAATCGCCGCGTATGTGTATCAGCCGTGTGCTCGTCATGTTCAGCTTTGCAACGGTGAAGAGGAGTGCCGCGCCGCGGAAGAGGAAGAGCAGCGGATAGTCCCGTCTCTGGCGGAGCTCATACGCACAGTGCTGCTGCCGGAAGCCGATGAGGCGAGCGGGGCGCACGACAACACCGCCGCTGACGACGCCAGAGGCGCCGCTGCGCGAGCTCATCGCGGCCTACGACGCTTCTGTCATAGCGCTTTCCCAAGTGTGCTGGAGCGCGCGCATCTGGTCCAGTATCAGGTGATGGAGCATCCCGAGGTAGGACCAAAGCTGTACGAGGCGGTCCTCCCCCCCGTGGCTGCCGGGGCGCAGGATGCGATCGAGCTGCCAGAGGACGTGGATCTGGAGGCCCCCTTCTGCGAGAACGTGGCGATGCTCATGGCGTTGAGTGGCAGTGACGAGGATGATGGCAGCGACGGTGGTGCGCTGGGTGGCTACGGTGGTCTTGGCGATAGTGGGGATGATGATTTGGATGCTAATTTCAACTTGGAATACCGTATCGAACAACAGCGCCGCTCAGAGCAGGCGCGGCGGGAGGAGATGGCCCCTTACTACCTGCGTGACTCGGCAGATGCGGGCGTGGTCGTATCCGAGGACTTTGGCGCCCCTTCGCGGCCGCTCCGCTCTGCGCAGCAGATTGGCTGCGATGACGGCCTTGTCTCCCATGCTGGCGCGGTGTCTCAACACCGCCAACACACGCGCACCCGTCGTCCGCAGAAGGTCTTCAGCATCAACCGCCAACTGTCAAAGCCGGCAGACTACGAGGAAAAGAAGGCGGCGCGATGGCACCGATCAAAGTCACCCGAGGAGGACGAGGCGACGCGCAAGCTGCGCGGTATCGACGTTACTCGCGCCCTGCGCGCCGATGAACGCCTGCCGGAGACACTGTCCTACGCCCAGCTCCTTCAGCAGCAGCAGCACAAAGGCAAGGGCAGCGACGAGTTATACGCGGATGCGATGGTGGCGTCTCACGCCGCTGAGGCGGTCCAAGTCACTCTGTACAACGAGCGTCCGCTGGGGTTGTACCTGACGGTGACAGGTTGCAAGGTGCGCAGGGACGGCCTCCATCTCAGCGGCGCGGTGGAGTGTGTGAACGCCACAAGCAGCAGCGTTGTTCGCGACGTGCGCCTGACGGCCACGCCGACGGCAGCATTTGCCATGGGAGACGTTACGCTGCGCCTCGAGGCGGTGAAGTCGGATATGGCGGAGGACGCGAGTGGCGGCACTTCCGTGACAGTGGCCGAGAGGCTGAAGGGGTCGGCGACGGTGCGGGTGCCGATTGTTGCACGGCTGAGTCACCTGCCCTCCTCTTTTGCGGAGGCGCCGTTGTCGCTGAACCTCAGCTGGACTGCAGAGCGCAAGCATCACCAGGTAGCACTCACACTACCGCTAGAGTACGTCTACTTCGCGAAGCCTGTGCTGCCGGGCTCCGTGCTCACGTCTCACGAGTATCTCGAGGATGTTGTCGGCAAGGCCCTCGCTGCAGCCCCTATCGCCACGGCCTTTGTGCCGTGCAGCAAGGCAGCGATTATGACTGGAGTTATGGCTGCCATGCCACAGCTGCGCCTGGCCCCGATTGATGTATTCAAGGATGCGCTATCCATGTACGGCCTCCTGCACGGCCGCAAGTCGGAGCTGGCACACACGCATGTGGCGGTGCTTCTGCAGGAGCAGGAAGTGGATGGCTCCAAAGGGATTCTGGTGACGGTGCGATGCCACTATCCTGTACTGAGCGAGGCTCTCATTGTGAAGCTGGCGGAGCTGGTGGGTGCACACTAGCAATCTCTGGCGTCAGGGCCAAAGCAGCGGGGGAGGGGCTTGAAAGAAAAGCGGGCCATGAAGTTTCTGGTGTTGCTCTGTGCGCACTCGACGGTGCGGCTGGTCTGGCGGTCGACCCGTGTGACGATGAATAATGGCCTCTCCGTTTCTCTTTGTGCGTGTGCGCGCAAAACGTACGTGCGTGGCGCTCGCTGTTCTACTCAGTGCCCATGGTTTGCATCTCTGACTCTCTTGCACACGTGATGATTCTTTGCGGTGCTAGAGTCTCCCCACCCCGTCGCCCCACGCACATACACACGGGGACCTATCCAGCTACAACTCCCTCATCCCCCACTAGCTTCGCTGCAACGAAATGAATGAAGGTGCGACGGCCGGCGGCTTCGAGCGGACCGCATTTGCACCGTGGAGCTGGCGCTTCTCTTGAGGCGAAGAGCGGCGTTGCCAATAGTGGTGGTAGTGGTGGTAGTGGTGGCAGTGTGGCGGGTGATGACTCAAACCACTGGAGTCTGAGATGTGTCCCCTCCCCCCTCTCCCTCACTGCCACCTTCTCCGTGTGTATCAGCAGAAGCACGTGTACGGATGTGGTGTTGGCGCATTCGGCTTTTCCCTTCCCGTACCCATGTGCGTGACCCGGTGTCTCGGTGCATGTTTCCACACTTGCTCGCATCATCCTACGCTTAATTTCTGTGGTTGCTCTTCGCCCTCCTTTCTTTGCCCCTTTCGTCGGCCTTTGCGGCTTACTTCTCTACCCCGTGGTCTCTGTCGCACCTGGCATCCCTTCGCCCCCTCCTCCCTACATTCTGTGAGGCAGCTATGCCTCAATGGCTAGTGTATCATACCCTCCGCCTCCCTCTGCTTCCGCGTCACCGAGCGTGGCGACCGTCCGGTCACCGTCCACAGGTGTGTACGGCATTCCCTCCAACCATTTGCTTTTGTTCGTCATCATCCGCACCTCTCTCTTCGCCTCCCTCCTGCTCTGCCTTATCAGTCGCCCGTTGGTGTTGCCGGTGGTGTAGCAGCACATTCAAACTCGAACGCCTTCTATACGACGCAAACCTCGCCATCACAGGAGGGACGCTGCGAACGAGGCACCCCCTCCTTCGCTAGTTGTAGAGTCGAAGGTCCGCGGTGATCAGCGTGGGAGGGAGACGTACCTCTTCCTCCTTTTACTTCTTTTCTTCCGCTTTTGCTTTTCGTGCTCTTTGAAAACGTTCGCGGAGGGTGCTATTCACCCGGATCGCTCTTGGCCGCCGCGCCCCCTCCCAGGCATTGTCTGTCGCGATCTCGTGCGGCAGCCACCGACTCTTCTTCGCCAACGCCCCCTTTCGCTTCTCTCTCTCCTTCGCGCCTAATCGCGTTTTGTGGTTTCCGGTCTGTGTGTCTGTGTGCGTGTGCGGATCGTCCGCACCCATTCCGCTCTCTCTTTTCGGTTTCAATATCTACTCTGCTTCTTCGCATTGCGTTCTATTCGCTCCCGTCAACCCCCCTCCCCACGTTTTCCGCCATTGGCGTACGTACGTGCGTGAAGGATAGACTGGACAAGTGATTCGCCTTCACCTTGTTTTCGTTGCGTTTTTCGCTCTGCTGACTTTTGTAGAATACGCGTGACTTGCATGCAGCGCTCTGGTGGCGGCGGTAGTGCTGCCGGTGTGAGTGTGCGCGAGACAAGCTCGCCGCGCTCGACGCCCGAGCTGCCGCCAAACTCGTTCCGTGGCGGGCTTAACTTCGGTGACTTCCCTGAGCACACCGGTAGTAGTGGCGGCAATGCGAGCGTGCGCCGCAGCCTTTCCACCTCCCCCGCTCCATCGCCCGCACGGCGGCCCTCTTGTAGTGCGGAAGAGGCCGCCAAGGGCTCGATCCATCGTACGAGAAAAAAGAAGAAAGGGAGACCGCAAAATGCGCTATTCATGCTGGCGAACAGCATGGGTGGCGGTGCTACCCCAGCGACAACCGGCTCGCAGGTGGTAGACCTGCGCGCGTTGGACCCGTCACCGTGTCCATCGCGCGGGTCTCGCTCGCCTCTGCGGTCTTGCCATGTGCACGAGCGCGGCTCGCGCTGTGAGGACGTGCCGGCGACGCAGATCCTGGAGTTTTTGTACCTGGGAAGCGTGAAGGACGCGCAGGATGCCGCCTTCTTGGCGAGGCATCAAATCCGCTACATCATCAACGTCTCTCAAGAGGAGTACTGGTCGGTGGATAAGAAGGTGCAGATCTTTACCTTCAAGGTGGACGACTCCGCCACAGCCGATATTGCGGCGCTCTTTCAGCCCACGCGCGACCTCATCAACAGAATTCGCGGGCGCTACTATCGCTACGCAAGAGGTGAGAGCTCTACGAGGCCGGCGGTGCTGGTGCACTGTCAAAAAGGCCGCAGCCGTTCCGCAACGATCGTCTTAGCATACCTCATCTACACGAACGGCTGGTCCGTGGCAGAGGCGATGAAGTATGTCGGTGCGCGTCGACCCTGCGCGGAGCCGAACATCGGCTTCATGGAGGAGTTGCGGAAGCTGCAGGAGAGCCTCTCCTTCGAGGAGCGCACGAGGCGGTACAGCGAGCTGTGCTGGTTCATGCGCAACCTGAACGCGGAAACGTCGCAGTCGCACGTACGGGAGCTATTCGAGAAACGCATCGGCATGGTGCGACATGTCGTCACCTACGTCGTGGCCGGCGGCGGGGCTGGTAACGTGGCCGACGGTGACACGGTTGGCAACTGTGGTGATGGCAGTCGAGTGACAGTGCAACGCGACACGCGATTCTCCGCGTCGTGGCCGGCGGCGCCGTCTACCGGTGACAGCGACGCCGCGGACTCTTTGGTGGCGTTTGATCTCGGGGCGGCGCTGGGGAAGCAAAACGACGGTTTAGACGATCAGCGTGCAGCCAAAGACAGCGACACACACGCGTACAAGGACGCCAGTGCCGCCGTGAGCCTGCTTCGCGGTCCCAGCACGGAGAAGACGATGCTCTGCTTTGTGTTCTTCACGTGCCGCGAGGACGTACTACACGGCATCAAGTCAGGGCAGTTCCAGCAGCTGCTTCTCCAGCTCCCCTCAGCAGCCGGCAAGCAGATCAAGTACGCGACTGGGCCAAAGCTGAAGAAGATCATGACGGAGCACCAGAGTATGTCGAGCAGCTTCGTGCAAGACATGGCAGGATTCAGCGACCACGCCACGACTCGAACAGGTGGTGAGTCAGCAGCGGCTGATGCCGATGGTGCAGTGCAAACACAGGGAGTAGTAGCGCCTGCTAGCAAGGAGGCAGATGTGACGCGGCCTGTGTGAACTCCCCTCTCTACGCGTCACGTCACGTCACGTCGGAACGTTTCGTATTTCTTAAGCGTTCCTTTCTTTTTTTTTATCTGTTCTCGTTCTCCTCTTCGCCTCCCGCCGTGTGTGTTCTGCACAGCGCTCAACATGACCCACGCACTCACACCCCCAAGCACACATCACGAACGCGCACATGTGAATGTACACGCATCCCTCTCCACCCCAGGCTGCTACTCTGGACTGCTCTCCGAGAACGGAATGTGGACGTGCCTTCGTCTGTTTCTTTCGTCAGCGCGTATGGTGTTGACGAGTGTGTCGGGTTTTAAGCAGCCGTGTACCGGGCGCTGCTGCGTGTGTGTGTGCGTCTTTCATGCTTGGTAATGGTAGGCTCTTTGCTTGTCAGTACACAACAAAACTAGCAGCAGCTAGAAAGGCATCGGTGCAGCCACTTAGCGGCTACCGAAGAGGCCGCCGCCCCCCCCCCACGTTTCTCCGAGCGTTGCTCATCTTTCGCATGTGGGAAGCGGCTGGGCCACTTGTGCAGTGCTATGGATGGTTTCGCGCTCTGGTTCACGCTTCGTCCCGAGTGCTAACCTTCTTCCTCTTTTGTTCAGCACGGGCGAAGACGCTTGTCATCTAATCAAACGCTCTCACACACGGTGCTAGACGCAAGCAGTACAACACGTCATCCGTTGCCTCGTCAGTCGAGATGGCATCGCCGCAGTACTCCACTCCGTATTCAGTGCTGAGCTACCCCACCTACACTCCCCTCTCCGTGGCGCCTGTTAAGGAGAATGGATCGCCGGTGGATACGGATCTCTCGCTACTTCGTGCTGCTGTGAGAACGGATGTGGCCCATCAGCAAGCAGCACCGTCGCCTGCGCTCCAGCGGATGGGCACGCCGTCTGCAGCGGCCAACAGCTGGGCTGGGTGCCGTGCGCCAGACGTCGGGACGGCCTCTCGAGTGCAGCCTGGTGAGTTGCTCTCTGCTACCCCTCACCTCACTCGTGTCAACGCCCCGCTCTACGCCCCACCTGGCGCAGTGAAGATGGAGTCAGGGCTACGCGGCGGTGTGTCTCCCTCCGTGCCCGCCGCTCAGCCATACTACAACGACATTGCTAGCATCCGAGATCTGCCCACTGTGCCCTTGACGCATCAACTCCCTTCTCCCTCCCGCGCTCATGCGCTGGTGGTGGACGGAACGGAGGTGGAAGTACAGTCTGATGTGGTTTCGGTCTCGCAGGCCGCGCCGAACTTGTGCGCTTTTCAGCAGGAGTGTCAGTCCCTTCTGGCACTGCTGAACGCTTCCTCTCGCCCGCGGCGGGTGACACCGCCGCCGAGCAGCGCGGTCGCCCCTTCGCAAACTCCGCCTTCACCCACCTCGAAGGCTGATTCCACTGGCGCCCTGGAGCCTGCCGTTCACAAGGAAAGGCAACCGGTGACCATCCCGTTAGCTCACGAGCCGGTATCGACCTTATCTTCCGCAGAGGAGTCGCCGCCATCGCCATCTGTGGTATCGGAAAGGGTGGGTGTGGGGGTGGCTACAGCGGCCCCTGCGCATTCAACAACGTACGCGCAGCTGATGCAGGAGATGGACGATCTTGCCGGCCTGCTGAACAAAGAGGAGGAGGGCTTTCGGGGGCAGCACAGCGCGGCGTCTCGACAGCACAGCGAAACCGGAGCTACACCAGCACACGGGGCTAGGGGTGATTACGCGGCTCCCATCGCACCGCTGCCATGCGTGAGGGTGACGAGCTCGTTGGCTGACACCCCTGAGAAGCAACGTCGACAGGCGGTTTCGATGCACCGGCGCGATCGATCTCAGAATCCTTCGCTGTCTCCTCTTCTTGCTCCGAGAGCGGCAGAGTTGGTGCACGCCCCGACGAGTCCCTTGTGGGCAGCGCAGCTACTGAAGTGGATTATCTACCTTGTGGAGCAGCGACAGAGCGCGCTGCAGCGCATCCAAGCTTTTGAGGACGCCCGTGCACCTGGCCGGCGTGGGGCGTGCGCCGGCACCGTCGCTGGAGAATCAGCCGCTACCGCACCGCCCTCAGCGATCCGCGTGACGGAGGGGCTGCTGCAACTGCTGCGCTCCCTCAACACGGAGACCGGCGATGTGGATAAGTGGACCGTTTCCGAGAAACGACACATGTGCACGCGCATCGCAAACCTTCTGGCAGAGATGACAGCGACGGAAGAGGATGCGATGGCAGATCTCCTGAACGATGCCGCAGCAGGGGCCACGCTGGAGCGGGAAATCACTGCCAAAGAGCCAAGCGCTACTGTTTCAGCGGCACCGCCACCGTCGAGTGCTGTCTCGGAGGCGTATCGGCAAGACATGATGGACACACTTACTCTCCTCGACCAAATCTCGCAGGAGAACAAGACGCTGAAGCTGCGTGTGGAGGAGGCGCAAGGGCAAGCCACACGGCTGGGTGATGAAGTGGAGCGCGAAAGATCCGCGAACATGGAACTGGGCAAGTACTTCGATCAACTTGCCGCAGATAACAGCAGGCTTACCGCAGAACTGAGTGGGATGGAGTCCAAGCTGAGGCATGCAGAGGCGGTGGTCAAATCGGTATCGCAGGAGGAGTTGTTGCGCAACCAGCTAGACCGTCAGACGCTACACTTGCGCGATGTGCGCGCCGAGCTGGATGACGTGAAGGACGAGAGCAACACGCTGCGAAAGACTATTCTGCAGCTGCGAGACGCGCTGGTGCGACACCGAGCCGTCATTGACCTGCTGACGCGCCGCCGGCGTGAGCGAGAGCGCGCTGCGGCGGCGGCATCAAGACGATCGGGCAGCCGGCGCGCTCTCAGTCCGCGGTTTCAAAGCCCTTCCATGCAACTCATCGAGGACATTCTCTCCGGTGCCTGCGACCCGCCGTCGTCCTCATCGTCCTCGCCACCGTCAGCAGTGAAGTACTCATGCGACGATGATGCTGGTGGGGACTTTAGCGCTCCCTCACCCCCACGGTGAAGTCAGCGCTGGCCAGCTCTTCGCTTGTCATCACAGTTGTTTCTCTAGTGTTGTTGTTTTCTGTTGTTTCGCACCCCTTTAGATCTGCGCACATTCGGGGGCGGGGCGAGGAGGTGGGGGTGGGTGGAAGAGGTCATGCGTGCAACGTCTCAAACATGCAGACGGAGCACGCCCCCTTCTCCCTCAGCACCTTTTTCCTCATTCCGAGCCCCCCTTGAAAGCACACTCACGCATAGATGCCTTCCTGCGACTGGCTCGTCACTCCAGGTGGCTGTCGGTTAGTGCGATGATGAGACGGCGCACATGCACACAAGGCTGTCCACGTACTGGGACATCGACAGACCCTTGTGACCATGGACGCTTCTTTCCGCTTCGTTCTCTGTTCTTTTCGCGCCCGTTGATGACAGGAGCACACCCCTCCGTGCGTGGCACCTCAGGGACCAGTGCATCCCCACTCGCTGTGGAGCAAAGCCAAGTAGAGCCCCACCCCCTCCCTGCTAAATGGCCGAGTCGCTTCTGGTGGTGGTGGCAGGGCCAAGCGCCTGCGACCCAGCGAGCGTCAGAGCGATGGATCGCCGCGGATGTTGACGGTCAGGTCTCCTGGATGGCGCTGCATCGGAGCAAGCTGCGGCAGTGAGCACGCGCCTGTGTCACCCATGTGATGGGTAGTGTGTCAGCGCGACTCGAACGCATCTCACCAGACCCCCTCACAAGGCCCACTGCTGGTGTGGGGAGTCAGGGTGTCACGCCGAGGGGGACGCACGAGGTATGGCGACTGGCATGACTGGCAGCGGCTGTGGGGCGACCTGCGAGGCGGGTATGGCTCGAGTGTGAGGCAGGGGCCGTCCTCCGGTCGCTTTGTGGGGGGGGGGAGGCGGCACGGCTGCACTGGCTCTTCCCCGCGGCTGCTGAGAGCCCAGGTGGGCTCGTGAGATGGTCGGGGCAAAGCAGACCCCTAACGCTTGCGCTTTCGCAGAGAGCGGACCCGCGGAGGTATCCAATTCTATTTTTCGTTCCTCACCCCACCCTAACCACGGTCTCCAGCGGCTGCTCATACCCCTCCCCCTCTCCTCCGGTTTGGCGTGTCGCGGTGCCGCAGTGTTTGTTCATGCGTTTGACTGACCAGTTGTGGAGATCCGCGAACGCCTCTTTCTCCGTCCACTCTGAACCCTCCCCCTCGTAATTGTTTAGGCTTCCCACTGGTTGTGTTTGCTGCTGGTACCCAAAAACAGAAGACGCATGCGAGATCCGTGGAGTAGCGGACAAGGGCGATGCCGGTGACAGCGATGATGTAAGCCTCAGTCAGCAGACCCTAGCGGCCCTCAGCAGCCATGGCCGACAATCCTGGGCTCTACCTCACTCCCTCCACGAAACCAACAAAACAGAAGCCAACCCCGGGTGCGACTCGTTCTACAATGCATCCTTCTCAGCGACGCGCATAGAGGATAACCCGCCGGGGGGAGGTGGTGCGCTTCGGTGTCTAGAGTGAGGCCCCCCCCTCTGCCCCACACTGCAGCCTGTTCTTTCTCGCTGGTACGTCTGCTGCTTCTTCCGTTGCGTCTGCATGTCACGGTATGCATTGGCCCCCCCTCCCCCGACATACACACACACACACACACACAACGGTGCTCTTCCTGACACTGATTTCCTCTCTTCTCCCGTTTCACTCTTTTGGGACTTTCCTGAACCGCCACAGTCCGGTGTCGCACCCCGTACGGTGCAGCAGGGAGGCATTGCAGAGCGCGCGCGCGTGCACGTGTGTGTGTTTGTGCTAGCACGTCTACTAGACGAGTCTTCAGTGCGCTTCGTCTCTCGCATAGGCACACCCATGATGCTCCGTGGAACCAGTTGCGCCCTGGCGCGCAGCTTCCGCGCTAATCTCAAGTACCCCTCGCTCGTGTCGTACAACAAGCTCCCGTGGGAGGTGGTGAGTCATGACAGCACGAAGCTGCACATGCACCTCGCCCCAAACTACGAGCAACTTCTGACGCTCGCCGCGGTGACAGATGTGCCGCACTTGGCGTTGGCGTCGCACCTCATCGTGCCGGAGGCGGAGCGGCTGCGCGTGATGCCCGGTGTAGTGTACCTTCTAGGTGGCCAGGCTGCTCACGAGAACCCGTCGAGCTTCACGGCGTACCGGATCGCCGATCCGACCTCGTTGCAGTACTACGGTCGCATCCACCATAACCTGGCGCCGATTCGGCGGGTGGACATGTGCACCTCAGCTGACTTGCGGCTCCTCTGCCTCGCCATGCACTTTGATGGTGTACTCACGAACACATCGGCTGGCTCCACCCTTGATGGCGTCACCACCGCGTCGCAGGAGGGCCATTTTTCGCTCTTCTACTTCTTCCGCCCCAATCGTCCGGCGAACGAGCTGACGCAGCCGTTTGAGAAGTTCTACCAACACCGGCCGTCCCTCGCCAGTTTAGACGCCTTCAACGCAGCCTCGCCTGGCAAGGCGGAGTCATGGACACCGGTGCTGCAGGCGCCGCGGCGTACGGCGGAGAAGGCGAGACTTACCCCGGCAGAGCCGTATCGCCCGCCGCAGAATTATCTGATGGGGCTGGCAGAGCGTCTCGGTGTCCGCCCTGGCAACGCTTTTGGCCGTCGATCCCTGATGTGGGGCACATGGTTCTAGCCCCTCTCCGCTGGTCTCCTCACCAACGCCACCCTCTCATGGGTGGTTCCACTGTGGATTCGACCGATGTCGTGGCTGCCACTCACGTGACATGCGACGCCGGCAGCGTGGCGCACCTCTGTTGGGGCTTTTTCTGCTTTCTGTTGTGGTGGTACCGGCTGTCTTGGCGTAAGCTCTCTGTGCTTGTATGGCGCTGGTGCTGTGGGTGTTCGCAGTGGGCACGCGGCATTCCCGCACGGCAGTGAGTGCAAGAGGCATTGGCGGTTCCTCAGAGCCCCTCTTTCTTTCGCTAACCTACGCTGAAAAAAAAAGAAGTACGCCTCGGCAAGAAACGCCCCGCTGCGCATCCCCTCGTTCTCCGCCGCCTTATGAACCCCTCCCCCTCCCTCGGGAGGACACGGTGACCTCGTTGGAGGCGGCCGTGCTGGCTTTGGTGAGTCACTGTCGTGAGGGTTTTGTGCCGTGGCAACAGACTCACCAACCGCACATGCGGCGTGTGTGGCAGAATGTCCGGCGAAGTGGTGACGTTTTTTTTTTCATAACACATGGGGCTCAGCGTGAATGACTTCCGCCGCCCCTTACCCACTGTCTGGGCCTTCGCTCTTCTCTGACATCCTCCGCTCCTCTTCCGCCATCTGTATCGCGCTGCACTGGCTTCACCTCCATCCTGTGTCTCCTGCGTGTGGACGCAAGTAGTGTCCCCTCGAAGAACAGAGTGCCACCTTTAGACGCGTGCAGGGCACGACGTATTGCTCGAGACACCAGCACTGCAGACAAGAAACACAGGTGACGTCACCTGTGTTGTATCGTGTGTGTGCGTGTAGTTGCATCCACTACCAACGTCCACTGACTCTCTGCCGGCTCTGCTGCCCTTCCCCCACGCTGCCCCTGTTGCCGTTTCTTTCTCCAAAGGCGGCCGGAAGCGAGCGAAGCCGAGAGAGTCGTGGTGGTCGTCGTGTCGTGTACCAAAGGCTCTGCTTCCCTCCCACCATCCATCTTCTAGATCCTTCCTGCCCTTGCCGGCCCCTTCAGCGCTTTCTTCGTTGAGTTCTCGTGTGCTTGACTGCGCAGCTCGGTTTCTTTCCTTCGTGGCCGTAGATCGCAGTTACCGACGTCTCCCCCTTGGCTCGTCGCGTGCGGCGCGTTGTCTTGTTCGAGGAGGGAAGCGTTCTCTCCGCATGTCTCCTGCTTCACCTCTGGCGCCGTGTACGTCTTCTCCACTTCGCTTCGTTCTCTGCTACGTGGTGCGTTGCACGTTTTACTCGTGAGCGCTCTGCCACCTGCGCACCGACGTACACAAGCGTGCGTGTGCTCAAGGATCCGCGGCTTGCTCTGCGGCGCTCCGTCTGCCCCTCTCCCCCCTCGAAACAGCAAGAAGGCGTTGCACCCCTTCTAGCAATGCTGTCCATGTTCAAGAACAAAAAGGGCTTCTCGGTGCTCTTCCATGGTGAGGTGGAGGCGAGACTGTCCGACCGGGTGACGGAGTCGTCGGTACTTCCCCGCCCCTCCGCCCAACTCTGTGACACAGCAGCTCGTTCGAAGGGGAGCGGAGTCGCGCAGTATCAGTGTCAGCGGTGCTTAAAGCGCTTCTCTGCGCTGGAATCTGACGACGAAACGGAGGCGGCATACCAGTGCCACCGCTGCCAGTATCCTACATGTCCACAGTGTCGAGAGCTGGCGGCGGGCAGCCCGCCGTGGGTGTGCTGTGTCTGCAGCGGCTTCAAGTCGATGATGTGGCTCTTGGAGAGGACGCGAGCGGGGCCCATGCTGGTGACAAGGATTGTGGAATACTGCGACCCACGCGGGCAGCGGCTGATGCGGTCGATGTTCCGATTTACGTTGCAGCAGTACCAGTCGCCGACGCCGCGTCCTTCGATCACGCTCATGGGACGTGCGAGTGACGGTCGCGCTGGCAGCGGCCCGCCATCCAGCTCGCGGCCGGCTTCTCAGACGCCGCCCGCCTGCCCAACCTCTCGAACGGGGACGAGCTCGCGCCTGTCTGGCGAACGCAGCAGTGCCCGCCTGAGTCAGGTGCCCGCGAGCTTCGGCAACGTACGCCGACCGTCGCCGTGCACGCACCCCAAGCGCGCATCACTGTTGCGCTCTGTTCGTCGGTCACACTCGGATGCCGCACTCGCCTTCGATGCCGGCGCCGGGGCTGGAACAGAAGACGCGGCGAAGGAAAACTCTCCTGCGGCCGAGCGCGGCGTCCGCGGCTCGGAAGCGCTGCGCCGCATCGAGGAGGCCGTCGGTGTCGTGGAGTACTCGCCCGAGTCGAAGTGGCGGACACCAGGCGACGCGGGCACAGAGGTGGAGAACAGGGACGAGCCCTTGTCGTTGCTCCCTGATGACGGTGCGCGCTTCTCTTTGCTGGAAGATCGCTGCACCGCTGTAGCTGACATCTACAGCGCTGGAGCACCCAATGTGTCGTCAGGCGGCTCGACTTTACGGGTGGTTGTAGTGGAGTCGGAGGCGCCGTCGCCGCACGCGCGTCCGAGCGGCCATGCCGCATTTCAGCGCGAAGCGCTGCAGCCGCAGCTGGCGAGCACCAACGGCGCCACAACCCCGACGGAGGGTGAAGGTGTCGTTCTGCCGGCCACCGCCGCTCTTGCACCTGAGGCGTCGTGGAGAAGGCTGACTCCTCCCCAGGAGCTCTGCCGCCTGTGCCACAGCGTGAGCCCCAACTCTAGCGGCTCAGGCCGCAGTGCTAGTCCGGCACCGCGCTTTCCTACCTTCGGGCAGTTCTTGGACGAGCATGTCGGCATCGGTGCCGGTGACACACACCTGCCACGCGAATCGAACGTGTTGGTGACGGTATCGCCCGAAACAGAGAACAGCGACGAGGATAGCGGTGGCGTGATCGAGCTGGGCGGCGGGCGCTGCGACGACCGCCTCGCAACCACCCACGGCAAAGTCAACGAAGGGCTGCACACGCCACGTGGCGTGCAGCCACAAACTCCTCTGTCGACTGGCGGCGGCTCATCGGGCTTTCGTGGCGGACGCCGCACGAGTGGGCTGAGCGAGTTCACCCCTACTCGAGTGCTGGACATGTCGAGCGCGCGCGTCACGCTCCACCACCGCAGTTCCAGTCGCCGTCGTACCACGCGAGGAAGCCTGCAAGAGATCCACGCTCCCCATCTCTACGGTAACAGAAGCGCTAAGACCAGCGCGGCAGGAAACGCACGGCGCAGCGGACAGATGCGCGACTCTCGATGTATGTACGACCTGCCGACTCAGTTCGGCCCTCACGGGAAGCCAGCGAGCCCGGTGAGCGGGCAGCTGCGGCGCCAGAATGCGCCGCTGGCCACGCGTACTGCAGGCCGTGCTCTCGGCAGCGATGGACGCCAGCGGCTGGTGCGGCAGCACTCTCGCACCGTAGCGCCGCTGCAGCGCACCGCCTCGCGCAACAACGAGCTTCAGCGGATGCCCTCACGCAACGGGGCGCTGGCTCGAACGAACTCCTCCGTCGCGCATCTGACGCGCACCGCTTCCTCGCACGGCTGCGACCCCTCCTTTGCGCGGGTGAACAGCTGCACGGCGCACGCCCTGGCCAGCACACCCGCCGAACGTGTTCTTCTCACCGGAGGCGTCGGTGGCCGCGGACGGCTGCAGCGCACCGATTCGGCAAAACTTACGGGCACTGGCGCGGGCTATGGTGCGGCGGCGCGTACCGCACCGCAACGCACTGCCGTGTTGGAGCGTGCGCACTTCGGCTACGGGACACCTGCTGCCACCAGCGCTTCGTCCTTGTACTCCTCTCCTCTCAAGCGAACTCTCTCGTCCTTGTCACCGCTGAAGCGAACCGCCTCGCATTTGTGCCTTCGAAATGACGGTTCGGCGCCGTTTGGCCGCAGACCGTACGTAGCGCGTCTTACGCGTTCCGCGACGACCAACATTGGCTTTGTCCGTACTAGCTCTGCCACAGCGGCCCGAGGCGGGGCGCCGTCTCGCCACGGCCCTGGCACTTTCACGCGTACTGCCACCGGCACGAACCTATTCCAGCGCTCGCGCGGCCGCATTTATGAAGGACCTCGTTGCCGTCCAGTGCCGACTCCACTGCCGTCATCTGCAGTCGTGTGCGGCAGTGGACGTAGCGCACCGAGCATCTACTACCGCGCTATGGACACCTCTCCATTGCGGCGCGTCCCTACTGCCGCGCGCACGGCGACGCCAACGATGGGCCGCAGACGCTTCCCGACGTCAACGGCGCTCTCTCGGACCGGCACGGGGACGCGTAACTTCGAGCGTCAGCAAAGCAACGTGCTGCGCGAGCCCGCAAATCGCTCTCTCGGGGTTGTGCGGCGGACAGTCGACCCGGCGCCAACGCTAGTCGGCGCGACGCGACGCAAGGCTATGGGAAGCTGGCTGCACCGCACTCCATCGGCTACTGGCGCTGCCAACGCCGTCGCTGCAACGCCACGCACCCCCCGTCGGTACATCATCGCGAGTGTCTCGACGGCTGCGACGCCAGCCGCAGTGAATGGTGGCGGGTCGCACAGCGTATCGCGGCCGGTGCTTTCATCGATCGCCAGCAGCCCAAAGGCGCGCAGCAGCCACGGCTCCAATGCCAGCGGCGGCACGGCTGGCTATAGCAGCTATACGGGCAGCGCCCATGCAGCGGCGGAGAAAGCGGGTGCTGTCGAGACTGGGATGGGGCGGGCAAGCGGGCAACAATGTCGTCCGCTCGTCGGAGCCACCACGGTGAAGGGAAACGCACCCTCGCACGTGGCAACGCTGAACCGCCGTGCAACGGCTGTCTCTGCCTCTGCCGCTGCCACTGCACACCGCAGGACTGGGAGAGCAGCGCAAGCGAGTCCCTTCGCGGGACAGAACAGTCGGCTTGCTTTCTGATTGTCACACGGGCAGGCGTCTGTACGCGTGCGGTTTCCTTCCTTGGTGCCTACTCTCTCTCTCTTACGGACTCTCTCGTGGACCCTCGCTGCCTCGCTGAGCCCATGCTTCTAACACCATGTTCTCTCTCATGCCTGTGTGGGTGTGCGAGAAAGTGAAGATGTGCATACGTGTGTGTGTTTGCCCTATTCTGGTGTCTCTCTCTTCGACTTGCACAAATACTGCAGCACGGTGACTTTCAGAAGTGCGTCGTTTGTCCAAGAAGAGCAGCGGTCCTCTGTCGCGTGTGTGACTCTCTCTCTCTCTCCCCTTCTCGAGAACTTCATGTTGCATGTTTGTCCTTGGCCGCCACGGGTGTAGAAGTCTGCTTGTATTGATGTGCATGCGCACTTGCGTCGTGGTGCTTATGCACCGGTTGGTGCTGGATGTCACCACCCCACTTGTTTCTGTTCGAACTCTTCCTCCGTTACCTTTTTGTGGTTTCGTTGAATGCCCTTGCGCTTTAGATATGCCTTCCACGTGGAAGAAGGCTAGTGGTGCGGCGGACGAAGAGGCACGAGGGGCCATCTGACGACAGCGCGGCGAGAGGTTCTCTAGATGGAATAGCCCTGTGCCCGTCACCTGTCTTTTTTCGTTTCTGTCCTCTACCCTCAGCACTTCCGCCGCGTCCTACGCCTGCCCTATGTATTTGTGTCGCTTCCGCTTTTCTTTTATGGCGGTGACATCTGCACCCCGCCCCCCTCCACCCCCTCCCTCTCGCGAGCTCGCCGCTCGTCCGCTCACCGAGGTCACTGCATACTTGGGCGGCAGAGATGGCGATGAGACTCATCGTCTCTCATCACGCTCTCTCTTTACGCCGGCCTTGGCGCAGCCCCGCTAGTGAACGGAACCCTCACCTCTTCTCCTCATTGTGCCGTTGTTGGACGCTGCGAAGCCGCAGAGAGAAGGAGCGCTGGAAACGGCAGCGAGAGAGGCGGGAGCGGAGACGGGAAACCCTACCGCTTATAGAGACTACGCGCGCACGCACATGCTTGTGTATGAACTTGCGCGTGCGTGTATACAAGCCGGGACGTTGCCCAGCACAGCCTGCCCGCTAACGAGAGCGAACGTGGCTATGCATGCGCGTCGCTATGTCAAGCGTATGTCTGTGGCTGCGCGTGTCGCTCCCTGGACGGTGCTGTGGCTTGCGTGTTTTAGTCTTTCTTATTTTGCTGATAAGCGCCTTCTGTCTTGTTTCACTGTACGATTTCTGCTTGCGCTCTGCATCCAGTGTCCTGCGCGAAGCCAAGTGGAAGCGTGGGATCTCTCTGAGGAGAGAGCAGAGTCTTTCACCCTCCCCCTCCCGCCACCACCACCTATCGAAGATGGATGGATAATGAGTCGCACATTCGTCTTTCCTGGTCCCCACACCCGTTTTACGTACATCTCCGAGCATGACTAGGCAGCTGCAGCCGCGCTCGTTCTACCCCGGCCGCACAAGAGCTGATAAGCACAAGATGCGTCTGCACCAATGTTCCGCCCTGTTCCTCGCCATCTTCTTTACATCTCTCTTTATTTCACGTGCCGTGCCACACGGAGCTGCACAGTACGTTGGGGCATTAAGGTGGGGGGTGGAGAGGGAGGCACTGCGTACATATCTGTGTGTGTGTGCATCTCCGTCGTTTCTTCGTTTCCATGTAGCACTGTTTAGGAGCATGCTCTTATCGCATGTCAGCTACTCCTCACGTACTTTCCGCTACCTGCCTGTCTCTCCTTCTCTGTTGATTCGTAGCTCTTCCCCCTTACCTCTGTGGCCGTCCCGTGCCTGTGCAGCCGTAATGTGCCACCCCTCCCCTTCTGCACGGCCCGCTCACCTTTTCGCCTTTTGCATGTGGCCGACCGTTTCCATGGCCACCCTTCATCTCCGCCATCCATGCGCTGGCACACACGCACGTATACGAATAGACATGTGTAGTTGTTCTGATGAAAGACGGATCTCGGGCAACGCATGCTGGCCACCCACCCGCTCCGCTCGCTCACTTGCCCTCTTACCACGCCGGTCTCGGTGCCCACTCGACCGGCTCTCATACCGTGTGCTGCGTGTGCGTGTGTGTGCCCGTTCTCATCCATCGTTGCACGTCCTCCTCCTCCCTCGGCACATAGCGGTGCGACGAGATCGCAGTGTGTGTGGGGGGGGAGGGGGTGCACGGCCGTGCCGCCTTCTCGTCCGGTGCAAGCGAGATGTTCATGCTGCCGACCAGTGTTGTTTCTAGTAGCCGTGCACTATAAAAAGCGCCCCACCCCCACCCTACACACACGCAGCGACGTCATGGACGGCCCCCTTCTCGCCCTCTGCCTCTCGTTATTTTTACTGTCCGTGCCCTCAGAGTAGGTCCCGCGCCGATTTGGCGCCCTTCATGTGTGCACCCGGCGAGCGAGGAGGCGGGAAGGACCGGAAGGACGGGTGGCCCCGCACTCTCGTGAGTGCGCACAGGCACAGGCATATACGGGGATCTGTGCTCTCGCATAGAACCGACACGCTCTATTCCCGCCGGCGTGCGCCCCCTCTTCGCGCACGCGGCACGACCATAAACGCCCACCGGCCAGTTGTCGGATCGACCGCTTCAACTTTCCTGGCTCGCTTCATGGCCCCCACGTCACTCTCCCATCTCTCCTCCTCCTCCCATCTCTTCTCCCATCTCTCCTCCCCTCACGCTGGCGAAGGAAAGGGTGTATTACAGGCCCATCCACACTCGGTTAGAGGGGCCAGTGCACGACGGATGGCTCACTAGGGTGAACATTATGTTGGCTAGCGCTGTTTCAGACGCAGGCGTAGTCGTTGACGTCGTGGTCCATAGGCGAGCCTCGAGCAGCTCCCTCCAAGGCAATGTAGTTGCTGACGCTGCTGCAGTGGAAGCGTACGAGTGCGGGGACGCCGAGGCGATTCTCCTGGGGGACGTGGCGGGTCCACATCTAAATATGGCTAGGGCTAGTAGTGCCTCAGCTCGCACACTGCCGCGGAACGCGGGGCAGCAGGCGGAGCGAGAGCCTCCTATCATCGACGCGTGTTTCTTCTACTTATGCACCCCCGTGAACCCGAGGGTCACGCAGCGCGTGTTCCATTATTTGAACATTATACCATTCGGGCTGCATCGCCCCTCGGAGGTGTTTGGTGTGGTGGGACGTCATACAAACCTCGGCCTGGTGTCGGGGGTGACAAAGGACGGCCAGTATCGTCTCGTGCTCTACCCACCACAGCAGCCGCAGCCACTGTACCTTGAGCGGGTACGGCACTCGCCACACTTCTTGTACCCCCACGACTATCCCGCCACTGGCACCATTGACCCTTCATGTCTCCGCCGTATCCGACACGAAAGCCGCAGCGACCGTGTGCAGCAAGCAACGAAGAACTTCTTCTGTCGGGCCGCTGCGCGGCAGGGGTGGGACGTGCACCGCCCGAGCAATCCCTGCTCTACCTCCGTGGTGCAGTCCGCGAATGCATTGGCAGTGTCTGGGGGCTTGACTTCACCGCAGCTTGGAGTGAGTAGGCCGCGCTCACGCACACGTCGGCGCGGCTCGCACGCGGTGCCGCTGGTTGCCGCGCCTTCTTTTCCAGAGCTCCTGACAGTCATCGCGCCAGCGGCGAAGGGCCCTTATGCTGCCCCTCGACCTCCCCTGGAGGAAACACCGACGCCCTCCTCACCGCTGGCTGCAGAGTTTGTGCCGCTTAGTGGACACCCAGATGCCGATGACGGGCCATCGCCGATTATGGTTGCCGGTACTGAGGAGTCGCGGGAGTTGTTATGTACACTGGCGGAGCTGCAGCTCCCTCCTACCCTCGCGCTGCATGAGCCCGTTCCACCCCTTCGTGTAGGCACGCGCGTTATCGCTCGCCGCCTGGGGTGCGCCGAGGTACTCCACATGGGTACTGTGCTGGCAGTCAGCTTCGATGTCACCTACACCGTTCGCTACGACGCTGACGGCGGCATCGACAAGGGTGTTCTTCACAGTGACGTGCACGTGCTCAACGCTGAGGACGAGGGTGATGCGCAGGGTCGACAACGACCGTGGCACCGGTGCGCGCGCGAGCGCAGCGCGGAGCCGTGCACGGTGCGGGACCAAGTCATCGTAGAAGTCGCGCAGCCGCCACAGCGGGCCGTCGTCATGGCCGCCCTCGGCGGCGGTCGATATCAGGTTGCCGTTGCCGCGGCACCGGTACCCTTGATTGAGGTGGAAGCCTGCAATGTGCTCTCGGTAGCGCCGGTGCTGGCCGGTGCCGTGTTTGCGCCGCCGCATCACCTCACTCTCTTCCGCCAACTTGATACAACCGGGACGGGGCACATTAGCTGGAAAGACATGCGACACTTTATCCTTTCCTGGGAAGGCTTTGGCCGGCCCCTCTCCTTTCGGCGACTGGGTGAGATCCAGCGCGACATGTGCATCTGCAAACGCAGCGCGGGGCCGAAGCTGCTGTCAAAAATACCGGTCCAGGAGGAGGGGCATCAGCTGTCCTTTCAAGATTTCGAATACGTGCTCTTGCGTGCTGCGAATCTGCTCTAGTCGCCGTGTGACCACCACTTGTGCGCAGTCTCCTGCTCCTGTGGGAGTGTCTGTGTCTGTGTGCGCCTGTGCTGCGGCTGCGACGCCCAGAGAACATATGATGTACTATACGAGAATTAACATTATTTGTTTGTACTTGTTTTTCCCCTGAGTGCGCTTCTTATTCCCCCCACCCTTCCCCTAACGCCTGCTGATGCGGGACCACCTCAGCCTGATATCATACAGGGCTCAGTACCCACCCTCCGTGTGCCGGCGGACAGTGCTGGGCTGAGCGGGCGCTCTGCCGGACAGGCTCGCAGCCATGCCGATCACATTTGTGCCAGCTCACTACGAATCATGTCGGCGATTCAAACAAGTCTAAGCAACCACCTACGGCTTTTTTTGCTTGCTTAGCTGCGCTGCGGTGATGTTGAGCGTGATCCTGGGCCCAGCCTGCGCTGTGTGGCAGCAGAAGTGAACGTGGCTGGACGACGCGAAACGGTGCTGGTTGGCCCGGTTCCTAGACATGGCCATGGCGTAGTAGAGGTGGGGTGACGGGTGGCTCTGTAGGCGTGTATACGCTTGCTGGCTTGCTCGTGGTGGAATAGGCACGTTGAAGAGGAGAGGACGAAGTATGCTTGCTCACTTCACGCGTCACCGCCCCCTCCCCCGCTGCTGCTGCGACAGCGGCCACTACAGTCGGATGCACTCCCTCCACCACCACCACCTCCTCCCTCATTTTCCTGCTTTGTGAGTGCCTGCGGTGTGGGGAGTTCGTGGCACGTGGGCCATGAACAGCGCGCGTCTGTCGCCGCCCCTCTCAGCCTTACCTCTTGCTCGCCTCGCGCCTGGAGGGTGAGATGCCCATCGCATTGCTCGGACCTCTACACACGTCCTTTTCTCCGCGAGCTGTCGGTGGGCCATGAGCGTGGAGGAGAAGGTCACCCCCGCACTAGCGGACACTTTTCGGACATGCTCGGAATTCATTGGAGCCGTCTCCGCACGCGAGATGCCGGATAACCCCAGCGTACAGTTGTGCATCCTCAGCATCGGTTTCGATGTTGAGGGCGCCATCGCGCAGCTGATGCACCAGCGCATGGCTCGGAACAAGCCACACCGACGTGTTTACTGCGTAGTCGTCCCCGACCGCCTTCTTCCCGGGGCGATGACACGCTTCGCCAGCGCCATTGAGCATCACCTGGCGCTGAGGCACGCGGGGGAGACATTAACGCGTCAAGCCGATGCATCTGCTGCAGCGGCGTCCTGTCTGGCGCCTCCTATTCCGGTGGTTGCTGTTGAAGAGGGCACGGGCACCAAGGAGCGCTGCGCGGTGTTTCAGCGCGGGGCGGTGGTGGTTCTTACCAGTCACTCTCTGTGCGCCGATCTGCTGCACCGGCGGCTGGCGGTGGAGCTGGTTGGAATGGCTGTGCTGGCGTTGCCGCATTCACTGCTGGGCAGCGGCCGACAACAAGATGCGCTGGCGCCGCAGACGGCCTTCTGCGCTGAGCTGCTGCTGCGTAGTGGCAGCGGTGCGGCTGGCGGGCAGAGACCCCCGCCCATTGTCCTTGTCTCGGATGCGCCGGTGCTCATGCGGAGTCTTGTACAACGGCATCACTTGGGGGCGGAGCGGTTTGTGCAGCAGATGCACGTTGGCGACGTTCAGCTGTTCCCGCGATTTCGCCTGGACTTTGTGCGGCACTTTGAGGAGCTCAGTCGCAGCCCGCGGCGTTCATTGGCTGTGGACCGTGTTGTGGCTCCCGTATCGGCGAGCGTCTTGGCCCTGGACGATCTCCTCGCGAAGATTGTGTTGGAGACGCTGCAGGAGCTGCAGCGATTGGAGAAGCAGCTTCACATGCAGAAGAGCGCCAGCGGTGGCGACCGCGCCGCCTGGGCCTCGGATGCGGGGGGCTCACACCCTCACACGCGGTCCTTTGCGGCTCGGTGTGCTGCGGCTGCGGCAGAAACCGACGAGGATACCGGCGCGCTCCGCTTCCTGCCGCGTGCCAGGCTCACGGCAAGTACCGCAAAAGACCATCTCGACTACAGCGGCTACCCGCGCAGCAACACGGCCAGGGGCACCAGTGCTGCATCGTACATCCGCCACGGCTGGCGTGCAGCGACGCAGTGCGACGACAAGGGCATTCTCTTTAGCGGCATCAGCGAGACGGCGGCTCTCTCGGTGGACTTCTCCGACCTCGACGGCGATCTTCGCGCGGTGGTGCGCTGTCACGAGTCTCACTGGCCATACCGCCTCCTCACGGAAAGTCTCATCGACGTGCGGCGACTGCGCCGTGCTGCGCGTGGAACTGCGTACACGTTTCTTCTCGAGCTGGAGTCCGTGCTGGAGCGCCGACTGCCCCGGCGCAGCGTCTACGGCACCGGCACAACGCCACCTGCCGCGCTGTGGACTCTCTCTTCTCACTTCCACGACGTTGTAACGGTCGCAACACACCGCATCGGGACCGTGGTGTACAAACGCAGTGCTGCCTCCGTCGCGCTCTCCACCCCTACGAAAGGTGAGGCGACGCGTCCTGCGAGCTCTGCTGAAGATGTGGTCGTGGTGGTGGACAGCAGCAGCGACAGCGAGGAGAAGCGCGAGGGGCTACAGGATGTCGTCTCGACCTCTGCCACTGCCGCGCCGCCCGGCCAGGTGGCGACCTCGGCGGGTCGCACAATGGTGCCTCAGCTCATACCCAATGTGGAGGAGCACGAAACAGACGTGGAGGTGGTGGTGCGGCTGGTGGTGAGCTGGTGTCGCACAGTTTTGCGCCGTGCCGAACGCAAAGGCAACGCCGTGACCGATGCTTCAGCAGCTCAACCCACCCTCCTGCTTCTTACTCTCGGCACCAACGCCGTCGTGCGCTACACGGAGCGCCTCACAAACTCGCTGGAGGCTTACCAGCAACTGCAGCTTCGGCGCTTCATGCGGGTGTACCAGTCCAAGTACGGCGTGGAGTTGACTGAGTTCGTCGAGGCCCAGTCAGCAGAGGTTGCGGCGCCGCAGCTGGCTACAGAACTCTTCACCAGCGCCGAGGACGTTGATGACGCCTCCAGCGACGCGGAGGGAGACGTGACGACGGACGAGGACAACGGCACTGATGACCGCAGGGTTTTGCGTGCCGCTGCCTCCCTGAGGCGGCGTATGTCGAGTCAGGGCGGTCGTGCCACCGCCGTCACACGGCGCGATGCAAGCCCATCGTACGCTAATGGAAGCAGTAGCAGCCAGAGGGTGATGATGGACATCGGCGCAGGCGCCTTCCACCAAGCCCTTCTCTCACAGCTGCCACCGCTCCTCACCAGAAGCGGCGAGAGGGCCGACGTGAGGTGCGACAGTGAGCCTCAACCTGCACCACCGGCTTCCCTTGCCACGCCGCTGCTCATGCTTGAGAGGGTCAGGGAGGGGGTTGTGACGCTCTGCCCCGGCTGCCGTGGCGCCAGCGGGGACGGCAGCGCCACCGTCCCCTCTCCTTTCGAGCGGATGCCACGCGTGCTGGTGTTCGACGCATCCGCGATGTCGGCAACGGAGATGACCATGCTGCTGGATGGCTCACACGCTGCTCTGAAACTTGATGTCCCGTCGACGGCAGCGCCGCGGATGTCTGGCGCGCCCACCAACGGTCCCAAGGGGACTGACAGCGTCAGGACCTCCCTGCGCGTTGAGCGCGTTGTGTTGGCGCGCCAGGAGCTGGCGCTTATCCGTCAGCTTGAGATGGCGCAGGACGAGCTGCCGGCGGAGCGGCTTTCCACTATCAAGGTGCAGCTCATCACGACCAGCCTAGCGGAGCTGGACTTCAAGAAGGCAGTGCAGGCGGAGCAGCAGGCCTTCGAGAGCCTCGCGCACACGAAAGCCACACTGACCGGGACGCTGCTCGTTGACCAGACGTCGTTGCGGCAGACAGAGGAGGCGTTGGAGAGTGGCATGCAGGTTGCGCGGAGTCGTCTTGGCCCGCGCAAGGGCACGGCGGTGGGGCGATTGGCTGGGACCTTCTTGTACGCGCCTGCCCTTCCGCCCCCGGCGCTGCCGCGCGTCGTGTTTGATGAGCGTGAGTTCCGCTCCTCGCTGCCGTACCACCTTTACCGTCGCGGAATGGAGCTCATCCCTCTGACACTGACGACGGCCGACTACGTCCTCTCCCCTGAGTACGCGGTCGAGCGTAAAAGTGCGCAGGATTACTTCCAGTCTGTTATGTCGGGCCGCATTCAGCGTCAGCTGGCGGCGCTCGCCCGCAAGTATGCGCACCCGTTGTGTCTCATAGAGTTCCACCGCGGCATTCCGTTCCGGCTGATGCAGAGCGGCATCTACGCCAAGACGGCGGCACTCATGGCGGCCTACCCGCGCGTCCGCTTTGTGTGGGCACGCAGCCCTGCGCATGCGGCGGGTATGCTGGTGCTCTTGAAGAAGTCCGTCGCGGTCGCCAACGTGGACCCGGCCGATCCGTTGCTCACAGGCACCTCCATTGACCCCGGTAGCGCGGCAGACGTGGGCGGCGTGGCGGTGACTGCGGCGGAGCGGGAGACGGCGCATTACGCGGCACGCGTTCTGTCCAAGTTTCCGGGCATCACCCACCAGAATGCGCCCCGTGTGATGCAGCTCTGCGGCTCGCTGATCGGACTTGCGACGATCTCGAAGTCCTCGCTGGTGGCGGTCATGGGTGAGGAGGACGCAGCGCGGCTGTACAACTTTCTCCATTCCCCCTTCCATTAGGAAGTGGACTGATGCTCTCTTCATAGCCTCCTTTCCCAAGAGAGGATGGGATGGCGTGGGGTGGGTGGAGGCGAGTGGGATGGAACGGATGCTTGCGGTGCACAGTGTCGAGCATCTCGCCCACATGATTTCCTGTTGCAGTGTGCACAAGCGTACACAGGCACGCAAGCCACTGCGCTCTGAAGTGGCATTTCACAAGCGCAAAGCAGCAAAAAAAAAATGATGTGTGGGCGAGGCGGCGGCGCTGCTGTGGGAGGTTGTCGAACCGCCTCTCTGTATCCCCCCACCCTCCCCTTGAGTGCACGCGCAATGCCCTCTATGGCAGGCGCGACGATGCGCAACCTTCATGGCACAGGTCGGCTGGCGGTTCTAGTCCCGAACGCAACGGCAACGCCACCATGCCATCATACCGCACTTCTTAATCTCTCTCTCCGTCTCCCCCTCCCTCTCTCCCTGCGTATGTAGCCCGGAGGACCTCACTCTGTCGCCACAGTCGCCAAAGGACTGCACCCCTTTTCAGCCCGCCTGCCCCCCGTCCCCCCAAATCTTCTTCCCTTCTATTCCGCCTCTATGGAAGGGAACGCGTGTACACATAGAGGCGTGTACACAAGTGCGTACGCTTCCCTGCAGCACGTTGAGAGTGCAACGTGTGCCGTGTCTGTGCCTTGTGTCTTTGTGTGACTTGCTCAACAGCAACGCGATACAGGAGAACAGAAGTTTCTCTGTCTCTCCCCTCCTGCCCTTCATGCCTCGTACCTCTGCGCCCCCCCCCTCCCACACCTCTCACGAACCCCCCTACGCCCGTCTCTCTCAGCAACGGCTTCGCTGTCCGCTATCACGGAGGGCAACGCAGCCCTTAGAGAGTGAGAGAAGCTCGTGCAGCCACCAGCGTCGACTGCTCAGCTGCTGAATCTACTGCGGTACAGGCCTTGAACCGGCGGCACAGCGTGTAGCAAGACGAAGGTGCCCACGAAGGCGTCGCTCTCAATCATCCAGACGAGATGCAGCCGCGACGCTCAAAGGTAGTCCCGGGCCCGCTCTTCTACCCGGAGCGGACGACAACGATGGTGGCTGCCAAGAGATGGCCGTCCCCGCCAGCTGCGTCGGGGTCTACCTCTGCCCCTGCGACGAAGCCCTCTGCTTCGTCCGAGGCACCGACAGCATCAACGGCAGCGATGGGGCAGCGCAGAAGCGGTGCTCAGCGTGCGCTAGTGCTCAGCGTCGCCGCAGCGCCGGTGCTGCCGCCGGGGGCCACCGCCACAGGCGGTGCGATGGAGGTGCTCTCCCCAAGCCTCAACGTGTACCGTGCCGGCAGCAGCGGGGTGACCCTCACCATCGCTCCCAGGACCACCGTTCTCGTGGCCGATCACGTCACGAACACCGGTGCGGTGGTGAGGTTGGAGCAAGTGGACTACAGCAAGGCCATGCGTGCGTACCGCGTGTGCCGGCAAGAGGGGGGCGCTGTAGCCGAGGAGCCATCGAAAGGCTGGCACGCTAGCTCCGCCACGCCGGCGACACCGTTGCCGCCGCCGCTGACCTCGCCGCACGGGATCTGCTCAAGCTACACGACGAGCCTGAACACTTTCTCGGGGACTGCAAGCCCCAACGGCCGCGCCAGCTACGCCGCCCGTGATGATGACACGGCACTCGGCCACGACCCGGCGCCGTGGCGCGTTGTGTTCCTGCGGCTGTTCGGCGCTACGGATATGGTGCTGCTCACCGTCGCCGTGGCGTGCTTCCTGGTCGTGGTGTCGCGACTAAGCATGATAAAGTACGGCCGAACAGATGGGCAGAGCGCAATGTCGTGGTCGTCCCTGCCGTGGTTGGAGGTGGCGCTGGCAGCGCTCACCTCTGGACGCTCGGTGGTGGAGGAGGCTGTGGCACCGTCTGGCTTGTCGCCCGCGTCTGGTGAAGGCTTGGCGCAGGGAGTCACACGGGGGCCCCCAGGGACCTCATCGTCGACTGCAGCGACTGTGATTTCGGTCCCTGGCACCAAAGGGGTGCTCTTCGCGTCCTATACCCAGGCTACAAGCACCCCGGCCTTGGACACGAGCGTCACGCTCGTCCTCCTGCTCTTCTCTACTTTCCTCTTGGTAAAGCGGCTCAGTGGCGCGCTGAGTCGGGTGTACGTGGAGGAAGTGCTCGTCATGCGCGGCGTTGGCCTGCAGTTCTCCGCGTACGGAATATTCAACACACTGCGGTACCGGCACTTCGTCGACCTCCTCATGCTGCGCTCACTTGTCATCCACGACGCGTTCTTCCGGTACCAGCCGATGTTCTTCCTCTCCTCGTCCGTGGAGAATAAGGCGGAACGGATTGTGTACTTTCCTGATACGCTGCCGCGGCTGGCGGTTCTGCGGCCCGTTTTGAACGGCATTCGCGGGGTGCTCTACGGAGAGCCAGAGGAGGGGCCAAGCCTGGGGGAGCTGGAGGAGCGCTGGAAGAAGTCAGCCAGTGACATTTCCGATGGCGACTTTTTTACGGAGGACAGCTTTGCCGAAGACACAGTGACGACGCCAGATGATGCGTGCTTCTCCGACGCCACAGATCGCGACGAGGATTGAAGCAGGTGCAGGTGCTAAGGTTGTGTGTGTGGGGGGGGGCTTGGAGGATGATGTGGTACAGCGCGGCGGGTGGACTTCCAGTGAAGAGAGAGGCAATCTAGTTGAGGCCTGTCCAACGTTGCCCCCTCCCCCTTTGCAGTCATTCTACCGCCTCCTGCTTCTGCCTTCCTGGCTCCCAACGTTTTTGTTTTGTTTTCGCATTCCTCCTGGCTCTTCCGAATCACAGGAGTCCCCGCTATCTCGCGTGTGTGCGTGTGTGTATGAGGAACGCCGCTGCTTGTATTCGTCGGATCGTTCCTCGCGGTGTCTGCGCGACGTCTCGGCTGATTTTGCTGTTTCTTTATATATGTACGTGTAGTGTGTGTTGTGCTCTTCTCCATCCTTGCGCTGTGCGTTGATGCGTCGTGCGTGTGTTTGCACCAGTGTGTATGTGTACCTGCGCGCGTGTGTGTGTCGGAGGGGGGCGTTCTTGTCGGCACGTGCCACGTGCCGGGGCATGCTTTCAGCTACGTGGAATCGCAACTAGCATAGCGCAATGGTAACGATTGAGAGGAGGCGTGTGTGTGCACGAAACGACCCTTTTCTCCTTTCCCCCTCCCCAAAAAAGTACACAAAGGAAGGGCCCGCCGCTGTCTTCGCGTTGCATCCGAAAGGAGATGGGAATGCCTTTCACGGGTCGCTGGTGCTGAGGGAGTTTCCTTGTGCTCCCTTGCCGTTCCACGTTGCCCCGGTACCTCGGCCGTCGCGCAGATCTCTCTTTCTCTCGGTCACACTCTGCTGAGCACTTCTACCTCTTCCCCCCCCCCTCTTCGATTCCTGTTCTCTCTACGTGTCTTGCTGGTTCTGCTGGTTTGCGTGTGTCGCTCGCGAATCACCGACGTAGGCGAACACCGTCACGGTGCTGGACCCTCCTCCCTCACTCAGTCGACCCTTCACCCCTTCCCACCTATCCACAGCGGTCCCTCTATATCCGGCACCGCTCCTCCGCCACCCGGCTGGCCGCTGAAGGCACACTGCAGATATCTCTCGTTGAGCCTGTGTGGGAGTGTGTGTATCCTACCGTGCCTATTGCGCAGACACCGCTGCGTAGCAGGCACCCGCCCTCCCCCAAGCACACACACTCGACGAACCAGTCGCTTGGAAGTGCACAGACTGCGGTGCCACAGAGGAGGAGAGAGGGGGTGGGCCCGCCAATGCTCCGGCCCCGCTTTCGACACTGTTTTGCGGGTCGTGCACCGAAGCTTCTGTCGGTGACTGCGTGGGCCGAGCGAAGGCATGTGTCGACTCGACAAGCCGAGCGCCTAGGACGGGCGTCGTCATTGCCAACGGTGAGCGGCACCGCCACCTCTCACGCATCACCTAGCGGTATACGCGGAGACAGCCGCGTTGCGAGAGGTTTCGCACAGCGGGCAACGAAGCTGTCGTCCCCGTCGGCTGGTGCCTCTGCGACATCCGCTACGGCGCAGTCGGCGGCCTCTTCCGGACGTGCAAAACCGCTACCGGGCCGCTTTAATCGTCTCTTGGTGCAGCTGGGCGTCTTAGTCACCGTCTACCACTACATACTGGGGGAGAGCATCAACCTTTTCCTGACGTACCTTCTCCACTCGCACCGCTTAGGGATCGGCGACACGGGCAGCTGGCTTGGCGCTGTCGGCGTTCCGGTGGACCGATTTCTGAACATTGGCCCGACGGTGTACGGACTGCAGCTGTCGCCGCGACTGGTGCTGAATTATCTTGTGGTGAATGCCTGTATGTACCCATCGATACCGCTCCAGATGCGCTTGTGTATTGCGACAGCACCGATTTTGCGCGTCCCATTTCAGGTGATGGGACGGCTGCTGGGGGTGTCGAAGAGGGCAACTGTGCCGAAGGCGCCGTCGGGAACACCATCTTGATTTGGGGTTCGAGCCATGGGGGGATTGATGCCACGTGGGTGAGGTTTTTGCCAGCGGTGCGCTGCGTATGCGAGGCGCTTCCGTCTCCATGTTTGTACCGGATCGTCGTTTTTTATTTAGGTCAGTGTCCATGTACACTCTGTGCCTGTGTGCTCACTGTTCTTCTTTCGATGCGCAGGTCACGCTGAAAACCCTCGACGTATGCACTGCCTCCGCCATCTGCACATTCCACTCACTTCTGCTCCCTCTCTCTGCATCAGCTCGCGGCGAGAGAGAGTGAGATGCGTTCCACCAGCATCACCGCACATCTCCCCATCATCATCGGCTCCTCTTTCCATGTCTCCGCCTCTTTCTCTGTGTGCATCCCCTTCCGTCTTCGCTCTCTCCTCGACGCCTCTCTTCATCCTCACCACGCCACACCACGCCACGGCCCACACGCGACCCCCTCCGTCAACGACGCTTTCTGGCGCCAGAGCCTTCAGCGGAAAACACAAAGAGCATCCGATAGCGTTCTTCTTCCTCTTCTGTAATAGCCACCTCTCCTGCCCCTCGCACCGACACAGGCGCGATCCGTGCCGGCACCCCGTTGCCCGCCATCGCTCACCCTCCCTCTCTGTGTCGCAGGCGTATATCGCCAGGCGACTGACACGCTGCGGTGCGCACACAAGCGAACACACGCAAAGCCACAAACACCCGCACAAAGGCACATCTAAACTAAGGGATAAGAGCGTCAGACCACGTGTTGGGGGGCTGGTCTGTGCACCTTGCCGTGTAGGGGCGCTCGCGTGCGCGTCGTGCGAGTCTGCGTGTGTGTACGTGTGTCTTCCGTTTGCCAGCACCTCTTTCCTTCTCTCTTCCAGAGCTCGAAACGCGCACGCGTGTGTGGCCGCTGTGTGCGTGTGGCATCTCTCTCTCCCCTCGGCCTGGCCTTGTTTCCTGTTCTTCTCTGTTCGTTTTTTTTTTTTCGTTGTTGTTGCGCGCTGTCTTCTTTTCTCTACATCGCGATCTATATCTGTACATCTCTCTCTATAACCATCTATCGATAGATGGTTATATATAGAGAGAGGGAGATATATATTTATTGATATCTAGTGCTGTAAATTCATCTATTTATCTGCCTCTCTCTCTATATACATCTCTGTTTCTCTCTATATATACCTGTGCATACATATATACAAATACACACACACACACACACATATATATAGTTGCAGAGAGAGAGAGGGGGGAGGGAGAGACTAATTCTTTTTTTTTGTGTGTGTGGTGTTGGTGGTTTGACGCTTGTGCACCCATCTCCAGTTGAGTTGTCTTTTTTCTGCCCTGTGTTGGTCTCGGTGGATTGACTGTCTCTGTTCTCTCTCCCACTCCCACTCCCACTCCCACTCTCTCGCTGTGGTATCCACTTCAACGGTGCAACATCTTCGCCGTCCTTCTCTGTCGTTTGCCGTTGCTGCTCTACTTTACGTGTCGTGTCCTTTTCAGCTTATCTTCCCTTCCCTCTCCAGAGCTTTCCCCAATCCCGTGGGATATGCCGGGGTAGCCGTACTCTCTTACGCTTTTCTAGCTTCCATTGTTTCTGTATTTTGATATACACAGCTCCTTCTTCGATCCCCATTGTCTTCGGCGCAGCAGCCATAATCATTGTCCTCACCTGCTTGCCCCCCTCCCCACGCGATCCTTCCGTCCTTCCCTCATCCACTGACACGCTTCACCGCATACTGCCGCCATCCTCTGCCTCTCATTGCTCTGGGCTTCTCGTGTGTTGTCTCGGCCTTCAATACACAACACAGGAGTACCCTTCCCTCCTCTGACAAGGGTGCACGAACTTGAGCAGAGAAGCAGAGACGAAGTGGCACACAGGCAGAGGTACAAGAGCGTCCGTGTGCACAGGAGCATTACCGGTCACCCAAATCTGTCTCTGTCGTTTGTTGTTGTCGGTTTGTTTCTCTCCAACTCCCTCTCTCGAGCTCGTCGGTTCTCCGCAGAAAGCACTGTGACGTGCGCACGCAAAGTCTGCACAAAACGCTTATCCTCGTCACCGTCGCGCGCGTGCATTGGTCTGTGCCAGGGCGCTACCAGGAGGACAGCGCGAGACACATACACACTCACACATCAATTAGATACTAACGACGCAGAGAAGGAGGACTCGAACAAGCAACAACGGCAACAGCAAAAGACGTCGACGACACCGAAAATAGGCCTCTTCCAGCCACTTGATTGTCTGTGCCTCAATCTCTCTCTCTGTTTGCTGTTGTGTCGTCTTGTGTCACGGTCTCTGTTTGTGCCTGTGCGTGTGTGTGTGTTGTCTTGCCTCGCTTTTTTTTTCTTCTGCCTCGTTTCCTCCCGGTAGAAATCAAGGCAGAAACAGGGCACCCGCCCATCCACCCACACACGCACAAGCACGCACACACACACACACACATATATATATATATATACGTCCACACGCCTCTGTTGTCCCTCCCTGCCTTCTCTTCTACTCTCTCTGTCTTCTCTCTCGCCTTCTCTCGGCGGCACTTCTATTTTTCAAGTTTGTCTTCCGTCTTTTAATTTTTCTTTCGCGTGCCTGGCCGTGTCTCTGGGCGCATTTTATCTTTCGTGGCTTTGTGTGTGTGTGTGTGTCTTGTGTTCCCTCCGCCACACAGCGCTCTCTCCCTCTCCGCCTCCCTCTTTCCTGTCCCTTGTATCGCGTGCCATGATTTGTCGGCTTCTTTTTGTTTTGCGTGCCTTCGTTTAAAGAAACGATTAGACGTTCGTGTGCTGCGTGTGTTGCGTGTTCCTTCGCTCCTCTGCGAAACGTTTCCCTTCTCGTACGTGAACCTGTGTCCGGCTCGCTTGTCTGTTTACTACTTGGACCGTCTCGTGCATCGTCTCGCTGGCTCGCTCGCTCACTTTCGTTGCGTGCGCACCGCATTGCATTGGACTGCCGAGACGAGCGTCGTTGTCTTTCATCTCTGGTGTGGCGTTTAGCCTCTGCACTCGTTGCTTGTCGACTACGACAGCAGGTTTGCGTGTACCTGCGCGCGTATTGATCCTCTACCTCACCTCTTCTTCCTCCCACCTACTGTTTTCCGTCGCGTGCGTTTGTGTGTCTTTTCCGCTGCTGCGTGTTTTTGGTGGCCGTCTGTCCCGTCTTCTCCCCTTCACTCCCCTCCTCACTAAGTGTTTTCACTTCACCTAACGCTGCTTTCACCGCTCTTGCATCGGTTAAACGCGACCTCCTCCTCCTCCTTGTTTTGTCCGTGTCTGGGTGCCTGTGCAGGTGTGTGCGTGTGTATACGTTTCTTTGCAGCCGCGGTCTTCTTTTCCTTTGCTGGTGTTGGTGTTGTTGCTGTTCTTCTTCACGTTCCCCGAGTTTGTGTGTTGTTCGTTAGTGCTTGAGCCCCTCCACCCCTCCCTCCGGCAACAGCTCAGCACGTTGGGCCAGACAAATACACGGTTGCCTTCAAGGACGCTTTTCTGCCGTTGCTGTGTGCCGTGTTCTTCATCCAACGCAACACCAGCGGCATCAGCTCGCCATCATCGCAATTCGGTCATAGAAAGCGGAGAGCAAACACACATAGCCACACACCACGAAAGACACCTGACAAACAACAGCGAAAAAAAAAAGGAACGAGCAGGGGCACAAAACTCTCGAACTGTGTCGACGAAGTTCTGCAGTGCCACCCCCCCCTCCCCGGCGCCTCTCTCTTCGTTTATTCGTGTGTACGTGTGGGCTTGCGTGCCCGCGCTGAGCGTCTCTCTCTGAAAAAGCACTTCTCCCTCCTCCCTAACTCTCGCATATTTGTTTTGCCTTTCGTCTTGTGGTGCTTAACCCACCCCCTCCCCTTCCCCCTTCTTTTTTTTTTGCTAGCGGCGCCCCACCCCCACCCCCTCTCACTGTATCTGCCGTGCAGGCGGTTGTGCCATAAGCGTGTCTTCGCGGGATTGTGGGCCCGCTCACCTCCCGCCACGCCGACTTCCTTCTTTCTCTTTCCGCTTTCCTCTTTCTCTAGTGCACCGTCTCCCTCGTGTTGCTGGTGCGTGTGTCTTCTTGTCTTGTGCTGTGTGTCTGTTGCTCTCTGCCCCGCTGTCTCCCTGTCACCGGCTCCCATCACCATTGCTTTTTTTGTTGTTCGCCGCTTGCTCGCCCCCGCCTCTGGAGTTTTGTGTGCGTGTGCTTCCTGAGAGTCCTGCGCCGCTCTTTTTTTTCTGTTTTTCTTTTTTGTTGTTGTTTTCGGCTCTTCGTCGCTTCAGCACACACCTCAAGCACACACACACAAACGCGCGCCCTGCTTACGGCGTCATCGGACTTGCTTCGTTGTTTTTGTTTTCCTTCGTCTTTGTTTCTCTCCTTTGAAAAGTCGTTTGTTTGCTGTCGCGCCGCACCGTCGATCTCCTGCGCGCTCTCCGTGTCGCTCTCGCTCTTGCCCTCGTCATCTCCGCACACACACACGCACATATATATATATATATGATTCGTGCCTTGCGCCTCGCCGAGTTCTTGCCTCTTTCCTTTCGCTCGCTCCTTTTTTTTTCTAGTCCTTCCCCCTCGTTTTCCTTCGCAGTGCGCTTTCCCTCTTTACTCCACGTCGAACGGTGCGTCGTGACACTTTTAGATTGCATCGACGCGCACCTCCACACACGTGCACGCAGGCTCTGGACTTGGTAGAAGCGCAGCGGGTCTTTTTTTCCCGTCCGCATCTCGCTTTTGCGCTTGTGTGTGTGTGTGTGTGTGGGCGTGTCTGTCCGCGACGCCTGTGTGCCATCGACGAAGTTGTGCAAGAGTATGCGTGTGCGCGTGGGTTTCTCGTCTCTCCCCTCCCTCCCTCCCTCCCTCCCTCCTCCTTCCCGCAAAAGAAAACAAAATTGAGCGCTTCATCTTTTCTTCGCCATCTGGCCATCTCGCTTATCTGTTCGCATCAGCGTCACCGACCCTTTTCTTTTTTTTTTGTGTGTGTGCCTTCGCTCTTCGTTTTCTTTTCCACCGTCTTCTGAAACCGCAAACTCTTTCGTTGCTGCCGACTTCTCCTACCCACCTCTAGTTTTCTTTTCCTTGTGTGTGTCTCTGTGTGTTTGTGTAGGTTTTACCGCTTGCTTCTTTTCGTTTTCGGTTCGTGCCGCATCTGCATTTCCGTGTCGTCTTGTTGTTCTCTGCCTGCTGCTTCCTTGCTTCTCACACACCTCGTCCCCTCTCCCTCTCCCGCTGGCGCTCTGTCTTCGCGTCGTGCGAGCGTGTTTGTGTGTCTCGTGTGCCTGCCTTTTTCGCGAAAGAGGCCTTCGCCTTCTGTTTTTGTTCTAACGTTGTTTATGTGCGCGTTGGTGGTGTCGGCGGCGGCAAATTGCGTCTTGACGTGTTCACACTGGTTCCTGCACTGTCTTCTCTCTCGACCCTTCCTCGCCTCCTCTCCTCTTCTCTTCTCTCTGTCTTCTCTGTTCGTCGTGGCACGGCGGGCCCTCTTGTCGTTGTCGATTTCGCGTTTCTTCGCCTCCTTCACCTTCTTTGTTTGCTCAGCATTCGTTTCGTCGCTTGATTGTGCGCTCTTCCCTCTCTTGTCCGGCACTCGGTCTGTCAGCTCTTCTTCTCGCGTGTCACCGCTTCACACCACCCACCACCCCATCTCCCTCTCTTTTTTTTTTCGTTTCTTTTTCTTTGTTTCTCGTGTGTATCTTCGTTCTTTTTTTTTCCGGCTCTATCTTGTGCGCGTTGCTGCCCCGATAAAACGTTTGTCTAACAGCTCGACTGCTGCACAGCAACAGGTCGCTTTCCACACCAACGCGCGCGCGCAGGCACTCTGCCTTCGGGGTGGGCGCACGCGTGCGTGCCTTTGATTTCGTCTTCCCTTTTTTTATTGGTTGCTCGTTCTCCTTCCGTTCTTTTACTTCTGCCGCCGCTGCGCCGCTGTCGCTGCCTCTCGGTCCCCTCTCTTTCTCGCTCCCTCTTCGTCCCTCGGCTCTTTTCTCGCCTCCTTTCTCTTGAACGTGCGCGCGTGCGTGTGTGCGACACGTTTTTCCGCCATCCATGCTCACTCCAGCCATGTTCGAGCTTCTTTTGAGCTTCTCGCCACAGCCGCCCCGCGCTATGCTTGCGGCTGGTCCAGGCGCGCGATGCGCCACGGAGCGACGCTGTTGCGTGGGTTCAAGCAGCACTCTCAGCTTCACGGTAGAGCGCGTTCCTGCTCGTTACGCGCGTGAGCGAGGTGTCTGCCTCGCACCCGCAGCCGGCGTACGGGAGGTGATGGTGGTAACGTGTTGCGCTGCCGGTCGCAAGGATGGCGCGCAGGCTGCGCTGGAGGTGGGCATGTGGTGGGTCGACCGCTGCCTCAGCACGGCCGTGCAGCAAGCGGCTGGAGGGACGGCGGTGCTGTTTTGTTGTATGAAGATTGTGGACGTGGCAGTGGAGCGGCTAACGCTCTACTCAAGTGAGGACTCGCCGCTCCCTGCATCATCGGCCATCGGGCGTATGCGCATGCCTCGGCATTTCTTTGGGCTTCAGCTGTTTCGCCTTGGAGAACTGCGTCATGTGCAGCTCTCCCCGTCAGTGCGGCGGCTGGTCGTCGAGGTTGACGTCCGATCGTGCCTGCGTTGGCCCCAGTCGGAGGTGAACAACTTCCTAGCCAGCTTGCAGTCCCCGCTGCGTGCGGTTCATGTAGCAACGTGCTCCGTATCTCCCGTGAAGCTGCTGAACAAGTTTCACGCATCTCTACGTGTTCTGTACTTGTTCCGTCGAACAACCACTGTCTGCGACCCCACAGACACTCGAGTGCCTGTCAACATAGAGGACGAGGAGTACGAGGAAGAAGAGAGCAACACCAGCCCATCTCTGACGCCTGCCATGGATGCGCCCGCCACGGCGCAACACGCGAGCCAGCTCCCTGCGGCGGTGCACGGGGTCGCACAGCTGTCACCCATAGCGCGGACGGTGACACCGCAGTCGACATCGACCACCTCGACAACTGCCACCGGGGCGCGAAGCCGGCGGACAAGGCGTCTGCGCCTCTCCTCTGCCGCCGCGGCTGCACCGGTGCTTGAGGAGCTCCACGTGACGAGCTCGGCCCGGCGCTCGTTGCCCCGCTGGGTGGAGACGTGCACGCGCCTGAAACACATCACGCTGCGCAACTGCGCCTACAACCGAGTGGACTCGCTCCGTTTTGCCCGCAAGCTCACAAGCATCTTGCTCGACGGATGCGCGAGTTTTGTTGGGTTCGACTGCTTGTGTGGCTTTCCGGAACTGCGGTCGGTAACCGTGAAGAACTGCGGGCTTTTGCGTGATCTCTCGTGGGTGCCGCGGCTGAGGGGTTCGCTGTCCTACCTGTGCATTCACCACCTGTCGCCGGCGTCGATCACCGCGTTTGCGTCCGCCTCCTGTCTCGGGATGGGTCTGAGCGGGCTTGAGGAGCTCAATCTCTCCATACCGAGCCTGCACGCACTGCGGTCGTTTGTGGCGCACTCCTCCGCCACACTGCGTGAGTTGACGCTCTTCACGTGCATGAGCTTGAGCGGCTTTTCAGACCTTCCCGCGCTGCCCGCCTTGGAGAAGGTGGTGATCACCGGCAACTGCCACATGCAGAACTTTTTGTGGTTGTCGAGGTCGCCTCGTGTTGTCGAGGTGCGTGCAACGCAGTGCTCGCAGCTGATGTCCTTGACAGGACTCGACGCGCTGCATCAGCTGCGCTTACTCGACGTCAATGGGTGCCAACGCGTTCGCACCATCGCCCCGCTCGCTGAGTGCGTTTCGCTGACGTACCTGGACGTGTCGCACTGCGGTCTGCTGACGAGAGTATCAGTGCTTGAAAAGCTCCCATGTCTCCAGTGCGTGTTGATGCGCAACTGCACGTCGCTGGTAAAGGACTTCGGGTGGATCGAGGCCTGTCCGAAGCTGGTGGAGCTCATGGTGCCTGGACCGTCGTGGGTCGAGGCGGCGAGGGGTGTGCTGCGTCGCCTCGGCCGCCGTAATGTAGTTCTTCGCTGATGCGAGCCAAGAGAATGCTGGGGGACGAGTGACGCAGGATCAGAAGACGAAGAACGACCATCACGGTTCTTTACCTTCACTCCTCTGCCTCCTGGTCACCTTCACGAAAAGTTGATGGTCGGTGGTGGTGTTGGCGGGAGGAGGGAGGGATGCAGCCATACCAGCTGCGAGCGAAGGAATAAGAGAGGTGGATTGCTGGCGGCGTTCTGACCCTCCCTCCCCCCGCCCCGCTTTCGTTGTCATTGCTTCCGTCCTCGTCCCTTCCACCGCTGCCTCACCGCCGCACTCCTCCTCTGCTGTCCACCACGAGCGCGTCTGCGTTCGGATTTCGTTCCTCATCTTCCTCGCTCTCCCTCCTCTAGAAGTGAATTGCAGAGATGAGGCTAGAAGAACACGCCCTCCTCCTCTCCCATTCGCACATCGGCTGTGCCGTGCATATCGTGTTTTCCGCACGGCAGCAGATGATGTTGCCACCGTCGCTGTCGATTGCCCGTGTCGTGGTCTCCTGCCGCCCTCTCTGCCCCTTACCTCTCTGTCTTGTTTACCTTCTTCCCCTCTTTCGATGCAGCTCCGCATTATCATCGCGCTCCTTCGCGTCATCTAGTTTTTGTTCGTTGTTCTCCTGGCACACGCACGTGCGCATCTGTGTGTGCATGCACGTGTTCTCACCTCCAGCCTGCGTTGACCCCTCCCCTCTTCCCCCGTTTTCTTGTGTCGTTCCTCCCCCCCTCCACAAACACCGCCTTCTCACCGTGTTCCTTCTCTGATCTATCAGTGCCCTTCATATGTTCTAAAGTCTTGTTTGCTGGCCTGTGTGTCTGCACGTGTTACGCTAGCGTTCTTCTCCCTCCCTCTCCCTCGCCACATCAGCGCGTAAGTCGTGGAGAAGATCTCCACGAGTGCCTGGCTCATATGTGCCCGAGAGCTTCTCGTTCTTTCTCCCTCTTCTCCGCTTATTGATGTTGGGCTCCATTGCTGTACCGAACGCTTGCTATGCGCCTCTTGTTTCCCTGCGTCTGTCTGTATTTCTGTGTCTGTGCGTGTGTGTGTGTGTGGGTCAGACACAATCTCTATCTCTTGCTGTTGTTGTTCGCTCGCTCTCGTAATTCGGCTGCTCCCCTCTCCCTCTCTCGAGCTTTTTGTTGCTGCTTGCGCTTGTCTGCGCCGCGCACCCGCACCTCCGACCTTACAAACATACACACACATAAATCAGCTGTGAGGGCCGGCTCCAGCTTTCTCTCTCCTCCTCCCTCTTCGTGTCTGGTTCATTGTCTTCCCTTCCCTACCACCACCCCTTCATTTTGTTTCCGCCTGTGCGTGTGTCATGCTCGTCTAACTGTGCCCGGAGGAGGGCGTACCCACTCCCCTCGACTTCCCTGCGCCTCGCCCCTTCCTTTGGGTTCTTCCTATCCTCGGCGATATACATCACGCACATTCACGCGCTCCCCCTTCCTCCGGATAGCCTCACGAGGTCGTGCGTGCGCGCGTGCGTCACTCAAGCGAAACGGACCTCCTCAACGTCCCTCGCACCTCGCTCACTCACTCTCCTCTTCTCCATCCACCGCCTCCCTCCCCTCCCCCAATCCCGCGCCTTCATTTCTTTGACAGCAAACAATGAGGGTGCTTCTGTGCGGGAGTGAAAGGAGGGAAGGGGGAGGGCGGAGGGGATACGCGTTGATGGCCTGCGTGTCTATGCGCTCCCGTGTATCGGCGTGTCTCGGCGTGGGTGCTCGGGGCCGACGCGAGGTGGCGGCGGCCGAGTAGCCACACAAAAGCCGAGATGGGGCGTACAACACCGGGTGGCGAAGGACGGGCGAAGGGGTAGGGTTTGTGTGAGTATATGGCGACGGAAGGCGGTGCTCTTCTCTATTTTGTTCGGCTTCTTCGGTCTTCGCAGCGAAGGAGGAGAAAGAGTGAGGTGGCTATTCAATAAGGAGGGGAGGGGAGAATGTGGGGAGATGGATCGGCGCAGGAGCATGACGTGAAGAAGCTTGTTCTTCGTCTCTGTCTTTTGTGGCCGCCTCGTATCTCTTTCTCTCTCTTCCTCTCCAGGGCTACACATCACAGCTGCGGTCTGTCAACCTCTCTCCTCATTGTCCTTCCTCATTCCTCGTTGTCCTCTGAACAACACACGCATATAGAGCCCAATCATGAGCCCGCAGTTGATTTCTTGTCCTTTCTTGTTTTTATTGTCTGCGAGAGTTTCTCGTGCCTCGCTTGGCCGTGCGGCTGCCCTCGCTCTTACCTTTGCCGCTAACTGCGGCGCACGTGAGGTGAGAGCACGTCACATTCGCGCGCGTACTGTGCATGATGGAACGGTGTAGTACGTGCGCACACATGTCTCTCTCTCTGCATATGGATGCCTTCGCAGGCATTGCCTTGCCGGCGTCGCCTCATCTCCTCCCCCCTCCACAGCTGCGTGAGTGTCTTTAGCTGCTTTTATTATTCGTTTTCTACTTCTCTATGCTGGTTGTTGCCAGTATCATATATAACGTTTTTCGTGGCCCTGTCTCCCCGCCGCCGCCGCCGCTGACGCCCCCCGAACCCCTCTCTTCCCTTGTCTTGCTCTACCGCTCACGCGCCCAGCTTCCCTCGCTGGGTGTGTGCGTGTCTCTCTGTCCGTCTGCCGGTGCCGCTGATGCTTCCAAAACGGCCGCTTCTTCTTTTCCTCCTCTTCCTCAATGTTCATCCGTTGGTCTCCTCACCTCCTGATGATGCGGGGGTCACCTCCATGCGTCGTCTCATACAGGGTCCAGTGCCCACCCCCCACTGAGAGGGGGAAGCCGAGCAGCCGGCACAGCCTGACGTCCGGGTGCGACTGCGGGCTTTTGGGGTCCGCGAACATGCCTGGGGTGGGCGCTGTGCCGGAGGGGACCTGCGGCCTTGCTCAGCTTCGTACCAGCTCACCACGAATCGTGCCAGCAAGTCAGGAAAGGCAAACATCTCCTGCATCCGACCAGGTCTGCACTGATGAGGCGCAGATGTCGGAAGCACGACGAGAGCACCCTCGAGTTGCACCATCGAGCCCTCAAGACCCCCATGTGGAGAATCACCACACCACATTGTGGGATGCCGCGGCCTTAAGCGAGTGAGGGGGAGAAGAAAGTCACACAGACAAAATGTGCAGGGCCTCAGGAGGCCCTGACGTTAAGCTGGCCAGCACCCTCTGGGTGCTCATCCGGCATGCACCTGGACCCGCCCACGGCTACCTGCGCGACAGAGACGCCACCGCCTCCGTCCTCGAGCAGGCACCCTAGAGGCGGTCCGCCTGGATCCACGGCATAAAGCGCACCCCAGGTCCGTGTGGCACCGACCGCGCAGCACGCATCCGACAAGGGAGCGAGGAAGGAGAGGGAGAGAGGAGGCTGCTAGACGCATGGCCCGGCTCGACGGCAGGAAGGCTCGCCATAGAGGAGGCGGATGTAACTGTGGTGCAGCAGAGGGCCACGTGCGTTGTAGCTGTGTGCGTGTGTGTAATGCGTCTGTTTTGCTGTAACTTGCTTTGCGGTGGCGGAATGGACACGATGGAGAAGACAGATATGGTCCGCCCCTCTCAGCTTCTGTGTGCCGCACGCATACCCAAGGACAGGCACACGTGCGCGCACGGCACCGAAGTGTTCCATGCCGTTTGTCCGCGTTCCCCTTCTGTTTTTTTTTTTGTTGTTGTTTGCTTGAGAGACCTTGAACGCACGTCGATGTCCGCGTGTGTGCGCGCGCGCTCATCCATGCAGTGTGGCGTCGCTGGTCTCGTTTCGTTTTCACCGTGACCTCTTTTCGATTCCTGACTTCTAATATCTCTTTATTAGCTGATCACGGCATCAGCGCGGCTCTAAAAGGAGTGTGGTGGGTGGCCTTCAATGTGTTTGTGTGCGGACGCTCTACCTCCGCGCATCCTTATCGTCTCTCTCTCTGGCATTGAGTTGCTCCCCTCGCTCCACACACACACACACACACATCCCCTTACCACCACCACCACCACTACCTATCGCCTCCCCCCTCTCCCCCACTCCTTCCTTTCTGGTTTCGCTCTGTGATCTTGTTGATTTCATATTGCGCGTATTTTTATTTTTGTTTTTGTTCTTGAGCCTCGCTGCCCTTCTGTGTTCTCCCTTTCTTCCTTCTTCTCCCTCTGCCTCCGGCGGTGCGCCTGTGCGCTGGTGCAACTTCTTTTCGCCCCTTCAAGGCCTGTGTTGATGGCCATCCCCTCCCGACCCTCTCCCACGCACGCACGACCGCAGCATTCTTCTCCCTCCTTTTCGTCCTCAAGATACGGTCCACGATGAGCGCCACCTCCGCCTTCACGTTTTTGTCTCCGTGCTCCCCCGCTGTGGTTTGCTCAGCAAGAACACAAGCGATAGATGGTGACCGACAGACAAGAACAACAGCACATCAGACCTTTCTTGTACGCCCGTCATGCGTGCCTGCCCACGCGTGCACCATCAACCGCAACTTTAGGTGATCACAGAGAGAGAGAGCGAGGCGCAAGTGCTGATGCCGGCGCATGCGGGTTTCTGTGCGTGCGTGCGTGTGCAGTCGTGCCGCGCTGCCCCACCCCACTCACCACCTTGCTTCCCTCCTCAACGAAGGTCTGCGCGCTCACTCGGCACTCTCCGCATACCGTCACACGTGTGTCTGTGTGTGTGTGTAAGCATCAGCCATATACACAGACACAGCTGTCATTCTCCACCACCACCAGCACTGCGACGCATGTGGAGAAACCCCGCACTCCTTCCGTTTTCGTGTCGGTGCAATCGATGCCATTCCATCAGTCACTGCCAAGGGTGCCGGTACCACGCGCTTCGCAGCACCGTCGCTTGAGCGAACGGAAGTAGACACACAGGATTGTAGACGTCGACTCGGCCGGCCATCGTTCACCTGATACGCACGCGTGTGCAACGAATTTAGCGCACCGGCACGACGGCGATACGGCGTGAGCGCTCCACCCAAAGAGGGCCAATCGAGGGTGCAACGAAGCGCGAGACAGCGGGAGAGTGTGCGAGTCAATATGGATAACGGTCTGTCTCACGGACGCAGGTACCTATCTGATCTGCGCTGGCTCCTCTGCATGTTATCTGCCCATTCCCCCCCCCCTTAGGGGCCGACGAGGTTGTGCCTCCACGTTCCTCTCTCTATGTCTGACGCTGGATGCCATGTTGTGCTCACTTCGTTCTCTGCTGCTTCTGGTGTGTCTCTCTCGGTGTGTCTCTCACGCGCTCACGCTGCGTTTCCGCTCTCGTTTCTGCGCCCCCCCCCGTCTCACGCTGCGCGGCAGCGTTTCTTGTTCCCCGTTTCGTCAGCTTCGCGCACTCTCTCACAAGCGCGTTACTCGTCGCCTCCCTCTTCCTTTTCTCGTCGTCGTCGTCTCAGCCCTCTCTCCCTCAGTCGCCTCCCCGCAGACACATTTTGCAGCTGCCACGACAGCTTGACTAGCTCTCCTGCCCGTGTGTCCCCCCATCGTGTGCTAGACCTCACCAGAAGCGAAGACGGATTGTGCGGGTCTGTGCGTGCGTGTGGTGTGTGTGCCAGTGCCCCTTCCCCCCCCCTGCAAATTACACGCCCACATCACGCACCGCTACACAACCCGAGAGCGCAGGATTCGCGCGTCGGCGCCATAGTAGAATGAGCCAGGCGATCTGATAGTCGTCGCCCACCATTGCTCTCTCTCTCTTCCCTCATTCCTTCTCTAGTGCGGCTCGTTATCCGTCAGCTGCACGTCTTAGGTAGGCAGGCACTTAGGTAGTCGTGCCATTCATTTCATTCTGGTCGACGTGTACACTTGAGGTCGTGCAAGACAGCGCTGTCGCTTCTCTCGTTACGAGTGTTCGGTTCAGCGGCTGAACTCCACGGCGCCCCCCTCCCCTCCCCCTCCCTCGCACCCTCCCTCCCTCCGCGTTCGCGTGCGTGGGGGGGGGCGCATCTCTCCGCGTCTCTCTGGCGCTGTGGCCTTGCTGCACACGTGGCGGATTCAGCAACCATGCCGAGAAACGCGACGACCGTGCCGGGGTTCTTCCCCTATTTCGGGTTCATGCTGAAGGACGTCGGCAGCCGCCTCTCTATAATCTCGCATTACATGCAGACGAAGCGACACCCTTACCCGATGATGCGGCACCAGAACGTCCGCGCCTACCGCGGCATGCTGCCCTGGACGCAGGACGCTTGCTTCATTGCGCCGAACGCGTTTGTTGTGGGCAACGTGGTGCTCGGCCACGACACGGCAATCTTCTACCACTCGGTGCTGCGCAACTACCACACGAAAAGCGCCACCATCCTCGGCGATCACACGGTTGTCATGGACCGCACGACGCTGATGGGGCAGATCCGCGTTGGGCAAAGTACGTACATCGGTGCCGGCGCCACCCTCGACTGCTGCGAGGTGCACGACAACGTGTACGTCGGCCCTGGAGCCTCCATCGCGCTCGGCGCCGTCGTCGAGAACGGCGCGATTGTTGCGGCCGGCTCGGCTGTGCCGAAGGACGCGCGGGTGTACGCGGGAGAGCTGTGGGCGGGCAATCCAGCGCAGAAAATCGCAGATGTCAGCCCGGCCCAGTCAAGCGAGGTGCAGCACATGGTGCATGACCAGATCCAGGTGGGCAAGGCGCACCTCCAGGCGATCCGCGACCACGTCGAGCAAACGAAGGAACTCGACGTGAACTGGCTGAACGAGGCGGTTACGATGATGGAGGCGCAGCAGCAGCAGATGTCCATCAAGCTGCCGATGGAGATCCCGCTGGAGGCGCGGCGGTTCCTGCAGCCGCGTGTGCACATGCGCCGCCCGGAGATGCACATGCGCATGTCCTACCCGGTCAACCGCACCGCGCCGTGGATGCCAAAGTCTGGCGACCAGACCGCGAACGTGTAAGCGACAGCGGCGCAGCAGGTTGCTGGCTCTGTACATGTATGTTTCAATGACACCTTGGCGTCCGTGTGGCGGGAGGACTCCTCAGTCAGTTCTCTTTGGCTGTGTCTCTGCCTGTGCAAGCGGGTGCTTGCTCAGTACGTGAACGGCGTGCTTTCTTTCTCTTCTCCTCTTGGTCTTGTTATCGCTACAGGAAGTCGCTCAAGTCGGTGGTCGAGGACGGATATGAAGTCGTGGGCTCGGACGTCTCTCCATCCCTCCCGCCGGGTAAACGCCGGGCTGCTGCTGCGGCGGCTGGTCGCGGCACTGCAGCACATGGGTCGAAGGCGAAGACCAAAGAGCAGTACAAAAACCAACCGCGGCTCGTGCCATCAGTGGCGTACGAGACAAGAAGGGGTGAGGAAAACCAAAGAAGGCGACGGCGGCTGTGGCGGTGGTGTCGCGCGTACAACGCCACGGGAGATGGTACGCACGCTCTCCGCCGCACCTCCTCCTTGGTGTCTGATAAAGAGGAGGAGCAGTGCGGGACTGCCTTCGCGTGACCGAGAGGCGTCCTTCTCGGACTTTACGTGGCGCCAGAGCGCCTTCTTGCTCTCTCTCCCCCTCAGCCTCCTCCGTGCCTGTGCGACTCTGCGTAGTGGATGCGTGCTCTACCGTTGCCTCACCAGCAGGCTGATCGCCTGTCCATTTACCTCTTTCTTCCCCTCGCGAACCCCTCGATCGCACGTGACACGGCTGTCTTCACGTGCGTCGCGTCTCTCGTTCTCGTGCCGTCGGTGTGTGGTCACCACAAGCACAGCCGGCGGTGTGGCCGATGCATCTGTCTTCGCCCCCTCACCCTCCCTCCCCCTCTCGCTCCGATCCGCGCGGCCGCCGTCCTATCCTTCAGCCGACCGCAGTAGGTGGGGCGTGTTCTCGTATCGTATCCTGCCGCTCTGGTGTGCGTGCCGCCCTCTGCTGCCAGCTTCGACTTGCCCGGTCGCATCACGGGTCGTCCCTGGGCTTTCTTCCTCTGCTTCGTCACTGCCACCAGCATCTTGCCTGCGTTTCTCACGAACATCGTGTACATCTCACTTCTGCGCTCCTCCCGGGCGCGTCGTTGTGAGCAACCATGCGTGGCTTCCTCTCGTTTGAGGCCGTAACGCTACTTATCTGTTGGGTAGCCCTACTGATCCTGACTAAGGGCCTCGCCACCACCGTGCTGCGGCACGACCTCGTCGCGTGGGTGCAGAGCGTGCTTGGGAAGCCAATGATGCGCAGCGCGACGCTGATGCAGGATCGCACGCTTGACGACGCCTTGCCCGAGGAGCTGCTGTCGCTCTTCTGGATGCGCCGTGCCGTGTCGCAGCCGTACAGCAGCTGGTACCTGCACAGCTCGGAAGCCTACAGCGGCGTGCCAGGGCCCATGCGCCTGCCAAAGGATGTCGTCACCGAAGGGCAGATCTTGTACCCCTTCCATGTGCTGTACCTGTACGCGTGTGGGGTGTGGCTGCAGTGGATGCGGCCCGAACTCGCCATGAAACTCCTCACGTCGCGTCAGCAGCCGCGCCTGACGCACAGCGACGCCATTGAGCTGCGGAGCACGCTTGCGTGGGTTAGCGTAGGCTGTGTCGTCCTCGTCGGCGCGCCGGGAACATGGCTTTTCGCCGCCGCCCTCTCGCGCTTGCTGCGTCGCGCGGCTTGCGATCGGGAGCGTGCGTCTCGTCTGCATCTGCCAGCTGACAGCTGCATCAACGTGACGGCGTCTACAGTTGTGGCAGCGCCACCGGCGAATGCGGCAACGGCGTCGTCCAGGTCGCCGGATGAGACGATCATCGGCAGGGAGAAGGAGCTGACTGGCATGGCGGCGCGTGAGGCGAGAGACGTGGCCGCCTTCCTTGGCTCTCTCATCACTGTTCTCATGGGCATTCTGCCACTCCTCGTGGTGGAGGTGTGCACGATGCAGCCGTGGTGCCTGTGCGGCTCGCTTCTCGTGTGGGCACTTTTTTTTGCCCTCCAGAATGAGCTGCAGCTCCACGCCGGTGAGGCGCAGACGGCAGACGCCTCCTTCGACATGACCACACCGATCGTCGTCGGGAACGGTGTAGAGGTCTTTGCGCTGAAGCAGGAGCCGGGCGTCTGCCCTCTAATCGGGCTCTCCGTGACAGTCACCGTGATTTCGCTTGCCATGCCTTCGTGTCTCTTCGCGACACTACTCCTCGTCCTCTGGAGCCTTTCTGCATGCTGGCAGCGCGGCTACCGCCGCGTCCTCGTGAAGGTGAAGCTGCCGAGAGGGACGAGCAGTCCGTCGGTGGGAAAGGACGGCTACGTGCGCATGGGTTACTCGTGCTACAGGGACACGCTCTGGATGAACAGATGCTTCTGCTACGCCACGCTGTTTGCTGTGTGCCTTGTGCTGGCCGTTACGACACCGTGGTGGCTGCATCAGCAGCCGGTCCTGACATTCATGGACCTCTTCGCGAGCCCGCCAAAGCCGTCGTCCAGCGCAGCCACGAAGGGTGAAGCGGCTGAGCGTGCGATTGACCCGGCGAACTTGTCCTTCACGGGTGGGCATGAGATGCACGCCCGCTGCCTCGCTGGCCCCTATTCGTACTACAACTGCGCGCAGCCGACGCCGAATATGTGGCGGTTGACCGAGTGGCTTGGGTTTCCGTGGACTTCCACGGCCAAGGCCCTCACTGGCATCTTCACGGTGAACCAGAGCTACATCAACAAGGAGAGTCCTCTGTGGCTGAACTACATCGTACTTGTCCTTCTAACCCTCGCGAACGCGGGCAGCATTCTCGTGCTGACGTTCTACCGGGTCCGTAAGCCGCCGTTATCCTTCGAGACGCCGGTGGTGTACGCAGCACAGCTGGCGGCACAGCGGGCAGAGCATCAGGCGTACTGGGCTTCCAAGCGGGCGGGCCGCTGCGACGGTGCACGAACACCAGCTCCGCTGGCACCACAGCCCAAGGTGGAGACCGCCTCCGCAGCGCAGGGCAGCGCTGGTGGAGGGCGCCAGCGAGTCAAGGTGGTGACGTGCCTTTCACGGGAAGAGTACGTGGTGAAGCAGGTGGTGCTGCTGTGCTGGATGCTCTCCGCTTCCACCATCTCTGGCACGGTGCTGTTTCTGCGCAACGCGCCTAGCAGCTGCGTGCTGGTCTTTCCCTCCGTCTCGCTGCTGGCGGCGGTTTCCGTTGTGATCAGCGTTCTGCGCTGTGAGCGGCCGCTCGCCTTCCACCCCGCTCCCCAGCAGGCGGCTAAAACCGTCAGTGGTGCGTGGAAGATGAAGAAGGACACCTCAGCGCCCATGCAGCAGGACGGCGACGACTCGCGACCGCCTGCTGCCTCGCGGTGGTGCACGACGACGGTTGCGCCGAGTCTGGCACATGCTGCCGATGTGCCATGTCTCTACCTTGTCTTTACAGCATCGGTGCTCAGCACTGGTGCGCTGACGTGGACGATAGTGCCGATGCTGCTGCGCCACGGCATTCTCCTCCTCCTGTGCTGGCGCACGTCTTTATCGCTAGTGCTGCTGCGAACGTGGGCCCCGGCGGACACCACGTGCAACATCTTCGCGAGGCTCGGCGCAGTGAGCTGTGTTGCGCTAGGGCTCCTGCTGGCCGCGCAGGCTGTCCCGCAGTCGTCTGCGTCAGCTGTGGCGTGCCGGCTCGCACGCTTTACGGACAAGGTGGGCGACGTGTACGCGCACACCGGCGACAACGTCCTGCGTGCGCTCATCTACCAATGCATTGCCTCCTGCTTCATGTACGCCTGCGGCGCTGTTCACGCGACGCTGCGCGTGGCGCGATTGGCACTGGAACCGGAGGAGGTACACCTGGTGCCCATCGAGGAGGAGCTTCGCATCTGTAAAAGCAGTTGCGATGCCGCTGCAGCAGGACATGCGACGAGGCAGCAGTAGGTCGCGACGGCGTGTTTTGGGTATGTGCACCCGATGCGGCGCCACAACAACGTCGCACCTTTTGATCTACTCTCGTTGACCACTCCGCGCATATGGTCTCATGGCCGTCTTCCACTCCTCCAAGGCGAGACGCGCATGCCGTGCACGTTCGCTGGTTGCACTTCTTCTGCTGCCGTGATGGCGCAGGGCTTGATGTGCCGCTGAACACCTCGCACGCACACAGGCATGCAGCTTTAGGATGGAGGAGGGCGGCTGAGCAAGGGGAGGGAACACGCTGCTGTGTCCTGGAGTAACTCCTTACTCTCTGTGTCTCCACTTGAGCTAGAGGGGTGGAAGGGGGCACGGCGTTGCGTGTGCGCACACCGCCACCCCACTAGCTCAAGTGGAGACACAGACCCGGACACACGAGCACTCATGCATCCGTTACCTGTCTCTCATCCGCCCCGCCCTGCGCGTATTGGGTGCCTCACGCCTGATTTCGACCTCATTGGCTTTGCTTCGCTTGGCATCGGTGTGTTCATTCCGTGTATCCTTTCCCTTCTCTTGCTTTCGCATCTGCGTGCGTGTGCAGGCCCGTCGAGTGCCCGAGCCTGACCGTGCTGACGCTCGCCGCCGTTGAGCAAGCCCTCACCTGGCGTACAGACACCTGCGAAGCAGCGCCACACAAGCAACACTTCTTTCTATTCTTATCCATGTGTATACAGGTTTGCATGGCGCTTGTATCTGCGCAGCTGCATGCAGGCATGCGGGTGAGCCGCCGCACGTGCCTCTTGCTCTCAATCGCACCTGTCACGTACGTATCCGCATCTGCCACACCCCGCCGCGTACCGCTCACGTTGTTACCGGCCGAAGCCTCACGTCTGCACGTATTTGAACCCCCTCTTCCTTCCTCTCCTCTCCTTATGCCCCTTCCCAGAGCAACGAACACAGCCTTTCAGGTTTTTTTTTTCGTGCACTGCTCCTTTCTTTCTTCAGGGTACTTCACACTCACACGCAGCACTCGCTCACTGTCACTTGCCATCCCTTCTGCCGCGTGTCTTTTCCACCACTCCTTCTGTCTTCCCTCTCTGAGGTGCGCATATACGGCCCTCACTGCGACTCACACCCATACACACACACACACACACAAGCACACGCCTGCGCGTTCCTTTCCGATCATCGCCCTTTCCTCGGCTCTGACTGCTTCCTCGTCCGCTGCTGCACTCGTTTCTGCGCATTTTTTCCTTCTACTTTGCTTCCAATCACCAGCGCGCGTGTGTGCCTGCTTCTCGCGCGTCCTGCCATCGGCGCAGCACCGAGCGACGTTGCTTGCCCATCTCCTTGACTCCCCCCACCTCCTCCCCGAACCGTGATCTCCACACGTGCACCGCCACACAGACACACACACACACACACACACACACACACGCAGAGACCTGCAAAAGATGTCGCACGCGTCGACCTTTGCCGCGGGCGAGCTGCCCATCCGCGTCCTCACGTTCAATCTCTGGGGCATCTTCAATTCGAGGATGCGCGAGGCGCGCATGAAGGTCTTCGCGACGAAGATTGAGCACTACGATGTCATTTTGCTACAGGAGCAGTTCTCCGTCGAGGATTTTGACCTCATCTTCCAGCACGCCTCGCCGGCGGTGCAGCGGACGTACACCTTTCGTCGGTTCTGCAGCTCCTTCTACGGCTCCGGCTGCGCCGTCATCTCACGCTACCCCATCAGCCAGGCCTTTTTCCACACTTTCCCCCTCCAGGGCTACCCAGAGATGGTCCTTCACGGCGACTTCTTTGCGAACAAGGGGGCGGCCATGGTGCGGGTGATGGTGCCGGTGACGATGGAGGATGGCAGCGCCGCCAAGGCACAGGAGGTGACCCTCTACACCACTCACCTTGTCGCCGTATACGAAAAGGTCAGCCAGCTGTCCTCGTGGAAGCGCGAGCGCTACCTTCCCTTCCGCATCTCGCAGGCGATCTCGTTCGCAGATTTCATCGTAAGCACCTCGCGTCCTACCGACCGCATCATCATTGGCGGCGACTTCAACTGCTCTCAGCGATCGCTCGAGGTGCAGATGATGCTGATCCTGCTCAAGCGGTACGGGTACGACATGCACTCCGTCTTACCTCCGCCGCGGGCGCTGCGGGATGCAGCGACGGCGGAGCAGGAGCGCGAGGGCGGTCAGCGGTTCTTCACGTATTCGGACAGCAACACCTTCAACTCGATGAAGACGTCGTACTTCAAGCTGCTCAAGCTGGAGGCGGACATCCCCTCGCAGATCGATCACATTTTCTTCTCTCGTCCAGCCTTCGCGCTGCGCCAGTTTGCCGACTGCCCGGACGTCGCCGATGGCTACCCGTGCGCCTTGCAAGACGCGCCGAACGGGCTCGTCGTCTTTACCAAAAATGAGGTTCACGTCCCGCCGCACTCGGCGTGGTGCCGGTCCCTGTGGCACCAGCTGCTCACCGGCAAGCGCGTGCCACGCGGCGCCAATGCGACCGGGCAGCTAGCGAAGCCGGGGCGCAAGACGGCGTCATCAACGGAAGGACAGAGCGCGGACGACGCAGCCCACTACTACCCCATGTCGGACCACTTTGGCGTGGCAGCGCTGCTCGGCATGCGTGTGGAAAAGGCGGGCTCAACGACGGCCATGATTTGCTCTAGCCCTGAGACGGGCGGCACGGCCGCGTTGGCACTCACCCCTGACGAGGCGCGGGCTGTCCAGACGGTGGTGGACTTCTTGGAGGACTACGTGTGCAAGCTCCGCTCACAGGCCAAGACAACACGCTACATGGCGGTGTTTTCGCTGCTGTTGGTGGCGGCGAACATCTGGGTCCTTCGGCGACTGAGCGCGAAGGAGGAGGCTCGCTCAGCGGCGGTACTGGAGCGCATATACGACATGGCAGCCGCCACTACCCGCGATACGGCAAAGGTGGTGCAGCCGGGCAACGGGCTCGAGTCCATAAAGCATGGCTTTAACGTGGCGAAGGACTGGGCGAGTAACCAGGCGCACCTGACGCTGCACATCGTGAGCAAATTCACGGGCGCAACCCCAGCGCCCGGTATCAACGCCGGCGACACACCAGAGGGGTCCAAGCAGCCTGCCGCTAACGTGGCCGATCCGTCAGAACCGGTGCCCAGGACCGTCCCCGCGTCCACCGCAGCTACTACGGCCAAGAGGGCCACATCCACACCGGAGGGCGATGCTGCTGCGCGTCCGGACTTCCGTGCCATCGCGGAGGCGCTGACGGTGCGTCCATTGTATGCCTCCGCGTGGGTCTCCTCCGCGTTCAACATGACCGCCGCCGTTGTTGGCACCGTGTCCTTCGCGATTGGTGTGTTTCAGCGCGCCGGTAACGCCAATATCCTCGAAGAACAAGTGCATCAGCTGAAGAAGTTGTAGTGTGCACTCTGCGTGCGCTTCCTGGCCAAGTCGGACAACTGGCGGCTGGTCTTTGCTAGCGTCTCTTCCTCAGTGAGACAGCGGCGAGCACATGTTCGTTGGCCTCCCTTTGAGTGCTGCCCGTCGCACGTGTGCGTCGCGGATGGCTGCCGCCGCCTTGCCTGCATATGGACCTCACGCTTTTTTTTTCACTGTCCGGTCTTGTATCCGCGTGCTTACGTGCCGGCATGCTCTCTTGTGTCTCTGCCATGCTGGCCGGCGCTGCTACCGTCGCGGTGGATGGGCAGCCACTGGTCGATGTCGTGCGCCGCGCGTGCGCTGATCAACTGTGCTTCCTGTACGTGCGTGGACGTGGGCGCTTTCCGCCCCGTCCGCCTTCGCCCTTTTGCTTGTGCTTTTCGGTTACATGCTTCGCCCTCTCTCTGTGTGTGTCGGGAGGGAGGAGGGTGGAGGAGGCGGTATTGCTGTACTGGCTCTTCCCCACGGCCGCCTCGCAGGACGCGATGGGGCTCGTGAGGTGGTCGGGGTCGAGTAGACCCCCTAACGCTTGCGCTTGGGCAGAGAGCGGGCACGCTGATGTAGGAAAACGTTTTTAAGGGCCACTCGTTGCTGCTGGTGCGGTTCTCTTTGCATCTTGCTTGTTCGCCTCACGATCCCCTCTCTGTCGTTCGTGCGTGCATGACACCGACCTCTTCTTCACCTCGCCTCACCTCTCTTCGCCACGTGGGCTTGTCGGCCTGCCTGCCGGTGTGTGTTGACACAGTGTCGCAGACTCCGCTGGTGCCGTTCGTTTTGGCTTCCGGCCGGAGAAGGGTGTCTTCCCGGGATGCTGCGGGAGCGTTCATCGCTGTGAGAGGAGCACCGTGGTGACTGCAGCCATGGAGTCGCTGCAGTTGAGGTAAAGCGGCGAAGCAGGTGCGTGCGCGTGTGCGGGCCACGAGACACTGAGGAGCACACAGAGAAGGGGAGGGCCCTGGAAAGGGCAATGGCAAGGAAATAGTGACGCGAGAGACGAGAGGCGCGACAGCACGGCGATGGGAAGCGCTCGGCAGCCACGGAAGCCACTACCCACTACCACCATCCACCCCTCCCGTCAAAAAACGAAACACGCACGAACGAATCGAAGGGGTGATGCACCATGGGGAGACGCAACTGGAAGAAAGAACCAGTGATAGCCGCGCATCTGTCGGTGTGCAGATGAGGACGGCAGCTGTGTGCCGTCACGCACACACCTCACTCTCTTCTGCGGGCTGAGGAAGCGTGACCAGCAGAGGCTCCCACCCACCGCCACTCCACTCGGCATGCGTCGCGCTGCCACTCTCCCGTTCTTTGCAGCGGTCAGACATGGCACATACATGCAGAGGGAGCGACGCAGCCGTGCCCATGGCCGTTTACGCCGTCGCTGCGAGTGACTACCCTACCCTTCTCTCATCTGCATGCTGCACCTTCCTGCTGTGCTGGGCCGAGTCACCAATCACATGTGCTCCTCGCCTCCCGTAAGACCCCCAGACACATCGACTCGCTCGTGGTATCGCGCAAGAAGCAACACGGCGCCGTCCACCCACCCCGCACGCACCGGCGCTCGACACGCATACCTTCGCAGTATCGAAGCAGCCTGTGAGTACCGCTCTGCGCGCGCCACAACTCAAGACGCTCGCTCACTCGCTCTCCCCAGCGTCGCGCACATGCGCGCTTCTCTTGCGCTTGGATCGTTGATGGTAGACAGACGCTTCCTTCTCCATCTAGCGGTGTGGATGCTGCTCGGCCTTGGAGCCTTCCCCTCGCGAACTCGGTGATGCCTCCGCGACGCCGACAGCTGCACGCGTGCGCAGGGCTTGCACTCCGCAGTGACCGCGGACAGCATCCGCGTGCGATGGCAACACGCACCATCTACCACCTCCCGAACATTCCCCATGCAAGCTGTGCTGCGGCGAGCAGGAACCACGGAGGGCCTGCAAGCGCATCAGAGGAGCCACTGCACGCCAAAGACGTACACACTGGCGCTGGAGAAGGACGAGGCGGCTGTGGCAGTGGCGAGGGCGCAGAGGAGGAGGTGGTTGTATGTGCCGCACCGCCGACGGCGCCGCAGCTCGCAAGCGCGGTCACACGAGGTCGAGGAGATGGCGGGGCAGTGCACACGTTAAAGCGGTACCTACGCCCATACGAGGAGGAGGGCAGCGGTGCTGTGCTTCTAGAAAGGGAGCCGGACGGCACGGTCGCGCCACCCCCAAGGCACAACTGCCCAAAGCCGGCGAAGCTTGACACCGACGTCTGGCATTGGAGTGGCGACATAGAAGAGGTGCGGCAACACACAAGCGTGGATGGTCGACGGGCCGGCCATGACCGCACAGCGACGGCAGAACACCGAAGAGGTGATCGCACCTCAGAGTGCGCCTGTGGTACCCGTAGTCGTCATTGCCTCCCCGCGAAGAAGTTTAGGTGCGACGCGACACCGACACCTGCATCTTGCGCTGCTGCTACGGACAATTTTGATGAAAGATGCGATGCCGCCTTCGCAGAAAGGGGATGCGTTGCTGTAGCAGTGTTTAGTCGCCCGCCGGACTCACGTGCACTGGAGGACGCGCGCCCCTCATCACCACTACTGTTACCGTCCTCTCCTGCCTCCACGAATAGTAGCGAGACGAGCGCGCCGAGGTCGTCAACGTGGGCAACAACACGCTGTCGCAGACGTGACAGCGGTGGCGAGGACGATACTTTGTTTAGGTGCTCCACCACCGCCACTTCAGCCTCTGAGATCGACAGCGATGGTTGCCCAGAGGATGGCCACGGTAGCCTGGTGCAAGGGGTCTTTGTCGAGTGTGAGGCGCGCTCTGCGGGTTCCGGAAGCGGTCCGCAGCTGGCGATTCCAAGGCATCTGGCGGCCCAGCAGAGTAGCGCTTGCGACGTGCTGCGAGACCGTCCGCTCATCGCTGCACCACCAAGTAGCGAGCAGATTACAGCCGCACCCACGAACCGCGCCAGCTGCAAGATCGCCCGCCTCACAAACTTTTACTTAGAGCCCCGCTACCGCCGACACGCGCAGCACATGGCACTGCATGATCTGCCGCTGGCGACATCGGCGACAGTGTCATCGCGCTCTAGCACGTCCTCCAGCATGTTTCTCCAGCTGTTCACAGCATCTCCTCCTTCGTGCCCTGCGGGTTGCGAGGTGAAGCGCGACGCAGCTTCGCGCACGAACGACGACGAGATGGGCGTGAGGCCGCCGATCTGGTCTATCATCATGAAGTACTATGCCGCCCATCATGAGCAGCAACTGCCCCCACATGCGCCTCTTTAATGGTTAGATATCTCTTTCGGGGAGCAGACTGAGGCGGACGCGCAGCGACGCCTGTGCTCAAGGAGACACCGCTCGCGGCTCTCATTTCTTTTCGCCCTCGCTCTACTCTGAGTTGATTCCTGCTGCTGCTGCCTCCACTTGAAAGTGAAACTCGCGTTCATGGATTGGGGAAGGCGGAAGATATCACGGGCACAGGAATGGTGGTAGTTGTGTTGGGGGGGGTTGCCGAGCCCGCTGAATGTGAGCATGACGTGCTCCTCCTCGGCCCGTGTCAGCCCAAGAGAGACGCCGCTCCCGTGAGGAGGGGGGGGGCTCGTGCCGCTGAAGCGCTTCCATGGCGACTTGTACGCATGATGGCAACACGGAGGACTGCTTCCACCGTCGTCCTTCTTCCCTCGCTGCTCTCGCTGCGCGCCTCATGTCCACTCGTCTCTGCACGGACCACCGAACACTTGCTCATCACGCCTCGTTTTTTTTTCCTTGCTTGTCCTCCTCCTTTTCCTCCTGTAGAGTGCCAAGAACGCGCACACGCCCAGAAAGTATCGAGTAGCGTACGATGAGCGACGGCTGCATGGGCTCTGTCGTAGACGTGCATATTGGGCACGTTGTCATCCCTCGTGCCAGCGCGGCCGCAGCAGCCGAAGCAGCCGAAGCGGCTGTGGTGTTCCCGTCGGCCGGGCCGGCGCACAAGAAAGCGCGCATTGAAGCTGTGGCGACGCGGAGCAGCGCTTCGGCGCCCGCGGATGTTGTGATCGCTACCGCGTGGTCGGAAGAGCGTATCACCGACGCTCTTCGACGCTACGCTGTCGCTGCCCTAGAAGCGGCTTCATGTGAGGCGGCGGCGGGCAGTGCTTCGTCCCCCTCCACCGCTGCTGCTGCTGCGGCTGTTCTCAAGGCTGTGAATGATGCTGCCAGCAGCTGGGTGGCCGTGTGGCCAGCGGTGCGTCTCTCTCCGACGCCTGCAGACATGACGGGTAGCGGTGGCGAGGCAACGACATCCACCATGGCCAGCTGGTCGACAGTCAGCTTCTCCTTTGTACCTGGGGCTCTCGAGTCAACCGCCTCCGCTACTGCGAAGGGAGCCCACGCCGGCATCAGCAAGGCAACCGTGCCGGACGCTGCGCCCGCCGTGGACGCCGTGACGCTTCGTGTCTTGGCTGCAATCTCTCTTCCCCGTGGCCTCTGCGTGCCCTACCGAGGCATCGCGACTGCGGTCACGGCTGGCGGCTGCGCTGGGTGTGTATCTGCCGTGCTCACCGAGTCCATCCAAATCCGCGCCGCCACGGCAACACCTCCGGCTGCGTCGTCTTCTGTGCCGCACTCACCTGCGTCTAGGTCGGCGGCGTCCCCATGCACGTATGGCATGCTGCCGGCGGAGCTGCGGGCGAGACCTATCTTTGTTGTTGGGGCCGGCGGCATCGGCTGCGAGGTGCTCAAGGTTCTGGTGCTGAGCGGCTTCACGCAGGTCCACCTCATCGACCTCGACACGATCGACGCGACGAACCTCAATCGACAGTTTCTCTTCCGGGTGGCAGATGTCGGGAACTCAAAGGCGGACACGGCCCGCCGCGCCGTGCTTGACTGGTTCGCGGCAGCCGATGACCCGGCACCCGAGCACGTCAGTGTTCTCCGTGGCCGTCGTACGCCGCCGAGCATTGTTGCGTACCACGACAACGTCAAGGCTGATCGCTACGACGACGCCTTTTACCGGCAGTTTGCCGTGGTGCTGAGCGCGCTGGACAACGTGTCGGCACGACAGCATGTGAACCGCATGTGCATGCGCAACAACATCCCCCTCATCGAGAGCGGCACGATGGGGTACAACGGGCAGGCGCAGCCCATCCTCAAGAACGTGTTCGAGTGCTACGACTGCCGGCCAAAGCCGCCCGAGACGAGGACGTTTGCCGTATGCACCATTCACGCGCGCCCGACGACGATGGTGCACTGCGTGCACTACGCGAAGGAGCTGTACGAAGTTCTTTTTGGCAGCGACTCGTCGGACATGGATGGCAAGGGCGCGAGCGCCCTCTCGGATGTTGGTGCCACGGCCGAGGCCGGCAGCGGCTCTGCCACGCCCTTGCAAGTGGATAAGCAGCAGCACGGCGCAACAAGGCCGACTGATGGGGGCGAGCTGTCGTACCTGCGCGCCATGGTGTCTGACTGGCGACGCCGCCAGCTTCCCGCGGCGTCGCCAGGGTGCACCGGCGCACCTACGTGCGCCTTGGCCGAGGCTTCGTCTACGCTAGGCCACAATGATGTTGGTGACCGTAGTGGACGTGAAGGCAGCCGTGCTTCGTCCGCTGCTGCCCTCGCTCTCGAACTGCTGCGCCTGCTTTTCGTGACCAAAGTCGAGGAACTCCTGTCTTTGAAGACGTCCTGGCCAACGGAGCCGCCGGAGCCGCTGAGTCGACGCGATGTCGATCGCGTTGCGGCGGCGCACATCTCCGCGAATGCCACCGGGGCATCACCGGCGCCGCTATCGGGGGATCATGTGCTGTCGGTGCAGGACTGCATGGAACTGTTCGTCAGGGCGGTGACGCAGTGTCTTGCCCGTCCAACCGGGTTGACCTTCCGGAAGGAGGACGACGCAGCGACTTCCTTCGTCAGCGCTACCGCAAACATGCGCGCGCACGTGTTCCACATCGCGGAGCAGTCGCTCGAGGACGTGCGGAGCATTGCCGGCTCCATTATTCCGGCTATCGCCACGACCAACGCGACTATCGCCGGGGCCGTGGTGCACGAGTTGATCTCGCTGCTGCGCAGCAGTAGCAGCAGTTTCTCCCAGCCTGCGAGCACGAGTGCTGCTCAGCTGGCACCACTGTCGCAGGCAGAGGTGACAGGCGTGTCAGCCCCCGTGTCCATGCAGACATCGCCCCGCGCGCACGTTGTGTACACCCGCAAGGTGCCACAGGTGCGCCGCCGCCGAGTGCCGTTGCCGCCAGGCCAGCGATACACTACCCCCGCTCTCTTCATGGAATATGCCGGTGACGACGCACCTTCGGCGAACGAGAGTGCCTCGAAGTTTGCTGCCCCCTGTGCGCCGCTGCAGGCGGCGCTGGCGTTGGTAGGCGCGGAGGACAGCACCGCATATCTTCCCCGTATGTCTGGCGCCGCAGAAGTGGGCGGCAAGGCGAGGCGAAGTGTAGCCGTGATGGACCACTACCTCGTGCACAGCACCGCGCCGAATCCACCGAACCGCCTGCACTGCGGCGTTTGCCAGGACGTGCATCCAGAAGTGTGCGTTACGCTCGATCTGCGCTCTGCAACGCTCGGCCAGCTTGCCCACCTTGTCCTCGAGAGTGCATTGGGGTTGGAGGCTCCGTCAGTCAGTTACGGATCCACCATGCTGTATGAGGATGAGGACTACGAAGAGCTGGCTGACCACATCCTCGCCGATGTGCTGCAGCTTCCACCCGCCGAGGCAGGTGGGGTCGCCCACCAACGTCAGAGCTACACTCTCACCGCTGACGCGCTCAACAAGGACGTACCATGGAGTGTAGTGCTGACGCATGACGACAAGGGGGCGGCGACATCAGCGCCGTCACCGTCAACCGTGTTCTTCCAGATCTCCGGACTAGAGGAGGCAAAGGCGGCTGAAGAGAGAGCCTTGGCCCGTCTCGCGGCGCAGCAAGCGCAACAAGAGCCGCCTGCTGAAGAAGACGAGGAAGAAGCCCTCGGTGCACCGCCAGGAACGACAGGCCTCGCTTCTTCAGCAGCGGCCACGACTGCACCGGTGGCGGTGGAGTTCATTGTATCAGATGACGACGAGGTGCTGGACGTGACGCCTGCAACGAACGCTCCATCGAACGTCGCGGCAAAGGAGGACATCGTGCTGCTGGACTAGCGGTGCGTGCGTGCGTGTGGAGCGCGTGCACCGCCGTGACGACTTGCCATGAATCACAGGCGTGCACGCGCGGCGACACGGGAGTGCAAGAAGGCAGCAACCTCTCTCTCTCCGCAATGCTGGCGGCGCGGATTGCTTAATCCTCGCTCTGTGCGTGTGCCTCACGGCTCCACGGCGCCGCCCTCCACCCACCTATCATAAGCCGGTGAAAGAGCTTGCGCACGGCTGTTGACGTGTGCGTTCTCCGGCTGCTGCGGCTGCCTCGCGCCTTCACAGGCAATGGGCATCATCGTGCACGACCTCTCTCCGAAACCAAGCAAGAAAGCCTCCCATCACCTTCTTCGCATCGTCGTCCTCCGGTACCTCCCTCCCCCCCCTACACACACGCAGCGACGTCATGGACGGCCCCCTTCTCGCCCTCTGCCTCTCGTTATTTTTACTGTCCGTGCCCTCAGAGTAGGTCCCGCGCCGATTTGGCGCCCTTCATGTGTGCACCCGGCGAGCGAGGAGGCGGGAAGGACCGGAAGGACGGGTGGCCCCGCACTCTCGTGAGTGCGCACAGGCACAGGCATATACGGGGATCTGTGCTCTCGCATAGAACCGACACGCTCTATTCCCGCCGGCGTGCGCCCCCTCTTCGCGCACGCGGCACGACCATAAACGCCCACCGGCCAGTTGTCGGATCGACCGCTTCAACTTTCCTGGCTCGCTTCATGGCCCCCACGTCACTCTCCCATCTCTCCTCCTCCTCCCATCTCTTCTCCCATCTCTCCTCCCCTCACGCTGGCGAAGGAAAAGTTGTATCCGACGCCAGCGTCATCTGGGAGCTGGGGGTGGCATTGGTACGTTGCGTGGAGCCGCAGTCGCCGCCGCGTCTGCGAGTCTCTCTGGCCCATCTCGCACGTTTCCGTCCTTAGTCCTTGTCTTTCGCCGCGCTCGGCCTCTCACATCTGGCCGTCGCTCACCCACTTACACGTACAAGAGGAGACGTCGGGCAACAGCCGCCGCAGCAGCGCCACACTGTCATGACTTTTCGGTTTAGCCGAGCAGCGCGTTATGGCGCAGCGGCAGCAGGCTTCATGGGGGCCAGCACGGTTGCCATTCTCCTGCCGCCAAGGGAGACGATCCCGCCGGTGCTGCTGCCGTCGCGTGTCCTGTTCGAAGGCATCGGCCGCGTCGGGCGGTGCGTGTACGCAGGTGGGCAGATCTACTGCGACTACGCCTTCAACGTGACGCAGGAGGATGGGCAGGAGCAGTGGAACGAGGTGCACCGGCGGTGCGCGGAGCGGCTGGTCGATCTGGCAGAGAGAAACGGGGGGCTGTACGTGAAGGCGGGGCAGATCTTCGCGAACATGAGCCACATTCTGCCCTATCAGTACTGCCAAGTGATGGCGGTGCTGCAGGATGCGGTGGTGAAGCGGCCCTACGCGGAAGTTGTAGCCGTGCTGGAGAAGGACTTGGGGCGCCCGCTCGGCGAAGTGTTTTCGTACATCGACCCGACCCCGCTGGCAGCCGCGTCGCTGGCGCAGGTGCACCGTGGCCGTCTGCGCGACGAGGACGTGGAGGTGGCAGTCAAGGTGCAGTACATCGACATTGCGCAGCGGTTCAACGGTGACATGCGCACCATCTCCCTCATGTTTGCCGCAGCCAGCTACTTCTTTCCTGGCTACGACTTTGGCCAGATCATCGCGAAGCTGAACGACACCGTCGCGGCCGAGCTCGACTTCCGGATCGAGGGCCGGAATAGTGACCGGGCCGCGGCGGATCTGCGGTCCTGCGGATGGGGGGAGCGCGTCGTGTGCCCACGCATCTTCTGGAATTACGCCAGCAGGCGCGTGCTCGTCTCGCAGTTCATTCCAGATGCGGTGAAGGTATCGGACCGCGCAGGCATTGCGGCGATGGGGCTCAACGTGAAGGAGGTGGCAACGACGTTCTTCGAGGTCATCGCCTTCCAGATCTTCCGCACCGGCTTCTTCCATGGAGACCCGCACGCCGGCAACGTCCTCGTGCACAAGCTGCCAGATGGGAAGCCACAGGTAGTCCTGCTGGACTTTGGCCTGTGTGCGGAGCTCAATGCGGCGCAACGCCGCGAGATCAGCGACATCTGGACGGCCTCCACCACCCACGACACTCCCAAGATCACCGAGATTGCGCGCCGTTACGACTGCGACGACTACGAGCTGTTCGCCTCCTGCTTCCTGCAGCACCCGTATGAGTACTTCGCGAACAGCACCAGCGGCCGGCTCAATAGCCCGTACGCGCTAGAGAAGATGCGGGAAACCGTGAAGCATCGCATGACGGATCTGAACGGCATCGTAGCAGCACTGCCGAAGGAGTATGCCCTCGTGCTGCGCAGCATCATGGCCACCAAGGCCATCAATCGTGAGCTCGGCGAGGCGGCGAACCGCCCGATGTGCATGCTGCGCTACTCCCTCAAGACCTCTCACGAGGACCTCCCCAAGATCCAGTTCCTGGTACTGATGTCCAAGGCGTGGGTTTCAGAGTTGTACGCGTGGCTGTTGCTGCGGTTCACGCTGTGGCGACACCCGGAGCTGTCTGAGGTGTTGGAGAGCTCACTGCAGCTGAGCGGCTAGCAAATCCTTGGCGAAAACGCGTGCGACGACCCTGTGTGGGGTGTGCGATCGGCGAGAAGGGCTCGACACAGGTATCTGTGTGGATGCTGGCGAGTGCGCGTTGGCCCGCATGAGGCGGCGACGTCATATCCTCAAACCATTTTTGGAGACAAGCCGTAAAGAGGTGGAGGTCACTCGAGGCAGGAAGAAGAGGGTGGGTCTCGGGGGATCGCTCGATCCCGCTGCTCAGCTCTCGTCTGCCGCTCCTTCGGGCCATTGTGTGTTGGGCGAATGGCGCGCATGCGTCTGCGTCCTTCGGCCGTGAGCCGGCGTTGCATTTTGGGTGCTTCACAGTTCACTTCACTCGTCTCTTTTCGTGATAGTATACGAGACGAGACGGCGGAGAAGTGCGTCACGGATTTGTGCGTGCGCGTGTAGGCGATGTGCCTTGTCTGCCTGTTGTGTATGTGTGTGTGTGTGTGTGTGTGTGTGTGTGTGTGTGTGTTTGTGCTTGTGTGCGAGTGGTGGTACGGCGCCGGAGGTGTCGGGTGGGGAGGAGTCTGTGCTGGAGACAAGATCCCACGTCGGCAGTCAGACGTACGTCGGGTCGTTATCCGTTCATGTTCAACCGCAAGTCCTCCGCTCCCCTCCCAATCCTCTCACTGCTCTCCGTCTCTGTGCTCATCTTGCGGTCTGCGGCTCACGCACGCATTCACGCCGTCGTGCGTGCGAGCACAACGGCCACAGAGGCAGAGAGGGGCCTGTGGCCTCCCTTCTTCTATCTCGTGGTCCTCTGCCTCGGTGTCTCCCTCTGCGACTGTTCATACGTGCTTGCCGCTTCCGCTTGCAGTGAGGCAACGCCCGACACGGAATTTTAGCTCGAAACGAAGGCGAGCATCTTGTGCGCTGCTCTCGTCACGCTCAAGCGTCGGCCGCGTACGTGCAAGTAAATGTGGGCGTATGGATGTATGTGCCCCGCGACGGTCACGTCCACAGAAGCGCGCCCTGCGCACGGCTGTAGGCATCTCCGCCCCCCCTACCCCCTCCCTGTTGCCCCGCGCTCCGGACTTATCTGCCCTCACTGGTGCATGATGCCCGGCCCATCTTTTTTCTCTTCCCACCCCTTCTTCTCCACATTGTTCGCGCTGCTGAAATTCACGACGAGGGAAACACGCGTACCGTGTGCGGGATCGTTGCTCCACCGCGACCGCCGCACACCCGACCACCGCCTCTTTTCGAGCACGTCATTTTGGTATGCTTGTGCGCATCCCCTCCGTGACGCACAGCCCGCATCGAACACTGACAAGCACGCGCGTTTGCGGCGGCGGCTTAAGGTGCGTCACCCTCGCCCGCTGCCTTTGCTGTTTGCCCTTGTCGTTCGCACCATCTGGCCCTCATGCGACGCTCCGCCTGGGTCTTCGTGGCGCCGTGGGTACCACCACCACGTCATGACGTCAAGGTCACCATGCCCCCGCCTCCCGGGGGCGAGGTTGGCGGCTCCTATGGCGTGTCCACGGGGTACAGCGACCGCCTCGCACGGACGCCGTACTGGAAACGCATGGCGCTGTCCACCTACGCGCTGCGCATGAAGGAGAATGCGACTCGCTACCCGATGAGCCCGCACCGCGAGGGCGAGTACGACCTGCGCTACACCGTCACCGCCTATCCCGATCACATCAAGCACCGCCCGCTGCTCGAGATCGGCGAGGCCCACCAGATCCCGACGATAGAGATTCCTGTCATTTTCTTGGTGAACCTCTGGGACGAGGAGCGGCTTACGTGGTTCGGCCGCCAGTATGAGACCGTGTATGTGAGCGGGAACTTTGCGCGCGAGGAGCTGCTGCCGCAGCGGTACGCCATCTACGCCACGGAGGAGGCGTACAGGCTGCTGGGGCTGCCGGTGGTGAACCACAGCATCCATGAGGAGATCCCCAAGACCCCGCACGCCTACAAGAAGTTGCTGGAGAAGCAGAGCTACACGGAGGAGCGGTGGAAGTACACGATCGAGTATCTGTTTCGCAAGTACGAGGCCGGTCCCCCAGAGCTGCAGGACAAGTCCGAGGATGGCTGGGACGGCGTCGAGGAGTTAGCGACGTCGGCCACGGCAGGCGGAGCCGGCGACAGCTTGGCGAAGCGCAAGGGACCCGTCAAGCAGCGCAAGGCCCGCAAGATCAAGCTCTTCTGAGTGAGCGCCTGCTCGACAGTGCGGGGTCGTTCTGTGCGAGTCGATGCGTGCCTGTTGGCGACACGGAAATGGACCAAGGGACATCCCAGGAAATGGAGCAGGGCAGCATCATGGCCATGGCTCTCTCTCTGTTCTGCGTGCATGCGTGGGGCATGGCAACTTATCTCCGCATCATGGGTCCCGTGCTATCTTCTCTGACCGCCTTTTCGGGTTGCGCGTCAGCCGCATCATGCAGCCCCGCTCCTCTGCTTTCCTTTCCTTCTCCTCCGTCTGTGGCGTCTCCGCGAGCATGCGCGCGCACGTGTGCGTGCGTTGTCGTTGTTGGCTGAGTCATTGGCACTGATGATGGTGTCGCCGTCTGTCTGCATGCTTTTGTGTTGTTGTCTGCGCCCGTGGTTACACCGAGCATGGCGTCTTCGGTCTTGCCCTAATTCGCCCGGCACCCCTTCTCGAGCCTCTTACGCGCTCGGTCTTTCTGGCGCCTCCCTTCGCCTCGCCTCTCACGGAGAACCGAGGCGCCCTCGCTCTTCGCCGGAGGGCGCGGCGCGGCTGTCGGCGAGGGATAACGAACATGTGTGTGCGGCTTCGGACATTCCCTGAACAACGAACGGCAATCTCTCCTCGCTCTACCTTACGAAGTTGTCCACCACACAGTACTGCCCCTGCCGCACACGAAACCGTGGCAAGTAGCGCTGACTGTCTTCCTGCGCTTTCCATCTGTGCCTCACTGTGCCTCTAATCTCTCTCCCTGCCCACCCACACCTACACACATTCGACCCCGCCCAACTCGCACACGTCCGCATCTGCCTGCGGATGTGTCCACGGGTGCGTGTCCCCCTGTGCTCGATGCACCCCTCTCCGGTGCAATGGATCAGCAAGCAGTCAACACTGCACAGCGCGGACCGAATCCCCATCACGTAAAGCGGCGGCTTCCTCCTCCGACCACCCCCCCCAGCCCCGCTTCGATCGTCGCTACTCATGAACAGTCTTCTCATGGAGGCGATGGTGAAGCCGCTACAGCGGTACCCAACCCTCGGCGCCACCGTCGGCACCGGCGTGTTATGCGCCTTTACATACTGGTGGTACGCCACCTCCATCCGCAGCACTCTTCTTGCAACGCAGCGCAGTTGCCAGCAGATGTCGGACAAGGCCTTTCACGAGTGCCGGGAGATGCTCAAGGCAGGCGAGCGCAGCTGGGGAGGCGATATCCGCTCCCGTGATGCGCAGGTGCGGCGGCTCGAGCTGCAAAACGTTGAGCAGACGCGCAGTGTCGCGCGGCTGGAGTCGGCAATGAAGATGTGCCTCATCCAGAACGCGTAGGCTGAAGATGGCGCCGCTCTGACGGGCTATGCGCCACGTCGCCATATTCGTTGCCGTGTCCCGCTTGATGTCTCTTGAGGACATGGTGGTGGTGGCCTGTAGGTGCTTGATGGTGCCCGTGCGGCAGGCATCACCGCCTCGTCGTACGTGCGATCGGCGCACCACCGCTCTCCTCTACCAAAGCCAAGGCACGCGTGCATGGGGTCGTCTTGTTTGGATACACGATGGGGCATGCGCGCGTAGCGCCGGTGGCGCACTCCATCGTGGGGCTGTTCATGTGGGTCGCTCTCCGTCTCTATCGGTGCACGTGCATATATCTCTATCAGCTAGGAGACAGCAAAGCAAGCCATGCCCTGATGCTGCGTGCGACTTGGTAAGGGTGAAAAGCAGGCGCGAGTGATGAGGGCGGCCCCCGGGATGTCGCCATCCCGTGACATCGGTTACTGCAGAGCCACGACAGAAAACGGGGCGCTTGGGCCTTATGCAGGCCTGCCGCCCACCGTGCATCTGCCTCCCTCTCCCTCCCCTCTCCCCCTTACCTTGCCCCTGGGGCGCGTCCTCGCAACACGCGCATCCGGGCATGGCCCCCTACGCATGCTCTGCACGGATGTGCCGAAGGCATGTGACACTGCTGCGTCTTCCAATCACAATGGCGATGGCTGCCGTCGCGCTAGTCTCTCCCTCGTCCCGATCGCTCACTCATTCCGCCACTACTTCTCTCTGTGTCTCTGTGTGCGTGTGCGTGTGCGTGTTGTCCTCCGTCGTCGCCTTGGCGGCGCGGCGCTCGTCAACTCCCCCCGCACAAGATCCGCTCTCTCGTGTGCGAGGTCTCTTCCGTGGTCGCCAGATAGATAGACGTGCTGGCACCGCTTCACAGCCATGCGTCATCACATCGCTTCCCCCACATCCTTTCGCTTTCTCCTCCTCCTCCTCTCCGTGAGTGCCGAGGTCTTGGCATCCCGTAATGCCGCCGCGACGAGGCAAGCAGGTCGATCTCGGTGTGTGGGGGCCGCCCCCGCCACTACCGGCATCTTCGACAAGAGCGCCGATGCCAGCGCACGGCGGCGGTGGCGCGGCGTCGGCCGCCGGCCCTTCGCCGGCATTCCTGCAGCGCTTTGCGAACCGCACGGAGGTGATCGGCAAGGACGGTGCCCAGGCACCGCGAGGCGTGGCTGCTGCGCCGGCAAGTGCAGATGACGCTGCACCCGGAGCGCCTCCCAAGCGAAGGGCGTTAGCACCACTCCCCGGGTCGAGGAAGGCATGTAGTGGAACGCCGGGTACCGCGCCGTCGCTGTCGGCGTCTCCAGCACCGACAACGACGGCGGCCGTAAAGGATGACGCAACGAGGCCGGCGCGGATTCGCATCATGACCCCGACTGAGCGGGCCCGCCTTGACTCACGGATGCTGCCGCAAGAACAGAGACCCACGTCGTCCCCAGGTGCTGCGCCACATCGCGACTCTCGTCTCTCGCCTCCTTCCACTCCAGCGGTGTGTGCGGAGGGGAAGGCCGTGGCGAAGTGCGTTCTTGCCCCGTCCGCTGCTGCGGCCGCCGCTGCTGCCTCCTGTGTTGCTCAGGGGGACGGCAAGGTGGGGAGGTGCAGCTATCCGCTGTTGCCGTTTCGACGTGACGCAGGCCTTCGTCCATGCCCGTCCACAGCGTCGCGTGTCGGCACGCCGATGCGGTTGACGCCCATGCAGAGCCCCAGTAAGGCGTCTGCGGCCTCGTTGACAGCGCTAACTGTTTCGACGAGCTCAGAGAGAGCCGAGCTCTTGTCAGTGCCGCAGTCCGAACACCCCATCGAGCCGCTGGGGTATCGTGAACGACCCGCGCCGACGGCTGCTGCCGCTTCTGCTGCGTCTTCAGGTCACCCACAGCACGCGGGGCCGATGAAGGTTCCGTCACCGCAGGCAACGAGGCACCATTCAGACCGATGCCGGCACTCCCGCTCGCTCGCCACTGCGACTGCGGCTGCCGGCAGCAACAAGTCGGCCACTTACAAGCCGTATTCACTGAGCTCGTACAAGACGCTCATGGCAGATGTTGCGGCGCGCAAGTCTGGCGGTCTGGGGCCCAGCGACACGGATGAGCAGCGGGCTGCGCGTGAGAAGCGCGAAAGGGCCAAGACGTACGCCAGGCATGCCGTGAAGGTAGCGCGTGCCGCTCTGGCGGGGGTGGGCTCGTGCGCTGACGAGGGCGAGGTCAACCCCGGCACCATCAACATCTCCCCCGTCTCTTCCTCCGCGCGTGCTGCCAGAGCGAGAGGCTCATCATCAGCGCGGTCGTCCTCGTCAGACGCAAGCACGACAGCTACGACTATCACTACTACTTCCACGTCCGCGTCGCGCTCGGCCTCTGCAGAATTTCCTGAGCATCGCAGGCAGCCACCGAGAGGCACACCTTGTGCAGCCCCGCCGCCACACGCGACGCCCCCACAGCATGCGATGTTGGAGCCGTCATCGTCGGCCACATCACCACGACAGCTGTCGGCTGCTGGAGTGAACGGCGGCGAGGTAGCCTCGTCCTGCTCCGGGGCAGAGAGCACCAACGCCAAAAGCCCGAAATCGGTGCTGCCTCCGCTCTCGGCACCTCCACGCACGTCGCCAGCAGTCGCCGCCTTCGCCGTGGCGGCCGCGCCACGACGACAGATCATGCAGGCGCGACGACGTCGCGAGCGCGCCCTGACCTACGCGCGGGAGGTGTCGCAGAAGCGCCGACGGCCAACGCCCGCGGATTTTGAGGGCGACAACTCGGCTTGTGCGGCATCGGGCGGGGCGAAATCGCGAACCGGGCCAGTCGTCAAGAGCGGCGACACGGATGAAGATGACATGTGGCTGGGCAGGACCGCCGTCATCTCCGCTCCCGGCGCATTTCGAGGAGCCGATATGCCCGATCCGGATCGGGCCCAGCGTCTGCAGCGCCTGCTGGAGCTGGAGGCCCTGCACGCCACGAAGAGGGAGGCCGTGGAGGGAATTCGCCGACAGCTGCGTGCGTGAGAAACGAGGGGAGGCCGATGACGGGGAAGCGCGCTCTGGCGTGTCTGGGACGTTAGTGGTGTCTTCTCACGGTCTCGCAAACGGACCCCTGCACCGCTTTTGGCAGCGTTGTGGCCGCCGCCGCTTCCTCGAGCGCGCCTCGGAAGCGTTCTAGCTCGGTGGCACTGCTGAAGAGGAACCATGGAGTCGTGTGTTGCCGAGGTCGTCGCAGTGACGGTGGTGAAGGGGGGCCGCCCAGGGGAGGCGCGGCGAGCCCCCACGCCTCGGGTTTTCAACTGCGGACGATGTACCAGAGGGGCCCGAAGATCGAGAAAAAAGGGCAAAAGCGTCACTGACGGTCAGCGGACGCGGAGAGCGACGACTAGAGCGCAGATGCCAACGGACCAGCGCTGTTGAGAGTTCCCGCGGCATCAACGCCGCAGTGAAGCGTGGAGCAATCCTCATGCCAGGACAAGCATGGCGCATTAAGGATGCAGCAGCGGAAGACGCAGTGCTCGAGGGGTTGCGTCTGCTTCTCGTCGGCTCTTCCTCTCCGCCTTCATCATCGTCCGCAACGCTGACGTGGACGACGATCGCCATGTCTCTGCGCGGTGCGCACGCACAGACACACAATGCGCCCCGTGTCCCACGCTCTCCATGCATGCCTATTTCCCTTCGTTTCTTTTTTCCTTCGCGGACGTCTTTGCTTTCCCCTCCCACAGTGTGCTGCACCGCACGCCGCACAGCGTCGTGATATCTGCCGCCCTGAAGTATTCGCTTCTCCTTTCAGGAAACGGGAGTGCACGGTGCACAAGCCAGCAGCGAGCACCGCCACCACCCAAGCATCCACGCCGACACAGCGAACCTAAAAGGTCCAACACAGCTGTGCTTGCCTTTGCCGGGGCCGGACCGGAGGGCGGAGGAGAAGGCCACTGCATCCGTTGGCCGTCTCTCTCACGCTTCTCGCTTCTTTGCCAAAACAATCTTTTTCTTGATTGCTTCGTGACGAGGGCCGCGTCGCGCACCTGTACACGTGCGTGACCGTGCGTCGGGCCATCCGCATACCAAACATCTTCCGCTCCCTCTCTTACCTTCTCGGTCTGCTCGGGTGTGCGGGTGCCTTATCCACCGCTTTCGGCAAAACGAGAAGCATAGGCAATCGTCTGCAGCGGCGCTTCACGAGTGTGTCGCTGTTGTTTGGGAGCCCCCCCCCCTCTCCGTTCTGCGCTCGCACACCCTCTCTGTCTGTCCCCACCCCCCTCGCCCGACATCAGCATCCCTGCCCTTTGCTGAGCTTGCGGCAGTGCTCCCTCCCCTCCCCCGCCCCGCAGGTGCTACTGTCCTCCCTCTCAGCGACGACGGCGTGTTCATGTCAGCGCGATCCAAGGACCCGGACGAGCGGCATCATGGCAGCCGTGACAGCGTGAAGGCCGCTGCCATGCGAGAGGCGCTCTGCAGTCGTATTCGCACCCTTGGCGCGTCCATCCTCGCCATCACGCAGTCCGCCATGAAGGAGGTGGAAGAGCTGGAGATGGAGCACGCTGAGCAGCAGCAGCGCCTCGCCAAGCGACAGTCGCAGCGCAAATCGAGCCCGCGTCCCGGCAAAGCAGCGGCGAAGCCATCGCAACCGCAAAGTCGCGTGCGGCGCACCTGTGGCCATGAGCCCAGGTGCAGCGCTCCGACAGGTGCCGCAGCAGCCAGCGCCGCAGACAAAAACGAGAAGCGCGCAGAGAGCAGCACTGAGGAGGACAGCAGCAGGTACACTCGTTCGCATCTGTGGCGGGCCGATGCTGCTGTCATGGAGCTCTGCGCCGCGGCGGAGGCGAATTTCCAGCGTGCACTCGCCAACCGGGTGTCGCAGGGCCAACGGTCTCTACGGCCCGTCGTTACTGGCGAGACCGCGGACGACGCTTGTGCTGTCTGGGGCGACGACGACTGTGATAAAGGCGGTCAGCCGCGCGTGCCGCGCCACTGGCGCCGCGGTGCCCCGCTGTACGACCTTAGCAACGCCGCCATCACCTCTCAGTACGGCCGCTGCGTGGACAGGGCCGAAGTTGCGAAAGACGTGCACGACAACGGCGCGCAACCGTCCAACACCTCCTCTGGCGCTAGGCAGAGAGACGATGGCAGCTTCGTATCGCCGGCGATAACGGCCGGTGGGGCGATACCGCTGGCGGCACGAGCACCCGCGGCCGCGTCACAGCTGTCACAGCAGGCTGAGCAGGAGGCGCTGGCCGCACTCTACATTGTGCCGGACCAACGCATAGACATCGTTGCCGCTGAGACATCGATCAATGGAGAGGTGCATGTGGAGGCGGACGGGCGTACTTCGCAGCAGCGTCAGGCGTGGTCGTCGCCCTGCTTGGCCCCGGAGCGCAGCTACTACAATGTCGTCTACATACACGAGTTAGCACATCCGCGCAAGTTGTGCGGCAGCGGCGGCAGTGGTGACGATGCGAGCCTAGGGTCGGTGCGCGGGCAGGACAAAGGTCGCACTTGCGCGCCTCAGCGCCGGCCGACTTCACGTGTGCTGCGTCGCGGCGCCACCACCTCCAGCACAGCCGCCAACAAGGCAGGCGAGGCGCCGCTCACGATCACCTCTTACGTGCAGGCAATGTACGCCGTAAACAGAACCGACGCGGCGGTGCGCAAGCCGCCTGCCAACCCAGACATGGAAGCGACACCTCTCACGACCGCTGCTCCTGCGCTGATGAGCGGCGATACGGCGCTGGTGCAGCTCGAGCTCTGCGTTCCCGCACAGCGTTCGGGCCGCAACGGCAGCCCGCGGCTCGAGGGGGCGCCGCTGATGGCGACGGGGACAAAGCCCACTGACGTGAAGTTCTCTTCTTCCACTGCGGACCGCGTGTCCGACTCGAAAGCAGGCACGGCAGTGGCCTCGACTGTGTCCGCCGCCGCTCAGCACGACGAGGGCACCGAGACGCAGCGGCGCAGTGACAGAAAAGTTGCCGCTCCCAGCACTGTGGCGGATGCGCAGATCGTAGCGCGCATCGAATCGATCGAGGACTGGCGACGGGATCGCCACGCCGACGTCGAGGAACGCATTCGCCGTCGGCGCCGATCCTCTGTCGTGCCTGCCGGGTGGCAGGGCGAGTACTACTACTACGCGAATCCTGGAGGTGCCGCGACAAGGGCGGATGAGGTCGGCATGCCGACGTCCTTCCCGGCATCCTCGCCAGCGCACACCGACGCGACGGCCACGACGGGCTCGAGCGGAACAGCCGATATGGCGGCGACAATAGAAAAGAATGACGCGCACCGCGGCACCCCCCATCAGCAGCAGACGCAAGGGCACCCGAGCCCTCGGCCTCTGTCACGGCCTTGCGCCGTGACAAGTCCCTCCTTGAGAGGCAAGACGACCACGTGCACGGTGTTGCTAAGGACACGCCCACAGCTGTCGAAGCCGCTCAGCTCATGGAGCGAGCGCAAGACCGGTGCCGTGACGGATGTCTTGTGGAAGTCCAACAGCAGTGGCGCGCAGGCGCACCAACCAGCTCAGCCGTTGCATAGGACCACCGCTCGGGGTGCGATGATGGCGACGCCGACCTCGGCGGCCGCCGCTGCCGCGACGTCGACTCTCTCTTCCAAAGCTGCGCTTTACCCGCCGCTGGAGGTGGTGGTGACGAACACGTACAACTCGATTGAGTGGGCCTTCGGCGGCGCGGCCCGACGCGCGTGCACTGCGGCGCCCGACTCGGCACACGGCGAATCGCCGCTTGCGTCGGCATCGTTGCTGTGGGCCGCACACCAGAAGCGCGAGCAGGATAATGAAGAGCAGCGTCGCTGGAATGCTCGCACGCGGCAGCCGTACGGCGTGGACATTCACGCCCCGATCGATCTTCGAATCTCGTAGCGCCCTCGCAAGGTTCGCATCGCCGGGGGTGGAGGAGGAGGGATATGCCGCGCAAGGTGGTGTGCGCGTGTGAAAACCGCCGTGCCGCTATTTCTCGTTTTCGTGTTTTTGTGGTTGAGGACTGGTCCGTCGCTGTCGATGTGTTTCGCGGGCTCGTTCTCGCTGCTGCTGTTGTGCTTTGCTGTTTGGCTTGCGGATGTGGTGGCGGTCGTCGTCTGGGTGCCGCCTACGCGCCGAGTTTGCCATTTCAGAGCCTGGCCTAGCCCGACTGTGGAGCGCCACTGGGCATTCTAATCTTCGACGGTTGTGGTTGCGTTGGCGCACGTACTCGTCGACCCACCGGTGCCGTCGCTTGGCGATGTGAAGGTAGTGGTGCTGGTGGTGGTGTAGTCGGTGGAGCAGACACATGTCAGGATGCGCTTGCATTGTGGCACGTATCTGGTGTGTGTGGACGCACATGCTCATAGGTATGTGCCTCCGTTCGCCACTTCTCTTGCTCGCCTTCTCGTGGACTGACCCCGAGCATAGGCAGATGTGTCTCTATTTCTTTACACTCGACAGTAAGGCGGATGACGTGCGCGCGGCCGACTTCATCAAGCGCCGCTGATCCTGGGCAGGTGGGGGAGAGAGAAAGGGACACCAAACCGTTCACGCCCGTGCATGGGGTGCTGGCGTGACACTGTGAACATGTCCGTGAGCACACGTCCTCATTGCTTTCTTGCCGGAGGTGCTCCCCCCTTCCACCCACCCCGCTCTCGACGCGCCATCCATCCCTCTAGCCCACCACTCCGTCCACACATGACGCAGTTTTTGCATGTTCTTTGGTTGCCTGCTTTTGGCTGCGGCGTTGTTCGTCCTTTCCGGAATCGAAAACGTGCGGTGCCGTGCATGTGTGTGCATGTGTCTTTCCCATCCAGCTCTTTGCCGTGGTGGCGGCGGCTGTCCGCGTCGTTGCTGCCTCCGCCACCGTTTATCAGGGTGCTTCTTCTCTTGCGTTTCCCTTCTCTTCTTTCAGCATTACCGTCCTCTTCATTGATCTTCCCTCGCACTTCCTTCTTTGGTGCCCTCGACAGCTCTCTGTTGATGCCTGCGTGTGCCTGGCACCTTCGCGTTGCGCAAGGGCCGTGACCGTCACGCGGCCTTAGTCGCCCGGCTCTCCCGCCCTCAGCGTGCGTCTTCTGTAGCGCTCTGTGTGTGTGCGTGTCTCTCTCTCCTATGCGTCGTGCCGCTTGCTTCCGGACTTCCTGTCGGTCGTGGTGCGCATGGCGGTTCTCGGAGGAGAGAGAGGAGGGATGCTTGCACCCACACCCCCGACACGATTCGCGTTGGCGTCATACCTACATTGCTTGCATCTCGAGCCTACTCGCCCGCTTCCCTCATCTCTTCTCCAGCGTTGCGGCCTTTGCCCTCTCTTTCTTTCTTGTGGCTGGAACGCCCGATCAGCGTGCCGTGTGTGTGTGTGTGTGTGTGTGTATGTGTGTGTGCAAGCTAAGGCACCGAGAGGGCCATACGTAGGCCCCACAGCAGACGGTGGCATATGAACGCACGTGGCGGTGTTGGAGTAAGGGAGGGAGACGTGCAGCTGTTGACGCACGTGCGCGCGCGGGTAGGCGGCGGAGCGAGGGGGGGCCTCTCTTGAGAACATGCTTGCATACGCCTATCGGGCCTAAACAGATACCCACGAGTGCTATCCATCCCTTCGCCCACGCCCCCCCCTCCCCCCTCCTCCCCTCAGAGCCAGCCACTCCTCCGTGTGCCACGCGCGACCGCCATCACTGACGCCATCCGCATCTTTGCTGACCCCGGCTGTTTGCTTGCCTCGCTTGTTGCTCTTGTTGCTCCTCTTCCTCTCCAGTGGCTGTATTGTCGGGACCAAGCACGCCCACACGCGCACACGCGTTGCCGATCATGTACCTCAGCGTGCGCGTCGGCCTGTACGAGTTGTAGCTGCCGCATATCTCTTTTTTTCGGAGGTGTGTGTGTGTGTGTGTGTGTGGTGTTTGTGTGTGGCTCGCGTCGCGCCGTTACACTCCTCTTCGAACGTGAGGGTGCTGCAAACATGAGCACGCCGTACGTGAGAGGAAGGTCGGGTGGCGTGGAGGGAAGATGGTGATGGCCGCTGTGACAAGCCTTCTGCGACTCCTTTTTATCGCCACCGCTCTCCTTGCGAGGCCCGACCGCACCCGCCTCCTTATCTACGTCGCTTGCCTACTCAAGGGGGAGGGGTTCCAAACACCTGAAAGGAGGAACACGGCCGCCAATCAAGGAGTCACAAGAACAGGCGCACATCCACAGAGAGAGATACGTGGGAGCCGTATTCCTGCAATGCACATGTTCGGCGTTGCCCCCCCCCCCGCTCTTCCCACACGGCCGACGATGCCGCACACTGTCGGGGTCTCCACGACGTGTGTTGGGGCTGTGTTTTGGACCGCTGCACCAACCTGTCTGCCTTTCCCCTTCCATACCTCTCGCTACACGCAGAGCGGGGTGAGCATACCACCGCCATGCGCACTGGAGTGTGCACGTTGTAGCTGTGCGCAGTGAAACCTGCTCAGCTGCCCTGCTTCGATGCGCGCACGCACGCTTGCTTCTCCTTTCATGCTGTTGTGCTGCCCCTCTCCTTCTCCATCGCTTGCTCTCTGCCCTCATGCCCTAACCCCCCCCCTCCACACTCAGGGCCGCCCCTTCGCCTTCCTGCGTCAATCACCGCCCCACAACCACACGTGTGCGCTGTACGAGGGGCAGGGGGCACGCACTACACGCCTCTTGTCTGTCAACTGTGTGGGCGCCGGTGGCTTCCGTTCTGAAAACCATCTGATCGGCTCTGCTCCACGGCTGCCATCGCCGTTCCTTCCTGTGCGTGTGCGTCTGTTGTTGTTTGTGCTTCGGTTTAGGATTTGCGTGGCCACCAGCGTCCCGGTGAGCACGAGGGACCCCTCCGCCTCCCCCTCCCCCCAGCGGGCCTCCAAGTTGCTTTCGAAGACGGCGTTGTACTGCATTGTCCGCCACGGCAGCGCGTGCGTCGTGTCGTGTCGTGCCGTGTCTGTCTCATGCTCCGCCGGCAACTTCACCTCTCCGCCATCGGCGGCGTGCCAGCGGCGGCGGCGGCGGTGCTTGCTGGCATAGGCCCATCCTCCGCGGCGGCCGCCACCGGCACGTTGTCGTCTTCGTCAACCCCTCTATCGGCCATGGCGAGCGTCAGTCCGCTCCTCATGCCCTGCCGTGGCGTGAAGCTCGTGAACCCCATCGGCAAGCAAGGCAGCCAGCACTACGGCCTTGAGCCGAAGCTGGAAGCGGGCAGGGACACGCAGCTGAAGCACACAGAAATGTACGACGGCTACACAGATGACTTTGGTGTCTTCAAGGAGGGTCCGCCGGTGACGCTGCGGCTCGAGTACGTGCGCTCGCCTGATCACGGCTACTCGCAGCACATCCTGCAGAAAGATATTTGGTCGCCCTTCCAGGTCGGCGCGAACATGATGTCCTACACCCCGCTCTACTATGACTGGAAGGGGTTCTCGAGTCGCGACTACTTTGGCCACCGCAGCGGCACCAACCCAGGCAGCAAGGTGCTCCTCGGCCACTACCGCCGCGACGAGGTACGCTCGTGGGGCTACCGGATAATGGTGAATCACAAACCACAGAAACGCATCCCTAAGTGGCTCGCGTGTGTCGTGCACATCCCGCGCAAGAAGACGTTTCTCGGGTTCTTTCTGTACGCCAACGGCGCGTATGTGGCGGAGCTGCTCACGTACAAGCAGCTGCCGCGCATCATCTACAACAAGGCGTTTCAGGGGTGCTTGCCGACCATTGGGCAGACGGTGTCGCTGACCGAGGTGACCTACGGAAAAGAGATCCACTCCGTAGAGATGTACCCGGGGCACGGTGGCGTCATCTGCCGGGCGAGCGGAACCGCGGCTGTGGTGCTGCGCGGGTCGGAGCCGAACCTTGTCCCGCTCCTGCTGCCCTCCAAGGAGGTGCGTCTCTTCGACAGCACGTGCCACGCCGTCTTTGGCCGTCGTGCCGGCGTCATGTACAACAAGCAGCGCAACTTCAGTAAGCGCAGCATCGAGGAGAACATGCCGCACCGGCCAAAGGTGCACTCCAAAACGAAGCGAGTGTCGAGCCACCCGGCCGGTGGCGGCAACGGCGGCTCGCCGAATCTGCTCACGCCGCTGGACTGGCGTATTCATCCGCGCAACTGCGTCAAGACAAAGTATTGGCTCTCCGGGTACATCCTGCGGGGCCGGCAGTACAACCGCAACCAGACGGTGGCCGATCTCAAGTCGAAAACGTACAGCTGGGCGAATCGCGACCCCGTGTACCGGTAGCGTAATGGAGGGGAGGGCGCGGATCTGCCTCGGCGTTTGCTGTCGTGCGTCGGTGCTCTTTGCCGATACGCAGCCAGAACGCGAAGCTTGTGTGATGGGAAGAGGGAGTCGTGCCTTTGCTCGCCTCTGGGCATGTGTGCGTGGCTCTCACTCTTCGCTTCTTGGGTGGGTAGTAGCCGTCGTCTGCGTGCGTGCGCGAGTCTGCGCGCACAGGATGGTGTGTGGGCATGTGTAACGTGCGCCTGCTGCGTTAATGCGTTGTTGCACGATGAGTTGGGCATGCGCCGGCATGCGAGGAAGAAGAACGGCATCGTAGTTGTTGAAGAGAGAAACCGGCGACGAGCCTCATCCTCTTCTCCTTGCTCCCCCGGCGAGAACGTGAGAGGGCGCGGCGGATGCGGAGCGATACACCTCCCTCCTCCCCCTTCTCCTCGGCAGAGCTGCGTGCTGCTCCTGCGGCCGCTCTCAGAACCTTGTCCGGGGCGTGCGGTGGTTACCCCGCGCGCGAGCCCACTTACCAGCGGACACTCTCGCTGGCCAACCGCCTCACCGGCTTCTCCCTTGCTCGCTCCATACCTTTCCCTCCCCTCGCGCCATCATCCTATCACCAGCCCCATACTCCTCCGCCACCAACGAAGTGCACTTTATCGAGTTCTTTGCACTGAAAGCATCGCACGACTCCACGCCTCCACTCTCTCCCTTTCCCCCAAGCACTCCAGTCCTCCCGCATTCCGAATGTTCCGCCGCGTCTCGATGAAAGCCGCCACGGCCACCGCTCCCGTCGGGTTTTCGTTCCTGTGCTACCATACCCTTCCTCATCTTCGGTACCCGGCCGAGCTGCCGACGCTCGGCTTCAACTACAAGGACGGCATCCAGCCCGTCATGAGCTCCCGTCAGTTGGAGCTGCACTACAAGAAGCACCACAGCGCGTACGTGGACAAGTTGAACACGCTCGGCAAGGGCTGCGAGGGGAAGACGATTGAGGAGATCATCTTGGCGACCAGCGGCAGCACTGAGAGCAAGGTCATGTTCAACCAGGCCGCTCAGCACTTCAACCATTCCTTCTTCTGGAAGTGCCTGTCGCCTGGTGGCAAGCCGATGCCGAAGACGCTCGAGAATGCCATCGCGAAGCAGTTCGGAAGCGTCGACGACTTCACGGTTTCCTTCCAGCAGGCCGGCGTGAACAACTTTGGCTCTGGCTGGACGTGGCTCTGCGTCGATCCCCGGACGAAGGAGCTTCGCATCGACAACACGAGCAACGCGGGCTGCCCGCTGACCTCTGGCTTGCGCCCCATCTTCACCGCTGATGTGTGGGAGCACGCCTACTACAAAGACTTTGAGAACCGCCGCGCGGACTACCTGAAAGAGCTCTGGCAGATCGTCGACTGGGAGTTTGTCTGCCAGATGTATGAGAAGGCCACGAAGTAAGAGAGTCGTACATGCATCTGTACCCAATATGCTGAGGTGAGGAAGGGAGGGACCGAGCGATGCACGCGCGTCCGACATCCACGTAGACGAGGGGCTCGCGCGGAACGATGAATGACGGAGGCCGTGGCAGATGGCACACACGCGCACGCAATGAGAAGGAGTGTTGGACGTGCTGGTGGTGGTGACAGTGGCAGGCATGCGGCGAGCGCTCATCTAATGGCCGCCCGCCGCCATCACGACTACCACAGCCTCGTGAGTGTCAGTCGGTTGGGGCCAGCGCGCCCCCCCCCGGCTCGCTCGCTTCCACTTTCTTCCGTCTCTCATGCTGCGCGCATGTGCGCAGAAGCAGCGGTAGCTCATCCCTTGCTTGCCTCCGGCCTCCTTCACACACACACACACACGCCAACGCTGCCCCTCTAGGTTCCTCGTCTCCGCCCGGTGCCGTCACCCAATCCCTGTCGCCTTCTAGCCGTCTGTTTCTTTGCCGTTCGCCCTCCCCCCACCCCTTCCTGAGCAAGTCAGCGGTGAGAGTGTGATGCGCACGTGGAGGAGCAGCCTCGCCGCCCTTCTCTCTGTCTCCCTGTGCGCGCAGGTCGGGCGGGTGAGTGGGCGGCTGGCGTGCGCGTGGAAGGTGTGTAGGCCGGTTGGAAGGAGTCACGACTTGCATCCATGTTGCCCTATTCTGTAGACACACAGACACGACGTAATGGGCGCGCGCGCACTCGTCACTTGAGGATCTTGCTGCTGATCACCATCACATACATAGAGAGAGTTTGCGCATCCTTCTCTCCTACGTTGACGACCGCCCGCGCCGTACCTTATACATCCTACCACTTCCCAGCACAACATTTGCTCGTTGTCGCGTTGATTCTTCGATTGTTTTTTAAAGCTCTTTCCTTCCTTCCTCCCCCAACCCACCCGACTCCGCCCCCGGCACTCCGCCTCTCCCCCGCTCCCTCCTTTCCGCCTTCGAAGCACACTCTACTGCACTTCACATGCTCACGTGCGGTCCGCCTTATCGTCCCCTTCGTGCTGCTATTCCCCCTGCTGATGACGGAGGACGGACCGACGGAGGGAGGGAGGGGGGGGGCTCACACCCCTCCGTGCGTGGCACCTCAGGGACCAGTGCATCCCCACTCGCTGTGGAGCAAAGCCAAGTAGAGCCCCACCCCCTCCCTGCTAAATGGCCGAGTCGCTTCTGGTGGTGGTGGCAGGGCCAAGCGCCTGCGACCCAGCGAGCGTCAGAGCGATGGATCGCCGCGGATGTTGACGGTCAGGTCTCCTGGATGGCGCTGCATCGGAGCAAGCTGCGGCAGTGAGCACGCGCCTGTGTCACCCATGTGATGGGTAGTGTGTCAGCGCGACTCGAACGCATCTCACCAGACCCCCTCACAAGGCCCACTGCTGGTGTGGGGAGTCAGGGTGTCACGCCGAGGGGGACGCACGAGGTATGGCGACTGGCATGACTGGCAGCGGCTGTGGGGCGACCTGCGAGGCGGGTATGGCTCGAGTGTGAGGCAGGGGCCGTCCTCCGGTCGCTTTGTGGGGGGGGAGGCGGCACGGCTGCACTGGCTCTTCCCCGCGGCTGCTGAGAGCCCAGGTGGGCTCGTGCGCCCCCCTCCCCCCCACTTCCCCTGTTATTACCTCGGCAGCTCGCTCCTTCGGCGTTTCGTCACACACACGCTGCAACTGCCGTTCACTCATCCATCCATCCATCCATCCCTCTCGCCCTCCTGTCGTCTATTTCGGCCTTCTGTGCATTTTTTCGCCGGCCCACCGCCGCCTCGAACACGCGGCTGTGAAGCGCACGCGAATGCGCGTGTAGTTGTCAGCACACACTGCCGCAGCCCTGGCAGCAACTGAAAGCGACGACGCAGGCACGTAATCAAGCAGCATCTCACCCCTCTCAGCGCCGGCCGTACATCGATGGCCCACACCGGGGGCGCCGGCACGCTTTGTGAGAAGGCGCCGGCGACGGCCGAGAGACCCACCTCAGATGTTACGGTGCCGCAGCGGAGGAGGCACGCGACGCAGCTGCTGCGCAAGTTCACGGAGTGCCGCACCCTCTTCATGTGCTGCGATATTCAGGAAAAGCTGGCGGAGAAGATCCCTGGCTTTAACGAGACCATCCGCATCACGAACGACCTCACCCTCTTCTGTGAGATGCTGGGCCCGACGTACTGCAACGTGTTGGCCACCGTGCAGTACCCGGCTGGCGTGGGGCCGCTCTACCACGAGATTCAGCTGCCGCCCAGTGCCCCCGTGATCCCAAAGATGGAGCCATCGATGCTGTTGCCCGAAGCCCTGCCGTACCTCTACGGTGACGCCGACCACGGCATTCTGCCGGTGCAGCAAGTCGTGCTTTGGGGGCACGAGACACACATCTGCATCATGCAGACCGCGGACGAGCTGCTGCGCCGCGGCTTTCGCGTAGCGATCGCGACGGACGGCTGTGCGGCGCAGCGGCGCCTCGACCACGAGGTCGCCATTATGGAGATGTCCAAGTGGGAGGGGCTGCTGCTGACAAATTCTATCGGCGTGTACACGATGATCGTGCGCGCGGACGACAGCGTATGGAAGCCGGTGATGCAGCTTATTCGAGATGGCGCGCACGCGTTCAAGCGGCCCTACGAGCGCTCCGAGGACCCAACGGTGCCGCCGCAGGAGCGCGAGCGTCAATCGTGACGCCGCAGTGACGGACTAGATTGAAAGTAGAGATGAAGCACCACGAGGATGAGCACGCACAGGCCATCGTTTCCGTGTCGTCGTCACGCCGACGTCGTGACGGTGCCGTGCACTGGCTCCTGCACACACACACACACACACGCAGACGTGTCTCCCTGTCGTTTTGTGTGTTTGTGTGTGTGTGTGTGTGCTTGCTCCCTCTTTCTCTCTCCAGCTCGCTCGCTTCGATCTGCCTCGCACACGCCCACCTCCTGTGCTGTGGCTTGCGGCGCATATTCGGTTGGACGCACGTCTCCTGTCTCCCTGCCGTACCTCCCCCCCCCATCCGCCTCTCATGCGCCACCGCGTGCCGCAGCGTGATGGGTGGGTGGGGGGCGGCGGAAGAAGCGGAAGCGAAGGCGCTTTGTTTTGCTCGTGTGCTCGTGTGTCTGTGTGCAAACGCCGCCATGCTCGTGCGGTTGCCTGCTCATGCCATCATGCATCACCCCATCTCGCCCAGCCGCATCCTCCGGCTCCGCGCCACTCTCTTACACATACACACACACCTTATCGCTTTCGCTGCGCCCGCCGCCCCTCTTTACGGGAGCGCCACTGCGGTGATGACGTTCTCGAGCCACGCGCACGGCCTCTGCGGAGGCGGCGAAGGGCCGGGGGGGGGAAGAGCAGAGTTTGCTTGACAAGCAAGAAGATGCTCCACAGGCGATCAATGCGACCACGAATGGCTGCGGCACACGCATGGAAGAGGCGCTCGCATATTCCGAGGACGTGGGCCGTCGGTGGACAGCGACATCTCGGTGTATGCGTGTGTGCATGTTTGGTTGCCAGGCAGCTGGTTCTTCATTGCTGCGGGAAGAGGGGAGGCTGGTGACTCGCCCTCACGCAACGCGCGATGCCCTCAACTGCCGGTGGAGTACGCGGCAGTGTGCTTCTTTCCGGCGCACGATTAGCGGATTTCCCGTCTGGCAGGCGTGCGGGCTCACGGCGCCCTTTCTTTTTCTCTCAGTTTGTGTGTGTGTGTGTGTGTGTGTGTGCTGACGGCGGATGGCGGCCCTCCCTCGACCCCCACCACCACAAACCCCGCCGCAATGCGGACATGCATCACTCACCGACTCCACTCCTGCTCTCCCCCTCTCGCGGCGGCGAGTGCACTTCTACTCGGAGTCGTCTGCGCTGCCACGCCGACACAAACGCACGTTCGCTACACACCAGAACGCACGCAGAGGCCCCCCTCCCCCATGACCACGCTTTCTGCGCACTCGCGGTTGATTCAGAAGTTTGACACCTGTCGGACGGCCTTCATGTTGTGCCGTGCGCAGGTGCAAGCGGACTCGCACATTCCGAGCCTCCACAATGTCGTGCACGCGACGAACGCGATGGCGGCCGTGCATCAGCTGCTCGGCCCGGAGCGGTCTGTGTTTGTCGCGACGGAGGTGCACCCGCAAGGCGTCGGCCACACCTGTCATGGCATCCAGCTGCCAGAGGACGTCATCATCGCCAAGAATGTGAGAGTGTCGATGCTGGTCCCAAAGGTGCGGTCGCACATTCTCGGCGACGCCGAGCGTGGCATTCCACCTGTGCAGCAGGTTGTTATCTGGGGCTACGAGACGTGCGGCTGCATCTTGCAGACCGCTGACGATCTTCTCACGCACGGCGTCCACGTCGCCGTCCTTGTTGACGGGTGCGCCTCGCAAACGATGGAGATGCACAACACGGCGGTGTTACAGCTATCCCACTGGGATGGCTTGATGGTCACCACAGTGCCGTCTGCTGTAATGCAGCTGACGCGATCCGATGCACGATTTGTCAAGCCAATCATCCAAATCATGAAGAAGTTTGCCGCCGACTGGAGCACCACGCAGCCGCGGCCGGAGCTGCGCGACTGGAGAAGGGGCGGTGATGGCGGCGAGGCCACCGCTGCCAACGACGCCAGGGCCGCCCCGTCTGCGTTAGCCACCACCACCGCAGCAGATGCTGTACTCACCGCGGATTCGGCTTGCTGTAGAATGGACCACTGAGTACATCTACAGTGTGATGCTGGTCGTGGTGGCGGGTGGGCGGACAACGATGAAGGGACGGAGTTCCCTTCTGCAGGGAACATGAGGCAGAACCTCTCCTCATCTTTGGACTCTCGGCGGGCGCGCATGTGCTGGCCATGGCCGCGCGTCATACCGGGGTTGGTGACGAACACATCTGCACGCTGCCGCTGCTGCTGCTGCTTTTCCAGTCTCCTCTGATGGCTGTTTATGAGCAGGTCGCACCTGCTTGTTTGCTTCCACGGCTCTCTCGCTCGCTCCCCACGCACGGAGCGCGCGGCATACCCTGACTCCCCTCCCCTCTCTCTCTCTCTCGCTACCCTCTTCCGTGGCAGCCATCGAAGGACGCTCGCTCGTGAAATCTGTGGCCACTGCTCTGCCTCGACCTCTGACTTGTGGCGGTGAGACAACCTGTCGGCAGCGCAGCGAGCGGCGAACACCGGCGAAACCCGCAAAGCCTCTGCTCCGTGTGGCCTCCCGCGCCACGCTTCATCCTTCAATCGGCTCTTTAGACACATCCATGCCCACGGGCATGCGCACGCCCCATCGTCATTGCCACCCAGGTCATCGTCTGCTGCAGCTAGCCTCATGCACTTGCGTGGTTGGCGCCCACAACATGCTGTAGCCTTCTCCTTCACACTCTTCCTCTGCTCGATACACCACACACATCTACGTTCTGTGTGCACCCGTCTGCCGTGGCACTTACGCACACGCAAGCGCGCATACATCTGTGCACGTCGATGCAGCGTCTGGCTCGCACCGATATCTCCCTCTCTCGGCATTCCCCGTCTGCATCGCAGTCCAAAGCAATCGCTTATACAGTCAACCAACGCGGTCATTCGGATGGTTGCCATGGCATCGCGCGCCCTCATGTCCTCGCGGTCGCACCTGCTGCAGAAGTTTGACAGCTGCCGCACCATCTTCATGTGCTGCGACATCCAGGAAAAACTGCGCAACCGCATCCCCAACTTCCAGGCGGCCGTTGAAGTGTCGAACTCGATGGCGACCATCCACAACACCCTGACGCCCAAGCACTCCACCTTTGTGGTGACGGAGCAGTACCCGAAGGGTGTGGGCCATGTTGCGAAGGACATCACGTTGCCTGAGGGTGCTCCGGTGATCGAGAAGCTGCAGCCTTCGATGCTAGTGCCGGAAATGATGCCCTACATCGACGGTGACGCTGCGCGAGGCATCTTGCCGGTGCAGCAGGCGGTGCTGTGGGGTCACGAGACACACGTGTGCGTTCTTCAGACGGCCGATGAGCTGCTGTCCCGCAACATCCGCGTGGCGGTGCTTGTGGACGGCTGCGCCTCACAGCAGCAGCTTGATCACGACGTGGCCATCCAGGAGATGGCGGGATGGGAGAACCTCACGCTGACAACCACCATCTCCGTTCTTCTGCAGCTAGCGCGTGGCGATCGCCTGATGAGGGGGTCCCTCATGAAAATCGTGAAGCCGAAGTGGGCCGACCCCTCTCGCTTCCCGAGCCTCCCCGCGGACGGCGAGAAGCCGAAGACGTGAGGGAGAGAGGGAGACGGAGGCAGACAGCGCATAGCCAATGCGAAGGAGGGAGGGAGGTAGGAGGGGCGCGTGACGTGGCCTTCATGATGTGCGGGCGTGCGCGCGTGCGAGTGTGGGGGGAGGGGAGAGAGTAAAGGGTGTGCACGCTTCTTTGAGATACAGCGGTGCCGCGTGTAAAGGCTGGTATGTCTGTTCACGCCCCCCTTGCCCTACCGCCCACTTCCCACCAATGCCTCCACGTCTCTCTCTCTCTCTTCCGCTAACGGCTTCATTGCCTGCGCGGCAGCTGTCGACTGACGTCACGGGGCCTCCCTCCGCACCATCTGTTCGCGTCTTGCAGGTACCCCGCCCTTCGCGCCCTCTCCGGTGCGCGAAGGGGAGAGAGGGCCCTTATTCTCGTCTTTTGCTGTTGTTGTTTTTGAACTCACGGCGTTTCCTATTTGAAGATGCGCGTGCGTCTTCGCCGACGCTCTGTCGCGGCGTGTCTTCGGCCTTGCGGCCTTGCAACGGCGCCCCTCCCCCTCCTCCCTACGACAAGCGCCACACGCCGTCTTGGTCGACCGCGCACACTCGTCCAGTTTTCTCTACCTATTTTCCTGTCCCGTGAGCTCCCCCCTCTCCCTCCCCCGGTGTCCGTTGCTGTCTTGCGACTGCGTCACAGAGAGAATCGTAAAAGCGCCGCTCCTCACAACGGCATTTTTGACGCCTCTCCCCTCACGCACTCACGCGCGCTTGCTTATGGGCGCGGATGGAGAAGTGGTGGTGGAAGGGGGGGGAAGTGCCGTGGTGCCGTCACCTCGCTCGTGGATCGTTCGAAAAATCGTCTTCGGTGCAAGCCGGCCGCCTTTCTTCGACCGCCTTTCTGCTCACTGCCACGGCCGGATGCTTCTGTCTACGTGCCCGCCTCCAATGGAATCTACATAAACCGGACTTGTCTCCCTCGCTCTTCTCTCTTCGACTTTCACGGACGGCTCTACATGCGAAGGGTGCCTTGAACTCGCAGTTCTGACGCAGGCAGCCTACCGTGCTTCCACCCGTTGTGTCTCCGTAGTGCCTCATCCACGCGGCGGGACTCTGCGTAGCCATTGCCTCCGTCTTTCCGACGTTTCATTCTTCTGGACGCCCCGTCAACCCTGTGCCGCTCATAATGCAGGCTCAGATGATGCTCGGGCAGGCGCTCGAGCACTACTCGATGATGGACTTTGCCAACCTCGTGCTGGAGCAGTGCTGGGACATCTGCTACGACAGCCAGCTCACCCGCCCCGAGCTCGCCGGCGGCGAGCTGCCTGATGTCAAGGTGCAGAAGATGGACGCCTGCGCGCGCAAGTGTGTCGCACGGCACTTTGAGGTGCTCACACTGCTGTCGGCGACGCGCGAGCTGCGCGAGAAGGAGCGGATGCAGGGGCTTCCACCCGGCACGCTGACGAGCATGTAGAAGGCTCAGCGCTTGTGAGTGATGTGTGCGCCGGTGCAGGTGCACGCGTGCGTTGTTTTGTGCGCGTTGGTGATTGGGGCCGTCGTAAAGAATGCATCTTCTCTTCATATCTATCCGCGTCGCTCCTTCTTTGCTGTCTGAGCAAGGGCCCGTGGCCAGCAGGGGCCACTGGCGTTGTCGCCTGCCTCTGTCGGAGCAGCAGCGGCGATCTCTTGACGACAAGTGTGCGAGGAGGTGGGGGAGGAATGGTGCGTGTGTGCTACACCTGCGAACTCACGCCGCACTCCACCGACTTGCACGCCGTCAACTTCCATCCTCCCTCATCTCCGTGGCTGCATGGATGCGCATGCGCAGCCGCTGTACACGAGTGTCCATGTTCTCTTTTTTCTGCCTCTGCGTGATCTCACCTTCCTCGTATGCTGCGGATGGCAGCACACGTACAGGCGCATGTCTGCACACCCGCTTCCTCATCCAGCATCGTGGCAACAGACCCAAGCAAACGGGAGACGAAGCGGAGGGCACCCGCTGCGGTGAACCCCACCGCCTTCGACAGCTGCAGGGCACCACCGCCCGCTGGCTCCCGCGTGCGGCTCTCTCGGCGTGCGCGCGGCTGTGAGCCCGCCCTCGCCGATAACTCTAACCACGGCGACATCTCGCTGTTCCCTCGTTTCTTTTTTTTTTCTAATCATCTTCATCTGGCTGCCCGCCACGGTGAATGGTGAGACGCCTCGCAGATCGACTCACGCGACTTGCTCAACGCGGGGAGCGGCGTCTCCGCCTCGACCTCCCCCGGCGTGTCGCCACCGGCAAGGGCAACGCGTCATGGACCGCCGCTGCCGCGCGCCTCGTGCTGGGCGAGCCGTTGCTGTTTTTGCAGTGCGTCTCGCAGCCATGCGCTCACCAGAGACGGCATACGACGGAGGTGCTGCTTCTGTGCAATGAGGCGCTGCGCGTCGCTTTCATGGCTGCAGCTACACCGTCGCTGCCCTTTCCCATCACTGCAGGCGCAGGAAGCCAGCTATCCTCACCAGCCGATGCTTCCCCGGCCAAGAAAGCTGCGCGCGAGTGGCAGTGTGTCGTGGCGCGCTTGCTGGCGACACGTGCCACCCGAAACACCATCGACAGTGGTGATGTGCGACGAGCACCGCGTCTCCTTTCCGCTACAGCCGCGCAGCCCGGAGCGCACCTGGCCTGCACAAATTCGCATGATGCAGTCGCAACGGCCATCACACATGTGCGCGCAGGGGCCGGGCCGTTCGGGATCGCCGTTGAACCGTCGCCGGTCGAGAGGGCTCGCCGGAGAGCAGCGACGGCAGAGCGGCAGCAGAGAGGAGGTTTTAGCCGCATGCATGCCGGCACGCGTGGACCATTGGCAGGGCATGCGCTCAGGGTTTACCGCACCGGATCGCGTACCCCAACATGGTCACACAGAACGACCTATGCGACTCATGCGGGCAGCACTCGCGCCGCAGCATCGACGTTCTTGTCCTCCTTTGTGGATTGGGAGGAGCAGCGCACATCACGCGGTCGCGAGTCGCTGTCCTCTCTTGGGCCCTCGTCGTGGCCACAGCAGCCTCGCGTGACGCGGCGACTCGCTGCTGCGTGGCAGCGCGCGTGTGCTGAATCGTACCGGCACGCTCTCGTGGGGCGTCCCACGAGCACTGCTCGCCGGAGCTCGAGGTGCACGTGGACCTTCGCAGCGGAAGAAGAGCTGCGAGCGCACTTTCAGCGAGCCCTGCGCTGGCGATCGGATACCGCAGCGCCGGCCGCGGGGGACGAAGAGCTGATGACAGAGGTGGAGCTGCGGTCGATGGCGGCGTTCGTTGTGGACACGTACGTGTCTCTGCACAAAAAGCCGGAAAGCGGTTGCCGCCCAGGTGCTGCACTCATGCTAGCAACGCGTGATTTATGGGGCTCATCGGAGCTGCAGTGGCAGGTGCTTGTGCTCCGCGTGCTCGCTGATGAGGTCTGTGCTGCGCTCGGTGACAGTGCTGCCTGCTCTATGCGCGCGTCGCATTGGTTGAGTGGGGCTACCGAATTTTCTGTTGTCTACGAGTGCATCATTGTCGTGGCGGCTGCCCACCTGTGCGTGCTGAGGCATGGGCGTTATCCGAGAGATGTGGCTGGTGTCGCTGGCGCCGACACAAGGCACGGCGAGGCGGACGCGTGGGAGGCGACTGCGGTAGCGCCACACAGTGCCCATGTCGTGCGCGCAACGCGTCGCCTTGTGGAAGGTGTGCTGGCCTTGTGCACAAGGCAGGATGAAGGGGCTATCTTGTCGCCAACACGCACGGACGCCAGTGGCGTGTGTTCACTTGACAGCTGGCTTGGCGGGCAGCTCTGCTGCCTCGCTGAGACCTCGTTTCGCTCGTTGTACTCAGTACGAGGGCACAGGGATCATCGCGCAGCCTTGCCGGAGCCTTCCCTGCTGCTTCTTCGCCTGCTCGTGCAGAGCGCTTCGTGGCATGGTCACTGTGCAGCCGCTGATGTGAATGGTGCCCAGCACCTACGCCACGTGTGTGCCGCCGTGCTGCTGATCGAGCGTGTCTTGGAGCGCGCCTCTGAGGATAGGCTGGCGCCCTGCGTAGACGAAGTCCGCGCCGCCCTGTGGCTGCCGCGGCGCTTCGCTTGCGACGATGAAGGAGTGGACGACGCAGTGCGGCAGCGCACACCGACACCACGACAGCGAGCGTGGGCCCACTCTCGTTCCTCTTACAAAGACGCTCGCCTAGACGGTGGCACCGCCGCACTGGCGGCCGCCACCGGCCGATTCGTCTGCCAGGTGCTTGACGGCAGCCCGCCGTCGATTTCACGCCTGCTGCTGCTGCTGCCCGGGAACGCACCTCAACTTCTCCGCTCGACGACAGGCGGCCCCGCGACGCCGCTAGATCGGGAGATGCTTGCCGAGGATGTGGTGCTGCTCGCTCCAGGGATGGCCCTCAGCGCCGCGTGGCGGCTGCGTCACGCTTGCGCTGAGGGCCCCCTGCTCTGCACGTCACCCACGGCGAGCGCACCGGCACTCGAGCACACCAATGCTACGGATGCCGCCGGCGCCCGTCGCGGCGCTGCCTCCAAATGCTCGGGGGTAGGTGACCCGGATTCCGCGGAGCACGGCCCACTCCTGCAACGACGCGATACCCTGGAGCAGGTGTGGAGCCGATTGTGCCCCTCTTCCACCTGCACAGCCGCCGCCTTGCTGCCCGCGTGGTGGCAAGTGTTGTCAAGTCGATTCTTCTCCTCCATCCTTTCCCAGCTGGATCCGCCAGAGATCGCGAGAATGGCAGAGGCGATGGTGGGGACGCTGAGTCGACTACCGCCGTTGCTGTCGGCAGTCCATCACGAGGATCGCGCGAGAGCTCGCCGAAGTGCGGGCGCAGCGCGTCTCAAGGCAAAGACCGAAATGCGTGGAGGAGCCGGAGAGGGCGCTGGGGTCGCGCAGCCTCGATCAGCGGTGCTGGCGCTCCAGTGCACGCTCGCGTCGGCTCCAACGGATGCTGCCCGCGCAGAGGCGTCGCAGGCGCTGCTCTCGCGCCTCTGCACGGCACTGGCGGCGAGCGCACGATCAGGGGAAGAAGACAATGCCGACCTTATAATGGAGAGGGTGCATGGCGCTGGTGTGTGTCTCGCCGTCTTGCTTGCATGCGCCTCGACTTCGCTTCGTGACCAGGCGGCGGCCACACACGATTTCCTGGCAGCGGTCGCGTCCCTGGTGGACAGCCGAGGTCATCCACAGCACCGTAGGCGAGAAAGCAACGACGTGTATTCAGCGCTGCGTAGCTGGTGTTCGGGGGCGATGGGCAGCATCATGCTTGCACGACACGCGCAGCTTGCTCGGGAGGCACCTCGGTGCGAAGTGTCCGCGTCGACGGAGCACGGTAGCGGTGAGGCGCCGCGGCGCAACCCGCTTGTGTCCCTGTCGCCAGCGGCGCAACTCGCGCTGTGGTGGGAGGAGCAGTCCAGCCTGCAGGCCGACCCCGCGGCTCCGCTGTCACGCCTTCGGGATTCCTGCTACTGGACAGGGATGCGAATCATGCGGCTCTGCAACACCGTTGCCCACCTCGCCGCCACGTCGACGACGGCCTCCAGCGCATTGTCGTCGCCACAGCCGCCGTTTTTGCCGGCACCGTCCACGAGGGATGCAGAGGCGGCGAGGGTGGCGTGCACTGCAGTCTACGACATGTTGAGTCTGGAGCACGTGTGCCATCTCGCAATTGCCTCTGCCGCCCTCCCGGGCCCCGGGGAGGCGCGTGAAGCCTGGAATGCGGTCGCGGGGCCCTTTGCCGCCGCCGTGCCGCCAACTCACGCGGCACATTCATCGTGTGCTTGCGCACTGGCAACTGCCGACGCGGGCGTCGCGCTCTTCGAGGGTGACCTCAGCTCCGGCGATAGGGTTACAAACATCTTCACGCACGCGATGACGGCAGCGAGGGAGGCTGGAGACAGTGCGATGAACGTCCTGCAGCACCGCCAGGGACGCCTCCTCAACGACCGGCAGCACGAGAGCCTTGTGGAAGCGATGCGTGACTTCTCGAAGCGACGCTGCGTGAAAGAGGCGGTCGCGTTGTTCTACGCGCACGAGCGCCAGTCCCGACGCCTGCGGCTGGCGGAGGTGGAGCTGTTTGCAGAGACGGCGAAGCGGGCGCCGTTGCCGTTTCTCGTACGCTTGTTGCTCTACCTACCGCCACCGTGCGAGAGTGCGGTGCTGGCCAGGGCCATCATCGCCGGCGCGTGGAAGGCATACCAGCGTGCGCTGCACCTGCACAGCAGACGCTTGGCGGCAGCAGCAGCGGAGAGGCGGCGCGGCAGCCAGCGCGAAAACGCGCCTCTTGCATCAAGTATTCACCGGCAGTCGTGCCGACGCGTGGAGCAGGCGTGGTACGAGAGCCTGGCGGTGGCACGCCGTGCGTTGGCGCTTCTCCCCAGTGCCGGCGGCACGGATGGGTGTGACGAGGAGGCGCAGCGCCATGCGCTCGCGGTTCTCCAGCGGTTTTTATGCGCGCGTCCGCACTCGATGCAGACCGGTGCGTCGCCGGGGCGCATGCCGTCGTCTTCCACGGGCGTTACTGTTTTCGCTGACGAGTGGGACAGCGACGCCGTGCAGAGCGCTCAGCTGCTGGCGGCGCTAATGCCGTCGCCGTCGTCGTCGTCATCGTCCAGGTCACGGCAGAGGCTTCACGTGCGGCGCGGTGCGCCGGCGCGCGAATCCGCGGAGGCGCTTTGCCGGCTAATCCAATTCTGCGACGCCGCCAACGACCCGGCCACCGCCGTGCGGGCGTACCTGCGGTTCGCGAACGCGCATGCCGCATCGGCGCCCCCCTCGCGTCTGTCATGTGCGCCAGCGCAGGATGCACGGAAGCGGAGTAGACCGACGGTCGAGGCGAACGATGGCCGGGTAGTGCCGCTGCTGCCACTGGACACGTGCGTCACGCTTCTGCGCTTGGCGAGCATGCACGTGGTGGCTGCGTGCGATGAGGACGCGGCCACCTACGGTGTTCCAGGCACGACATCGTCGTCAACGCGGGTGCCGCTAACCGCTCTTGTGACGTACGTGGAGGCCCGTCACGTGCCGTCGGAGGTATCGTCACCTGAAACGCCAACGGGCTCCGAGAAGCCACGCGGCGGCGCCATGCTGATGCCGGATTCTTTGGAAAGGAATGCTGCTGCCGAAGATGCGGAGATGACGATGCTCCTAAGCATGCGCACCGCCTTGAAGGAGAGTGCCGCTGCACCATCCGACATTGTTGTTGAGGCCGCTACCGCAGGTGCCGGCTCGACGAGCAAGCCAGTCGGCGATGCGATGCTGGAGGACAGCGGATACCACGCCCACGCCAAGGGCGCGCCTGGTTCCGCGGTCAGTGCAGCTGCGGCTGCCACGTCTCGCGCGATGACGTACGCCACGAACTGCATAGCGGCGGTGCAGCGACTCTCGCCGACGCTGCCGGCCTCACTGCGGTGTGTCCTGCACTCCGACAGCGCCGCCATTCCCTTGACGGCAGTGCTGCATGACGCGCTGCGCTGGTGCCGACTGCGACCGCAATCGGTGCTTGCTCGCGAGGGCGCCGCTACAGCTGTGGACGGACTCGATGCCGCGGCGCTACACTCGCTGGCCGACCGCGCAGACAGCGACGACCCCGCCACGGCCGACGTTGTAGCGCGGCTGCTTGCCGCGGTGTTTCAGTTGGACAGTGCAGAGATGGCTGAGATGGTCGATGCTGCTCACCCTCGCCCCGTGCACGCTCTCGTCGGGGCTGCAGCCGCGGCTGTGACGGCCGCCGGCGTCGCCCCTGCCATGGTGGATGTGGCCGAGGGAGACGCGACTTCATCGATGGTGGTGACGCGTCACACCTTCGCGTGCCGCGCCGCGCGCGCGAACCAAGACTTCTGGCGCCTCGTGCGGCACAGCGACGCCTTGCTGGGCTACGTCTGGGACTACGTGTGGGAGCTGTACCGACTGGAGGCGACGGTGCTGTGGGTGTCGCCGGCGCAGCAGCAACGCGCTTACCTGGCCGTTGCCGAGTGCGCGCAGGTGATCTTGGCCGCACTGCAGGCGCTAGATGTGTGGGCGGCGGAGATGCGCGCGCACGAGGCGCGCGAGCGAGGCAGCAGCGACAGCGACGGCGACTACCAAGCCCATGAGCAGGCCCCTCTCACAGGCGGCCGAAGCCGTGTGTCTATGGCAGCCTCGAGCGAGTGGAGACTGGGAAGCTCCGTGGACGAGTGGCGAGTCCAGCTGCGAAGTGGGATACTTCAGCGATTGCATGCGCGCCTCTTCGATGAAGGCGACCTGCCCGATGCCACGAGCGGCCATCGTGGCGAAACAGCATCGGCGATGCTCCCATGTAGCCTCACGTCTTTTGGGATGACGGACACCACCGCAGCCGCGATCGCGTACATGACGACCGTAATGCAGCACAGCAGCACAGCTTTCGAGACTTGTGCCCCTACGAACGCTCTGATGCAGCTGGCAGCCGACCCGATCGCCGCTACATCGCCAGCGCCGTCAGACGAATCCCTCAGCGGAAGTGTGATGAGGACAGAAGGCGCGACCTCCGCACAAGAGGTGCGTGAGCTGCTGTCGCGAACCACGCAGCAGTACTACGACGCACTCAGCCGACTCGTGAGCCCCTCGCTTCCGGTCAGCGGTGGTGCAGGGCCGCTGCGGCCCGTGTACCTCAGCCGTCTTGCAACGGACAGCCTCTCCTACGTCCTCCGGTGTGTGACCGCCACTGCTGCAGCCGCACCGCCACGTCGCCCACACACCATCGGCACCCTTGCGACATCAGAAGCTGGTGGCACCGCGGCCCTGCTCTTGCGGGTGGCGGCAGCTGAAGGCATGCTGCGACACGTAGCATCGCTCGTGCAGCACGCATCGGTGCTCATGGAGGCGACGGACGCCGCACCGCGCACCGCCAATGTCGAACTCCCGCGCACTCTTTGGTGCCTGTCAGGTGCCCTTCACTACGCTGCGGCACTGCTGGATGAGTGCATGGCTTGGTGGACGCTTCTTGACCTCGAGGCCGCTGCCGCCGCCGCCCCGACGAGCGAGCTACGAGGTGCCAGCGACGCATCTAGCTGCGACATTGGGAGTGTCTTCCCTTCTGTGAACGGGTCACTGGTGGCGAGGAGTGCGCTGACGCACGTCCGCGCACAACTGCAACGGCTCGTAGCATCGTTTGCGGATCTCTACGTCTCTGGTTGGTACGGCAGCGTCCATGCGCGGCTGCCAGAGGTCACTCGCGCGCGGCTGTGGGGTCGCGGCGAGTCGCGTGCGCAACATCTGCGCGTATGCTTGGTCTTGCAGCACCTCGCCAGTGTCTCTGGTGATGCCGCGGTGCCCGCGCGGCTGGCGAGGGCGGCGGAAGCGCTGCAGCAGGCTCTCGCCCGTTACCCGTCCTCCTCGGCTGCCTGCACGGAGTCGAAAGACGCGCGTGCGCTGCAGCAGTCGGGTTTTATGGACTTGGACGAACTCGTCGATGGCGAGCACCACGATGTCACAGAATCGGTGGACTGCACGGCGGCGGCGACAGTGCGAATGCTGGAGCGCACGCTGCTCGCGTACCTTACTCGGAGCACGCAGCCCGACGGTGTGTTGGTGATCGCACCCGGTCACATGACGGCGGTGTCGATCACTGCGTTGGAGGCTTCCTTTCAGCGAGCCGTGATGGCATGCCTTTCGCCGTCGCACGCGGCGCTGCTCTGGCGCTTGTTTACAGCTCTCCTCGATGATGGATGTTACCCCTCTGTCGCTGTCGAGGACACACCACATGAGGGGAGCCATGATGTGCCTCGTCCGATGCGGTGCGAGCGTGACGCTGCCGCCGAGGGGTCATTGGGTGTAATGTGTGCCGTGCCAACGACACTCTGGCGGCAGCTGCGGCGTTTGGGCGAGGAAAGCGAATCCGAGGCGGCCAGTGACGTGCTTCGCTCCAGTGGTGCTCGTACGGAGGCACCTGCGCTGCACAGCGAGCGCCTTGCCCTGTACGCGGCCCTCCTCTCCCGCCATCCGCTGGTGATCATGGGTGTGGTAAGGCACCCTCTCGTGCGACACCATCAGCTGGCAGAGGCGCGTCGAGAGCAGTGGCCGCCGGTGCAGGTCGGCGCCAGCAGCGGTCGTGTTGCCGGCACTTCGCAAGCACCGTCGTGCGAGTGGCTCAAGAAGCTGCTATTATACGGTGCAGAGGACGACTCGGTAGCGGAGGCGAGAGCGGCAGCGAGCGATGACGCAGGGGAGTCCGCCTTGTCCAGCGCATGGACGGCCGCAGACCGCACCCTCAGTCGCGGTGGTGGTGGTGGACTTCTGCGCACCTCCTCGGCAGGAGCTCTGGCGTTGCTGCCTGCACAGCCACTGCGGGAGCGATTTGTGTCGGCGCTTATTCTTGCCGTGCTGCGTGATGCATCACTCATGTGTGACGGTCCGTCTTGCGCTCCCATCGCCTTCGTGTCCTCGTCAGTCGCGGCGGCGATGGCAGCGCAGAGGCGGGAGTGCATGCTGCTGGAGCTGGTGCAGCATCTCGGCTACGTCGCCCCACATGCGGTGCGCACGGCGTTTCGTTGGGTTACCTGCACACCGTACCCGCTCACCGCGTGCGCATCGGCGTCCTCCTTTCCTGCAGACGCTTCGCCGCCGGCCCGGCTAAAGTGCAGCGCGCTGAGCTGCACGGATGCCACGACGCTTCGCCGGCTGCGGGTTGCACTGCTCTCGTGTGACCCGTGGCCGACGACTGTGGCGCGAACGCTCCTCGAGTACGCGACGCGCGTGCAGCGCGCAGCCACACAGGAGACGGCGCCGCAGGCGCACGCTGGCGACGGTCAGACGCCCACGATGCCGTTCCCCGAGGCGCTCGAGCTCTACCAACGACAGCAGCAGCAGCCAGAGAGCAAGCGACACGATATGGCTGAGGCACCACAGGCGCTGATGGCCACCGCGCAACACCGGGTCGACGCTATGCGAGGCGTGCGACACCCACTCCTGCTACGTGTTCTCCAGCACTATGCCGATCAGGGAAAGGACAGCGCGCGACGCGAGCGACACCGTAACGGGAGCGGCTCCGCTGCCCCGTGTGGTCGAGGCGCTTCTTCTTCGCCACCTGTGCTGAGTTCAACCAGTGACACGGTGCCAACGGTGCACGCACGAGGAGGCCGCTTCGCTGTCGGGCTGTCACGGCGGCTGCCTCCCGCCCCCGCCGCGCCGTGCTCTTCAGTCGGCAGCACCCGCTATGGGCATAGCACCGGTGCAGGGGCGCCGCTGTCTGCGATCCAGCTCGCCTGCGAAGAAGGTGCGCGCCTGGTGAATGCGCTCCGCACGTCTACGGCGCCGGCTGTGGGGGATGCCGCAGCGCGCATCGCGCTGCGCATGCGCGACCTCGCCATGGCGCCGTCCCACCCCGCCTGCGTCGACCTTCTCAGCGATGCCACGTTTGCGACGGACGTGATGGCGCTGCCCACGAAGCGCGTGGCGGCTACCGTGATGCTCGCCTGGCGAACGCTTCTTGTACGCGCTGCAGAGCTGGACTGCCAGGAGCAGCATTGGGACAGTGCTGGCGGTGACGACGGAGCCGTTGCCGCTGAGGTGCACAACCGAACACGAGACCTGTCGCTACGAGAAGCCGGCTCCAGAGACCGGAGCTGCATGACGGTGCTGGATGTGTACGCGATGTTCTTCCTCGTAGCCTCTCGCACGTGTCATCGGCTCACCGCTATTACGCCACCGCTTCCACAGGCGAAGGGGCGACAGTGGCTGGTGAGTGGGCAGCGCCAGTTGGGCTCTTTGAAGCGGGAACTGGCGGCGTATTGGGTCGCGGTGCTGGCGGACGAGGTGATGGCGTCGCAGCCTGTGTTCCGGTGCAGCGCCACAAGCGAGGCAGAGGCGATTCGCGTTCGCATCGACGCGTACTGTCGCAGCAGCGGAGACGGAGGCGCCACGCACTCCCCCGCGTTGGGCCTCGTGACCCTCGAGGAGCACCTGCGTCGCGCTCAGGCACGCTTGCAGGCGGTGGCGCAGGAACCTTCGACGTTCTCCTCGTTCCCACGAACCTCGTATTCGCCAATAGCGGCAGACGACAAGGCTGCAGCGGAGCTCTCGCTTTTGCAGAAGGAGGCCGGTGCGCAGCTGCGCGATGCAGGCGCACGGCTGACCTCGTTTCCTCGCTCCGTCACCGCAGAGGTATCGCTGAGGCTGGCAAAGGAGGACGCGCGCGCGTCACCGGAGCTGGCGTGGTCGTTGTGGCCACCTGCCGCCTTGGAGACATACCGACTACGCGCGTGCATGCGCAAGAGCTCCGACGAGAACACCCTTGTCACCGTCACGGTCCGCAATCCAGTCTCGGTGGTCACGTACCTGTGTGCGTGGAGGAGAGAGCAGGTGTCGGCGCCGCAGAAAAGGCGACCAGGCGCGCGCGCAGCACGCCATCAGGAGAGCGCCAGGACAAACACCGTCAGGCCGTACGCCGTGAGGGGTGCGGCGTGCGTGCTGCTACCGGCGTTGTGCCTGCCGTCCTCTTCTGCGGTGCAAGGCAGCAGGCAACCTGGAACCTCGAGGAGACGTGCGCGATGGGCATCGCAGAGTACTGCCGTATCGTTGGCGGATGTGTGGCGTGCCGCGGACGCGTTTGTTCGACGTGGACGCCTCGTCCTGGCGTGTATACCACGTGACGGTCACGGCGGGGCATCCGGATGCGGCCCAGCGCGCGGCAGTGCTGGTGGCGCCGTCGAAACGGATTCTTTGGAGGATGAAGTCGACAGCACGGCTGCCGGGACCAGCCCGGCTGGCGCAGGAGTGGTGATGCAGGCGCTCTTGGACCTGGTGTCGCTTGAGGACGCGCGCCTTCAACAGGAGCAGCAGCAGTCGAGGCGGCAGCACGCAGGCTTCCCCTCTCAGACCGCGATCAGCGGTGACACGCTCCAGCTGCTTTCCGTGCTCCGTCAACTGCGCCAGCGCCTGCTTTCTCTTGCTCCTGCTGCCGCTGCCACGGCGTCCGGAGCGCATGGCACGGAGGGGGCCGTAACAACCGTGGCCGCGGAAGACAAGGGCGGCCCGACACCCGCTGCGTCACCGTGGGCCGCCTTCATGCCTCTTTCCTGCGTATGCGGTCCGAGCACGCCGCCCGCTCGACGTGGGGGCGAACTAGGCGCTGATGGCATCGCCTGGCACTCGTACCTCCACGTGCTTCACCTGTGCGGCGACGGTCTGCTGTGCCGGGTCGCACAGCGTCGTGGGCGTCGTGCCTCGTCGTCGGCTGTTGCCCTGACGCGCGTCACTCATCAGCTGCAGCGGCTGGCGTCCCTGTCCGCCCTTGAGGAGCAGGTGACGCACTCGTCGGTGTCGTCTGCGTTGCGGTCGCGCCTCTTGAATGGCCAGGATGCACAGCGCATCATCTGCTTCCAGTTGCGCGGTCTGCAGCGCATTCGTGATCACGTAAGCGTGCTAGGATGGACCGTGGAGCAGCATAGGGAGCTGCAGCTGGCGCAGCAGAGCATCGTGTCAACGGTGGCGGCGATCTGTGCGCTGCAGCGCCGCTGGCATCACGGACAACAGTGTCCCCAGAGAGAAGATGCGTGGGATGTGGCCACGGCACGCATCAGGCTCTCGACAAGGGTGCGAAGGCAAGTGACGGCAGAAATGCATGAGGGGCATGTCCATCCTGTCGAGCAGGCAACCGCGGTATGCTTCTACCCTGCTCTTGCACACCTGTTGCGACAGCTCTCTGTGACATATCCGCCTAGTGCTGTTCCTGCCGCATCTGCGCAGGAGCCGTCCTCATCGCGACAGCGTTCTCCTGTTGAGGATCGCGTACCACGCGCTGACGACGCCGCGACGGGGGTGGTGACGGCGTTTGCGGGTGTCGTCGCTGCCTCGGCGCGTCGCCGGCACCGCCCCCTCCATGCCCGGGCACCGCAGACGACAGCAGCCACGACGACGGCGGAGAGCGACAACGCGGCTGCGGCTCTGCTGACCACTGTATATGGAGCCCTCTGTGAGGCACACGAGCAGCAGCGGAGCGGGTCAACCGATCGCCGTCAAAACACCGGGGGTGGCCACACCTCCACCACACCGGCACTGGCACCCGTAGACTCGTGCGGCGAGCTGCATGCGCTTCTCTCTGCTGTCGTCGCTGCCGTTCAACGGCGCTCGCGCGACGCAGACCCGTGGCTGCTACTGGAGTTTCTCAGCGGCAATGAACGCGAAGCACTGCTCCCGCTCGCTGCGGCTGCCGAGGCCTCCTACCTGGAGACGCTCATGAGGGCCGTGGCGCTTGGCGCGTCCGCGCCCTCGCCCGACGAGGATTCGCACCGCGTAGTGGAGGCGGGGCTGACCCTGTACGCGCTCTTGCACCCGTGGCTGCCCCTCTCGGGCACGGCGTGGGAGACGTGTGCGATGGAGGCGGCGCTGAGCCTCGTCACGCTCGCCCTACCGCAGCGCGACCGCCTCGACGACAAGAGAGGCGCTGGAGCCACCGTGAGGTCGTCCGCGACGTCCCTCTGGTATCTCGTGCAGGTTGTACTCGTCAGCATTCTGCATCGTCAGCAGTCGGCGCGGCTGTCGGTGCGCAGTATCGTGCTCCTCGGCGTCATCTATAGCCAGCTGCGGAACTTGGAAGGAGCGAGGGGCGGGGTACTCGGCACTGAGCGCAGCCGGCGCAGCTCTCGCACAGCGCCGCAGGCGGATGCAAACGTGCTGCTGTGGCGAATCCTCAGCGCTCTGAGCGGGCTGTCTGAGAAGGACGCGGCAGAGGTGCGTGACGCGTGGATGTCGACGCGCGAGGTCGATGCTGTTGCTCTGGGGCCGAGCATTGCCAAGCACGCGCCCGCACGAGCAACTGACGGCGCTGCGCTTACATCCGCGGAGGAGAACATACAGCTGCGCACAGAAACGGGCGGCGCAAAGGCGGAGGTGTGCAGCGGCGCTCACGTTATAGAGGTACTCTACCACGGGTCGCTGCAGGCTCTCGGCGAAGGCGGCAGCGGTGGTGGGGCCACTGAGCAGGTGAGCGGGCGTTGGAAGTCGCCTCTGCTGCTTGCGGCGACGCGGTTGAGGACGTGGTTAGCCTGCGAAGATGTCGCCGTTGCATCTCCCATTCGAACAACCGCGAGCAGCCGCGACTCAGCAGCAGGGGCAACGCTGCACGCATGTACAGCTTCCAGGCTGGCCCTACCGCAGCTCTGCGTCTTGGAGGAAGCCCTGTGCGGCATGCTGAAGGGTGTGGACGAAGAAGCCGGCGGTGCAGGCAACCGTAGCAGGACAGGCCGCGGAGCTACTAGCAGAGGGGTGCCAGGTCCACTGGCAGTACGCCGCGACAGGCTTGCGTGTCTTCGCGCGTATACCCTCTACGCGGAGCTGAAGCGCACGTGCTTAGCGCCGCTGTGGAGACGACAGCACTGCTGCCTGCAGAACCACGCGCAAAACGGGGATTGCGACAGCACCCAGCACGACGATGATCGAAGTCGCCGCGACTGCGTCGGCGATGTCGCATCACTTGTGCTGGAACTCGCGGTGGTGGCAGCGCTCTCCGCAGCAGACGCATCGCCGCACTCGCGGCACTCGGGTGCCGTCTCGGACGCTCATCAACTCGCCCTTCTTTCGACGTTTGTGCGCTGTTGCGACGCTCTGGGTACGCCGCTGCCCAGTCTTCCATGCCCACAGCGACTGCTGCGGTGGGGAAGGGAACGTTCATCGGCAACACCAGCGGTGGCACGAGTTGCCCCGCCTCGCGCAACTGGTCTTGGACGTGTCGGTGTCGATGCGCACGCAGCGGTGCGCCATCTCGCAACGACTCTTCTTTTTCGCCTTGCAGAGGATGTGCCGCTCTCAGCGCCGTCTGCCCGAGCGATCCTTCACGATTGGCGTGCCGTGCTGACGCCGCTGCAAGCGCTGCGGCGCGTGACTTCAGCCTTTCCGACTCCAGGTGCACGCCTGCCCGAGGTGGATGCGGGTGCCGATGTTGGGTCTGGACACGGAAGCGTGTGGCTACTCAGCACCTCCTCTGCAGGACTGCAGTGGGCACCCGTGTGCCAAGCCGATCCTTCATCTGCCAAGTTGACAGGACGCCTCGACGTGTCAAGCAGCGATGCTGACACTGGTGGCGGCGATGCTGCGCAACCTACCGTCCAGCAGCCGCAGCCGCAGAGCCGGCGGCGTCACTGTCACCACGACCAATCTCTCCAGGGTATCTACTACACCACCCTCCGTCTCCTGTGGAGCAGGGGGCACCTCGCCAAGCTCCCTTTGCCGGTTCTGCTGAAGGAGCTGCTGCGCCCCTTAGCGGAGCTGGAGCGCGCCGCAGCGGAGACATCGACCCTTTTCCCCACCGCCACTGAGGCGGCACAGCGCGCCGTGCAGCCGGCTGTACGCGGACGCGATGACGGTGCCGCTGGAGTAAACCGGAAGACGGCCAATCGGCTCGCAGCACTCGTCGATGTGGCTCAGCAGCTCTCGATGCACCCGGTGCTAAGCGCGTCAGCCGCAGCAGCAGCTGCGCGTGGCGGAGACGGCAGCTCGGGGGCTGGCTGGACCTCGGCGTGCCTCGTGTTCAAACTGCTCGCGCAGATAGAGGCTGCTCTCTGCACGCGATGCGGGAAACCCCAAAGTCACACCAGTGGCGGTGCGCGTGCGGCGTTTGCCAAAGTAGCGTGCATCTCACCCTCTCGTGTCTTCGCAGCCCGATACGCCGACCTGCTTGCCCAGCGCGGCACGTGCGCTCCCGACTATCTTGCCTTTATGCTTGTCGTGTCGCGCCACTGTCAAGAGCTGCTCCCAACGCACGGGGGCGGTGCTCCGGGCGAGTCAGAGACCCACGAGGAACGTCGGCGGCTACTGCGGCACGCGCAGCTGCGCCACGCCGTTGCGCTGGCAGCTCCGCCGCCCGCTGTTGGGGCGGTCATGGAGCTATTTCAGCTCCACACGGCGCACTGCCGTCGTGCCATGGCTGCTGAGCAGCATTCAGGCGCACCCCCCGCTACAGGATCGGCTGCTGCATTGGAAACTAACACAACGAATCAACGGCAGCGTGTAGACGGTGAGGAGGGCATCGGGGGTGAAGCGGACATCCTTCTAGGAGCGCTAACACCTGACGAGCAGACGCTCTTGCAGCGCCTGCATCACCTCCTGCAGACGTCGCGCGGCAAGCCGGCACCGCCGCTGAAGGGTCGCGGTACGAAGTGAGGGTTGTAACATGAGGTCTTGCCGGACATGACGACGTTTTCTCTTGGATGTGTTGAAGCCGTGCGATCCTGTGGGGCAGGAAAGGATGGACGATAGGAAACGACGAGGAGGGCAGCGGTGCGTGTCGTGCACGCTCTGCGCGTGTGGCCATCTCCGATGGGCTCCGCCACTGCCCATCTTATTAGCACGTTCATCTGTGTGTGCGCCCGTCTCTGCATTACTCGTTCTCTCTCTCTGCTGGGGGTGTGCTCCTAAGATACGAAACAGAAGGTATGCGTGTGCGCAAGACCGAACCTCCGCGCTGCTCTTGTCGGACGTCTCCTTCACGTCGGCTTGACGCTGTTCACTGTTGTGTGGGCTGCCGTTGGTCCTCTGCCTGGGCTCCTCTGCGCATGTTGCGTGTCTGGGTGTCTGCGCCAGCATCTAACCCCATCCACCTCCGTCTTGCTCCCTTGACCCCCCCCAACACCACCACTGCCACAACGCACGCACACAAACACACACACACGCTCACCGCCCTCCACTGCCTTCTTTGCCAAGAGCGTACTCACGGTGGCTCTCTGCGCATGCATATTGTGCTCCCTCTCTCTTTTAGTTCGTCTGCTTGTCGGCACTAGACCCCCGCAGCAGATCTCACGTCACCTCCTTTTTCGCATACCCATAGAGACACACGCACACAGCGACAGTGACGCTGTATCGTGTCTTTTTTTTTTCGTTTTCCTTTCTAATCTTCCCTGTTGTAGTTGTGGTATTCGCGGAAGAGGGCGAGTGCGAGAGCGGGAGAGGGGACGACCATCGCCAAAGCCGATAAGCAAATCGCTCACCTGCACACGTGCAGCTCCTGCCTGCCTGCCTGCCCGCTCGCCTCTCGCTGATACACTCATTCTTCGGAACTCGCCACATAGAGGGACACGGAAGCAACGATACACTTCAGCTTACACGCAAGTGCCCTGCCTCCTCTCTGCTTTTTCTTGTGCACGTGCCCCTCCCTCTCCAGTGTATGGGCGCGCGCACACATGCATACTGCTGCCTCCGTAATCGCTTCTTGCCTGCTGTCTTATCGTGTATCTGTTTCGGCCCCTCTGCTCTCAGTGCACACACACACACACACACACACACATCTGTCTGTGCAGGGTTGGGCGCGTGCATGCGTGTGTGCGTGTTTAGTGGGAGTGGTTGTTGCCAGCGTTGCGGCGCTCCGCATGTTTCGGTTTTCGCCTCAGCGCGTTCTCCGGCCTTCTTTTTGTGAGCCACCATGCCACGAGAGGTGTACGCGGCCTCGGCTTCCTGGTCCGGCGCCACCACCTTCCCTCGGACGTCCGCGCGGCCGCGGCGGAGTCGGTCCCACAACGAAGTCCTCCTCGCCGATCATGATGGCGCGCCACTCTTTCACCCACACGGGAGCGCCGCTGAGGTCCGTGCAGGCGCCGCATCGCAGCAGCTGCGCGCTGTGAGCTTCGCCAGTGCCCTTTCCAGCTCTGCGGCGTCGTCGCAAGCTGGTCTGCTCTTAGCGGACGTGATGCCGACCGGCTGGCACACTGTGCCCCCGCCTCGACAGGTAAAGGGTGTAAACGTGGCCGCTCCCGCGTCAGCAACGCTATCGGCGAACGCGCTACAAGTGTTGTCCGCCTCGGCTCTCTCGGTGCCTGCCGCCACCCCGAAGGCGACCAGCGCCACAACCCCTACCACCGTGAAGGGGCTCACGAGCGGCAGTTGGCCATTTTGCAGCGTCGTCGACGGATGCGGCATCTCCCCCAAGCTAGCCGAGCTGCTCCGCTCGGCGGCCACGCGGGAAGACGAGGATGCGCCGTTTCTGAACATCCCCGCCGAGCTGCTGTGGCTGGGAGGCCGCCGTGATGCACCCTCGGCACTACTCGGTAGGCGCGGCGAGCCGGGCACTACGACCCCGCTCAATGGCGTCACGCGGGCCTCGCCGTCGTCCAGGGTGTTTACGTCAGCTGCTGAGGCGCTCATGGTGGACCCCGACGCACCCCGGCCTGCTCGACGGCGCTTGAGTTACAAAATCACGCCGGCGCCCCGGGAGTGTAGGAGCGCGGCATTCGCATCCGCCGCCCTGGGGCCCCTTACGCCGCTCTCCGGCAGCACCACGCCGTTCATATCCCTTTTCACCAAAGACGATACTGCGACGACGGCCTCGCCCTTGGCAGTGGCGTGCATGACCGCAGCCCCGCCGTCCCCTGGCGGGGCGATGCTGTGCTTCTCGACTCCAAAGTCTACACTCAGTGGCGCAGAGCCCGCAGTCACTGCCGCGCTTCTTCGCGGCAGTAGCCTCGCCGCCCCACGCTGTCTGCGTTCGAGTGATGCGCCGTCTACCTTGATGGCGGCGATCGTCTCGGCCTCCTCTCACGCAGGACCAGGCGCGCTCCCGCCTCTGTCGCCCTTCACTCCCACCGACCCCCACGGCGGTGGCAGCCAGCACATAGAGCTGCCCTTGGACTTTGAAGGGTTTTCTGCGCACAGTCACCATGTGCTTGAGCAGCGCATGCCCGTCAACAGTCGAGGATGCTCATCACGGGCTGCGTCGGCCGCGGCAACGACATCGCTGTTGAAGCTGGCGCGGCAGGCAGCGAGTGTTGCCAGCGCGCAGTCGGTGAGCGACTGCACGGATGCCCCGTACCACTTCGAGGATCTCCTCGACGACGCAACGGCGTCCTCTCTCGTCGAGGATGATGACGTTTTACGTGACACACTGTGCGGTGGGGACTTCAGCTGTGACGTTTTCGAAGATGGAAAAGTGTGCGAGGCGGTGGACGACAACGGCTGTGACGAAGACAGCAGCTGCCGTGGTCTCTTACAGATACGAGGGAGGAGAGTGGTGGCGACGGGAGCTATGCCGTCTGCAGCGGGGCCGGCGTCGAGGCTGTCGCCGCGTCAGCAGCTCACATGCCTGCAAGGGCAGTGCGACGTGCGCAGCTGTGCCACCGCAGCCTTGAACGCCGACGGGCCAGCGACGCGCAGCCTTACTGCAGCGCATGCGGCATCATTGGGGACTGCAAGTCGGGTGCACATGTCGCTCATGCACACCACTGCCGGGTCCGACTCGGCATCTAGCTATGGCAGCGTAGGCGGTGGCTCGACTGGCCTCAGCACCTTCGACCGATCCACAATGACGGCACCGCAGCAGGTGTTGGCGTTGCAATGGGGGCTGCCACGCCCACTATCGACACAGACGCGAAGCGGCGCTACTGGCAGTGGCCACCTCCTTGACGGCAGCCGCAGTGTCACCACGGAGAGCTCGATCAGCGCGCCGGATCTGCCTGTGTTCGTACCCACGTCCTGCCCGGCCTGCTTGCTGGGGGCAGCCGCCTTCGACAGCGACGCAGGTGGCAGACCTCTCCATCCGCGACTGGGTAAGCACGCGACGCCCTCGCGCGAAAGGGAACTGGGCACCGCAGCGGACACCATCGCAAGACCCGCACAGCGGCCCCGCAGCTCCCACCGGCACGCTGGCAGCGACGGCAGAAGCGGTTGCAGCGGTGGCGGTGGCCTTCATAGACCCTTGAAGCATTCGCACGGCGCACCTGCCGGAACACAAGATTGCATCGAGCAGACCCATAGCAGCTCTGTCGCTGAGGGGCGCACACGGAGCGCCGAGAGCAGCAGTGACGTCAGCGGCTGGGGACGAGTCAGCGATGTTGGCGAGGACAGCGATGGGCAGAACGCAACGAGCGGCGGTGGCGAGAATGGTCGCTGCCGTCCATGCTCGGCGCCGTGGGTGCGGCGCATCACCCGCCCTCCTCCGCTGCATCTGCGTAGCCTAAGCGGCAGACCGTGGAAGCTGGCGAGGTCGCCGCCGGAAGCAGGAGAGGAAGGCCATGTAGCGGACGCGCACGCCGGCGATGGTGGTGAGACGGGCTCGCGAGAAATCGAGACCTTCGCAGCGCTGCTGCCACCTACCCCTCGCCAAACCTCTCCATCGCTGTCTCTCGCCACTCCCAGCACGACCGTCGCTGCGGTCGCGGAGGGCCCGCAGAGAGGTTGGCCCCCTGTGCACGCAAGACACGCGACCGCCGTGACCCTAGCAACGTCGCCGAGCAAGGCAACGAAGCACGCGCAGAAGTGGTCGGCCGTGCCACGAGGTGGCGCGCACGGCAGCGCGGTGCCGAGCCCCTCGAGCCGACGCCATCGCGAGGAAAGGCGAAGCTACCACCACCACCACCACGAGCTGCAGCAGAACTGGCACCTCCGGTTGCTATGGGTATGCGCTCTGTATGGCGTCTTTGTGGTCCTGCTGGCGCTGACCACCTTCGTCGCCACCCACGTCGTCTCGGTGGGTGTTGTGTCGATCTCCCCCGCAGAGCGCCACACGTACGGTCTCCCTGACCTGCTTGCCTGCACAGAGAATGTCACTCTGCTGTCGGCCCTGCCGAATGAAATCTTCACCTGCTGGCGCATCGAGGATCCCGGTCGGCCGCCGTGTGCGGACGTGAAGTTCGCGGATCTCGCCGAGTCCCTGGCCGCGCTCTCCTGCGTCTCCCTGAGCGTCTCGGAGTCGCGCGACGAGGCGCGTTGCATCCCGTTGCGGCGCAGCGACAAGCTCGGCAACCTCAGCACCGTTGCCGCGGCCACGAGGCATGCGGTGCCCATCACGGACAATGGCAGGCGCGACGACCGCGAGGACGGGCACAAGGCGCTCGACTCGAAGCCAGCGCGCATCAGTGTCGAAAACAGCCGGATCGTGTCGCGAGCAAACAGAAACACGGCTAAGGCCGCTCGCACTCGGCGCAGCACTACGGGCGCTCGCCTTCCACCTTTCGCTGGCGAGCGCACATTGCTGCGGCACACGAGACCGTCCGCGACCACCGCGTCGAAGCTCGACGAATCAGCTCATGAGTATCTGCCGCGGCGTCGGGAGGAGAGCGCCGCTGGCGCTGCCAAGACAGGCGCTGCGGCACCGTTCGCGGACTTGAAGGTGCCCTTGGGGTACACGTTCGGCTGCTTCGGCTACGCAACGGAGTTCTTTGCCGCGGCGTATCTGGACAGCGAGCACGCCAGCGAGAGGAAGGGACCGAACACGTCTGCGTGCGTGTACGCCATCGAACCAAACTTGCGCGACACGCGCAGCCCACCCTTCCCGCCCACCAAAACGCCATCAGCGATGAGCGGCGACGGTGCCCCGCATATCGCACATGCGCTGCCTATCTTTCACAGCTGGAGGAAGGTCATCGCGCGTGCGGACGGGTCCAACTCGCGCGTCTCGCGTTGGCAGATCTTGTCGGATCCGTGTGAGCACTCCAGCGGCATGTGCGTGCACCCTTTCTATGGGTGCGGTTGCGCAGAGCCGTCCTTTCTCTCATGTCGCCTAGACGCCGATCCACTGCTGCTCGGGTACTTAGAGTCGGATGTCGCGTGCGCGACGCCGCAAGCGCGGTCACACGTGGCGCTGCTGGTTCCGCATCATCCCGCGAAATCGCCGAGGCCCGACGCCGGCACACCCCAGCAGCAACGCGGCGGCGGCGGCGGCGAACAGTGAGAATCGATGGAGGTCGACATCTTCGCTCGGAGCTGGGTGATCCACCTTCAGCAACCGGAGCGTCGGTATAGAAGGTTGCGCAAAACACAGCCCACAGACGGGGATGGGCCGCCCTCGAGCAACACCAGTGGTGCCGCCAGTGTGGATGATGCAGTAGGAGGGGATCAGGGGGCCGTTCCACCGAGTGGCGGGAAGGTGTGCTGGATGCCGTGGCTCTGCCCCGATAGCGCAACGTCGGTGCCGACGATTCTCAACGTCAGCGACGATGCTGTGCAAGCCACGTTGAGGGCGATTGACCTGCACCACCGCACGCAGGAGCCGGGTATCCACATCAGCAGCCCCGACACCGATGTGGATGCCCACGGTATGGCAGCCTCTTTCTCGTGTGGTTCGCGGGGGTCGCTCAACACATCGTCGGCATTGCCGGCTGCCCGGCAGTACAAGCGGCCGCTCGGCAGCGGGCGCTGCACCTTCGCGCCAGCAGTGTTTCGCAAGTTTCTCGCTGATGGCCAGAGGATGGCGGTTGATGTATCGGCGGTGTGTGTGCACTCCGATTTCACCGCGATGGGTCATCATCGGAGCAGCACCTCTGCGCCGCGTACACGGTCGGCGTCACAAAGTCGTGAAGCGCTAGGTAGCGGCGTGGACGGCTGCCACCGTCCCTGCTGCCGTGACGTACCTCGTGCTCGCAGGGCTTGCCGGCTACCTGCATCTTCCTTCCGCGTTTATTGAGCATCAGCTAGAGGTCACGGTGGAGCCACATCAGCACTCGAGGCACCGCAACTCCTCCGTGCTGTCTGGTCGAGACGACGCTGCCGGATCAGCGGACGAGCGACGACTCCACATGGGCAGCCTCCTCCTGCGACGATGCACGCAAGCAAGGGGGCGACGCGGAGGATTTGATTTGGTGCATGGGAGGCGGCTGTCTGTAGAGGCTGCAGCCACTGGTGTAGCGGTCACAACGGCAGCAGGAAGAGCTGTAGGCAACGCCGTCCACAGAACTCCGCTCTGCGCTGTAGCCGACCCCCAGCCCCCAACCACCACCACCGCGACTCGCGAAAATACGAAAGATTCGCCGTCGCGGCAGGTGCAGTGCCAGCCACTGCCGCAGACAGAGACGCCGACCGCGAAGCAGCCGTGGTTTCTGGACCCGCTCGCCACTCTCTCTCTCTCTCGCAGAGTCGCGCATCCGCCCATGGGATGCCGCTCTGACGAGACGCCACAACCCCGCGGGGGGACGGCAGAAACGATCCTCGACAGCGCCCAATGAGCGAAAAGGCGACTCGCCACCGCGTGGCGACTGCAGCGGCAGCCCCTGCGAGCGCCACCCGCAGCGAGATGCCCCATCACGCGGCTCCCATTTTGATGGCAGAGATGCTGGTGAAAGAACGTCGCTGCTCTTGAGTCGATGGGGCGCTAGACGCCTCCCACAGCGCGCAGCTAGCGCTCAGACTGTACGCGTCAGGCGCCTGCAGTCGGTGCTGAGCATCCGCGTCCATATACTGTTCGCGAGTTCACGGTGGTGCGGCACCTCCCAGAGGTTCTGGAAGATGGGGCTGGGCTCGGGTGCGCACGTACGGCGGGCGCGTTGACGTCTTACTGTCAGCGATACTGAACGCTGGATTTGGGTCGCGCACGCGGCTGAAGGACCCCGCTGTGCTCGCCGCACGCTGTGCGGTCGAAACCTTCGACAGCATGTCCGCGCTGGCGCTGCGTTACTGGCATCTTCGCCGTTGGGCACTGGCGCCTTGAAGCTGGGCATCTGCTGTGTGCCGAAGCATAATGGTTTTGCGCTGTGGTGAAGTCCATCGAGGGAGGGAGGGGGCTCCGTTGGGAGCAGCAACGCTTCAGCGGCTTCCGCGTACTCATGGGCTCTGTCGTCACAATGGGCATGGAGCAAGGCAAGCCGAGCGTGGTGCTGTACGCACTGCTGCCAGGGTCGGTGCGGATACCGTTGTAGAGCACCCCCAGCAGCCTGGTGCAGCAGGGTTTCCTGCACCGCGGCCGCGGTCACTACGCGACCGCCGCGACACTGGACGGACCAGCTTGTGGACATACCACCCGTTACCGTATTTGTGTGCCACACGTTTCCATTCGCGCACGAGCGGGTGCTCACGCGCGAGATACGGAGAACGTGGAAGGGCTCGCTCGAGCTGCACCGCGTCACGTGCGGCAGCGCTGCCTTCCTTGAGACTCTGTGCATCGGCGTGTTAGAGCTGCGTCGAGTTGGGCGGCACCTCAGCTGGTACAATCAGTCGCCATCCTTTCAGCGACGCCATCCGCGACAGGAGCCACCGCATCCCGGCGACGGCGGCGTCCTTTGTCGGCTGTGGTCTGCGGAAAAACTGTCTGGCTCACCGTCCTCGTCTCCCTTTCGGGAGGTACCGCCGGTCATCTCCGCGGCTGATGGAGTTGATGAGGGCGTCAGGATTTTTTGCGGGTGCCTAAGCGCTGCTAGCCCGCGAATTCTCAGAGCGGAGAGGTGAATCGCGGTTGCTCGAAACGCTGACGGAGATGAAGCTGGTCGCACATGTCTGCATGTATCTGCGTGTGTGTGTGTCTGTGTGTACGTCTCTCTCTCTGACTCGCTCCTCCGTCTGTGCTCAGTGCATCGCCGAAAGTCAGCGCAGCGTGCGCATGAGCGGCTGTAGCGAACCGAACAGCAGCACAGCGAGGCGCCGTAAGGGGCGAACAGCGGCGGAGGAACAACCAAGACCGGCCGCGCCACCAATCACAGCGCGGGAGGTGGACGAAGAGAGAGAGAGAGCTGACGTGGTCGCGTGCCCCTTCTCACCTAACAAATTCACCGGTGGCTAGCGTTATGTGAACTCTTCTGATGCCTCACTTCCCCTCCTCCCTAGCCTTCATGACGTGGCCGATGCGCATACGCATGGCAAACAACACTAATGCCCCACCCCCACCCCTGCTTCCCTATCACGCCTCCTCAGCTCTTCGCTGTCGTCTTCACTGCACCACCCTTCCACGTCATCAGACGGTGCCACAGAGGATTGTGTTGCAGCCGAAGTGGCCCTCCCCCGGCTGCTGCTGCCTTGCGTGTCCCGCCTTGTTGTCGGGATTGCATCTGCGTCCCTGTTTCTGGATACTCACACGTGCAAGCACACATAGCGGGACACGCGCCGATCTGAGAGCGGCCATCCTCTTCGGGCTCCTGCCGCATCTTTTCTTTCAGCTCGACTGCCCACACATCATCGTGTTGTGAGACGACGTCAGCACACCCCTCCCTCTCCATCTTCCTGCACCCTCCGCCACAATGAGCACGACGACGACGACGCAGTACACACGATCTGGGATACTCGCGTGGGCGAACGACGTGCTAGAGACGTCGTACGCCACCTTCCAGAACATACCGAGCTATGAGGTGGGCCTCTTGCTCTATGGCATCTTCCACGACTGCCCCTCCAGAGGCGAAACGACGGCGAACGGCCTCGGCGACACTACTGCCGCCGCTGCCGCAACGACGACGAGCAGCGCTAGTGTGCCGTTGCTTTCCGCGGCGGAGCTACACAGGCACCACCAGCGGCACCACGAGACGTGCATGCGCTACCTTCAGCTTCTTCAGTTTCCACCGACGCCTCCCTCCACGGCGCCAGCCAATCCTGCGGCTGCTGCGCCATCGGGGGCGGCGGAGGCCTCCGCTCCGCGCCCTGGCGGCAGCGCGCCCGCTTCACCTTTGCCGCCTCTCCCAGATGGGCACGGCGGTGCTGCGTCTGCGGTGGCGCAGCAGCGCAACGCCGAGCACGTTCTCGCGATGGTCCGTACGCTCAGCGCCGAGGAGGCGGAGCTCTCGCGCGCCGAGGCCAGCGACACACTAACGAGTGGTGGTGGTCACGCCGCCTCTGTCGTACTGCTGCTCGGGCCGTCGATGACGCCAGCAGCGTGGCTGGGCGGTAGCGCCTTTGTGGAGGAACTGAAGCTATGGCGTTGGGTGCGGCTGATGGCGGAGCGGCACCGCAGTTCGGCCCGCGCCATTCGACGCGCCATCCGTGCCTACCTTCAGCACGAGGTAGGCGTCGCCGCGGTGGCGCGAGCGCCCACGAAGGATTCACAGACGAGTTCGGCGAGCTGTGCCCAGTCGCGGGGCGCGTCGCCAGCGCCACACTCACCAGTAGTCATGATGGAGATGAGCGACGTGGCTGAGGTGGAGCTAGGCGACGCGCGCGGCGGTCTTCTCCCTGGCAAGAGCACGCGAACGTTCGCAGTAGATGCGTCGGGCGACACCTTGTCGCAGGAGATGAAGCGCATGCGGCCGGAGACGCTGCCGTCGACCTCACCGGTGCCTGTCCATGCAGCGGCAGCGGTAGCCACAACAAGGCCGGCGACGTCGAGTGTTACGCCGCTCGTCGGCTCTGTGTCACCCGTGCACGCGCTTCTATCCCCCATCAAGGAAGTAGCAGCAGCTGGCGGCGCACGCACAGACGATTGCAGCGCGACCGGCCTCAGCTGGACGACGTCAAGCAGCAGTGTACACGCCGCCTCTGTGGCAACCATCACTCCTTACGTTGCACAGGCAACAGAGTTACAGGCGGCGCTTCGCACGGCCCAGGCGGCTCTCCAGAAGGAGCTAGCGCTGCACCGAGCACAGCAGCAACAGCGTCCTCTCACGCTGCCGACGACGACGTCCGGGAGTACATCGGAGCGCTCCTCTGGCGGCGACGTGCCCGATGGCGCCGGTGCGATGCACAAGGTGGCTCCGCTGCTGGCGCCAGCGACGAACGTGTGCGATGCGCTGGAGGCGTCGTGCCGTCAGCGTATGGTGAACACCGTGTGTGCCAAGACCCTCGGTGACCGAGGTGGCTCATCACTGCTGTCGCCCGTCCCCGATACGCTAACGTGCAATGTGTGTCCGTCCATCATGGCCCACGCGATCCAGTGCAATCTCGCTGCCATTGACGACTTGGAAGACGTCCGCGCTCGTGCGATCGCGGCATGCCTCAGAAAGGATTCCGTGGCGTTGCTCGCCGCGCTTCAGAACATTGTGTGAGTGTATTGGTGGAAAGGAGGGGGAAGGGCACCATAACGGGAGCTGTCATGGTGGCCTCTGTGAGCACGCGGCCTGCCAAGTCCTCGGGAGCCGTCGGAAGCCACACCGATGCCGGCGCGCATTCCTCGCTTGTCACGGTCTCTCGTGATTCCGCGCTTCCCTCTTCCTGGTCGTCGTCCTGCTGCTGCTGCTGGTGCTGCTGTGATGTGACAGAGCCAGTATGCCCGCCCCCTTCAAACGGACTCCAATATAGACGCGTGCACATGAACACATGCACGCAGACACACACACCGAAAGCGGGCGAGGAGGACACCCGCACTTCCATCCTCCCCATGCGAACATCCGTTGTCGGGTCTACCACTCGGCTGTGTTTCCCTTCGTTGGAGGCTGCGCCAGACGCCCCCCCCTCCCTTTACGTGTCTCTCGCTTAGATATCGTTGTCAAGCATTTGCTCACGCGCTCTATGCAACGGCCCTCTGCCCCTCTCCCACCTCCCTCCCTACTTTCCCGTGGCAGGAAGCGTGCGTGCGTGCGTGCGCCCTTCAAGCGCGCTTACATCGAAGGGCACACGCACGCACAGACATCATCGCATACATCTCACAACGGGCATGCGGAGGGAGGGAAGGAGGGGGAGGGCAAGGAAGAAAGCTCGCTATGCAAGACATGACGGCGTTGCGCATCGCAACAGACTGCATCTCTGCTCGCACCGTCGTTGTGCGCGCATGCGCCGGCGCTCCCTCGTTTTACGGAGCGACGGTGGCGTGCGTCACGCCTAATGCGTATTCCTCGAGGAAGCGTGAGGGTTGGGAGCGAGGAAGGCGCTGAGGAAAGAGGGCGGCACTCACTTGTGGTAACGCTGCCGCCATCACTATCCCTACTGTGCTGCGGATGGCCACCTCACGACTGTGCGAGGCCCCTCCCCTCCGTCCCTCACCCGAGTGTGTCACAGAATGTGAACCACATGCACTTACGTTTTCGCACTGCCCTCTTGCTCTCCTTGCCCTCGCTCTCCGGTCCAGCCCATCTCTAACGCCCAGCACAAGGCTCAGCAAGCCTCTCCCGCCGCGTTACTCCAGCCACAATCTATCTGTGTGTGTGTGTGTGTGTTTGGGGGGGGATTCGCCCGCTGTGCGCGTCGTTACCGTTGCTCTTAGTCTTTGGTCTCGTGTTATCCGCCTTACCGCGTCTCTTCCTGCTCCCGATCACTCCGTTCACTAGCAGTCGGAAACAACCCGTAGCATCCATCTCTAGTAGTAGTACCACCTTCGTTGTAGCCGTCTTGACCCCCGCCCCCTCCCCCCACTCCGGGTTTGTAGCGCCCGCACGGCACACCTTTTGCCACCCGTAGCGGACGCCGCGGCACCTCAACGGCCTCGCCGGGTAGTTGTCGGGGAGGCCCCAACGTGTTCGTTGCCGTGGTTGTTTTGTTGTTCGCCGAGTCCCCAAATGATGCTGCGTCGTGGCTGTGGCACAGCCATCTCGACGGCGGCAGCAACGGCGAGCACGAGCCTCCGGTGTAGTGCACGCTGCATTGCAAGCGAGTTCAAGGACATCCGCCCACGAAGCAGTGGAGCCGCGCCGCCGCCGTCAATCAGCAACAACGGGCCCATTCTGCCCATGGACTTCAACCCGCACATTGAGTGGTTCGAGTACCCGAAAGAAATTTTCGATCCTAAGTTCCCGTACACCCGTGAGGAGAGCATCCGCATGACGGAGGAGTCGTGGGAGAGCACGATGGACGAGATGGCCAGCAAGTACGGTATGCGACTGAACATGTCCTCGAAGCCGACGTTCTGGATGGCGTGGTTCATTATGTTCTTTTACAGCTGGTACACCCTCTGGGGCTGCTACCGCGCCATGGGCACAGAGCCGGGCTGGTCGCACTTCAAGAACGTCGTGCTGAACCAGCCTACAGTGCCGGTGCTCGAGGAGGATGACATCTACCTCGATCAGTGGATGCGGCCCGAGATGCGCGAGAAGTTCAGCCGCTATGACCGCTTCTGGAACTGGAAGCCCCTGGTGAAACGCGAGGGCGCGAAGACGACGTGGCAGATTCCGATGCAGTACGCCGACGAGTCTGAGTGGCGCCACATGACAAGCCGCTTCTAGTGCTCATTTTTTGCGTGAGTGCGCACGTTGGCGGCACGCACCAGAGTGCTTGCCGAGCCGCGACGAAAGCAGGATCCAGGAAGCGCGCCAGTGACGACTCAGGCACACACAGACACCCCCATCCGCGTCGTGGACGGGCGGCTGTGCATGTGTTCTCCTCCGCTGGCAGTATGGCTAGGAGGGCCCTTTGTTTGTCGCATGTCTCTCTCTCTCTCTCGCTTGCCCCTTTTCTTACCCACGCCTGCTGGCCGCGGTCCGCGCGTGTCGGATCGCTTTCGAGCTGTATGCGCATGGGTTTGGCATGTGTGTGTGTGTGGCCCGTTGCGGTGCTGCGCCCCTCCTCCTCTCCCTCGCCGGTATCCGCGTATGTGTGGTCCCCCCTTCCCTTCCCCCCCCCCGCTTCGTCCGGCCTCCCTGCGTGCACGGCTTCTTTTGTTCAACCGCTTATTCATGATCTCGCTCACGCGCGCCATGCAACCCGTCCTCATTTATGCAGTTGCGCGTTGCCTGACCGCTTGCTTCGCTGTTCTCTCTCTTTCCTGCCTTACGGCGCGCATCAGGACAAGCGTGACACCCGCACCGTGTGCCCTAAGCAAAGTCGGGTGGCTCTCGGATATATAACCCTCCCTCTGCTCTCCCGCCGCTGCCACCATCACCACCACCCCTTCCCTTCTTCGTCACGCGTGAGAGGGGGAGTCGCGCCTGCGCGAGAGGGGTTCGACAGGCATGCTCAATGCCCACCACCGGCCCACGTGCACAGATGTGCCGAACAGATATGCAACCATGTGCATGCTCTGTGCGGAAGCCCTCTACTTGAAGGGGCGTGCGGCGCACATCGCTGTTTTGCAGCTACTCTCATGCCTGACTCTCCTGCCTCGCCCCCTCCCCGTGTGAACGTCGTGCCTCGTGCCCCTCCTTCTCTTCGCCCGCGCCGTTTCTCTCTCTGTCTATCTGTGTGTCTGTGTTTGTGTGTGCGTGTGCCAGCCGGAGCGCTGAGTGTGTCTCCGTCGCTCTGCCTCTCCCGTGTTTCTCTTTCACCCTGCCGGCGAGTCCTGATCCTCTTCGACCCGCCACGGCGGGTCGCGCACAGTCATCTGCATGGCCTTTACAGACTCCTCCGTCCCTCCCGCTGCCGGACACACCGGGTTTCCAGCCCTCTGCAAGGCTGCCAACGACGATGGGAATGAGGTCGGCACGCAGGACCCCTTCATGGTGGCATACCCGTCCTCTTCGCTACCGCCGTCGTATTCCAGTATGATCCAGTGCGTTCTGGGACGACCCCTGCCCTTTCTGCCGTCACCGCTGTCACGCAAAGCCAACTCGCGAAGTCGGAGCGGCCTAGGTGTTGGTGGCCGTCTACGATATGGAACTGATCCCATCAGCTGTAGCGGTTCTCTGCAACTCAGTTACGATGCCTCTGCCGCGTCCGGCCCATCGTCGCTCTCGCGCACGGTGCCACAGGGCAGCAGCGACGAGGCCAGCACGCTTGGGAAAGACTACATATTGAAGGAAGAGGACGCCTTTGAGTCGCCGCACGGCACCCCCTCCGTTCCCACAGCGCTACGCCGCTCGCTGTCGCCCACAGGAGCGGCGGCAGTGGCCCGGACAATGATGCCGGCCGCACCCGTGCTGCTGCGCCACTCGCACGGCGGAAAAACACGTCTCTTGTATGCCGACGGTCACGTCGAGACAGTAGTGGCGGGTGGTGCAACGAAGCCGCCATCCAAACGGACGCATGCGCCCAGTGCGGCGAGCCATCGTCGCATGTGCGCCGATGACAAGAGAAACCATCTTCGGAGCTTGCCGCTGGACGCAGTCCCGCTTCCGTCCCCTTCGGCGAGCGGACGGTGGCTACTCGAATCGTTTAGCGCCGTTGCGCAGGTGCACCAGCAGCAGCTGCCGCCCCTGGTGGAGCCCATCGTCACGCCGCAGGCGGCCGGCGCCGCCTCGTCCGCCAGTCCTCCCTCTCACGCAGCGGAGCGTAGTGCAGTGCGCCCAATGGAGGCGGAGTCCAGCCGGCAGGCGACGAAGTTCCCATCGTGGTCCTTCGTGACCGTTGAGCCGCAGCAACAGCAGGTCGCGGCGAGCATCACCCTTCCACACCCTTCAGGAAAAACACCGCCAAGGCTGCCGGCCAACTTCAGCGAGGGCACAGGCAAAACCGATCACGCCAGGGAGTCTACCGAGGCTGGGGGTGATGAGGGCGGCCGTGGGCGCATGGAAGGCTTCCGTGCCATGGTGCCGGCTGGCTCGCCTCCGATCACCGCAGCCGGGGCGGCTAGTCGTTACGATGCCAACGAGAAGAGCATACGCACCTCAGTGGTGTCCACAGTCGGTGTGCGACCTTCTCGCAGCACGAGCAACGTGGGCGAGGCCACACTCAGCAAGGCGGCGGACGACGCGAAGACCGCAGTCGCGGCGCTGCAGCGTGGCGTTCGTGCGGAGCTCGCGGCCGAGCAGCGTGCTGGTGCGCAGGCCTTTGCGAGCCGCTACGCCCGCGACGTCTCCGCCTCGCCGTCCCTCTTCTCCCTCCGCCTCCCTGTCCGCCCGCTGTCCGAGCTGCACGCGTTTGCGGATCGCCCTCACCACGAGGACGCCGCCGCCGCCGCGTCGCGGGGCGCGCTGAGCACCGATGAACCCAGTGCATCGTTCTTGGAGCACAGAGAGGCGGCCAGTAGCACCAGGAGAGTCGAGGACGCGCCTGCCATTTCGCCAACTCGCGCACCACCACCGCAGCAGCAGGCGCCCGACGTGCTGCTGCCATACGCGCAGGTCACGACCCCGTCGGGTTTCACTGTGCCGGAGCTGCTGCAGGACCGTCTGCTACCACGCGAGACACCGTCACTGCAGCAGAAGCTGAGCAAACTTTACGCCGTCCGAGGCCTCATCGACGCGCGTGACTCGACGGCGTGCCGGTTCACTGTGTCGTTCATGTGGTTTGTCCTCCTGCGGTGCCGCAAGGCACGCCGGGAACAGTCCCTGGTCAACGGTTACCGTCTACTATCGACCGCCTTCTCCAACGCCTTCCCGCATGTCGCCCTGGACGAGGCCTTGCCGCCGTTGGATGTGCTGGAGCAGCTGCTGGTGGAGCTCCTCACCTGCCTACGCTACTCGGCAGGGGTGCAGAGCGCGACGAATACCGCGACGAGTGCTGCCGCGGCATCGAGCGCCGCAAGCGCTGCCAGCTCATCACGGCGCGCAGTGGAGCTGCCGACGTCGGACGGTTTTGCCACCCTAACGAGGACGTCAGGCAGGACAGCGAGCACGAGCGGGCTTCTGGCAAACGCAACCCCGAAGTCGCCACCGGCGTCTACGACGCACACGACAAGCGATACCCCGAATGCGGCAAGCGTTGCCGCGGCCCCATCGAAGGTGCCGCTGCGCCTTCGGCTACACGAGCACGCCGCTTATTTCCCGCTGTTGTTGAGCCCGACATGGTCGAAACTGGTCAGCACGGGCGCCGTCGATGCCGGCAGTGGCAACGGCTACCAAGAATCGAAGTGGGCGCAGCAGCAGGAGCAGCCGCACAGTTCATGTCGGCAAGAGGTGCAACGGATGCTCCCCTCTGAAGATGCCCTGGCCATTCTCTGCAAGATGTATCAGGATCTGTGGCTACACCACAGCGAGTACGTGCAGCTATGCTTGTACGAGGAGCTTCTGCAGAAGCAGCTCGCCCTGCAGTTTGGCACCGTGGTCATGCACCTGCAGCAGGGGGCCATGAGCGCCGAGGCGTCGACGGCGGCTTCCACCACGGCGTCCTTCTCCGCCGGAGTCTCCCAAGGCCCCCGACCGTCGGCGACATGGCGCCCGTCTGCTCTAGCCAGTGCCACGCCCATCGCCCGCAGCGAGGGCTGGGGTGACCTCCGCGCAAGTCGAAGCGGCGCGCCGACATCAGGGGGCGATCTGCGGGCGCGGAAGAGCAGGAACACGACCGCCATGATGACCAACACGGCCGTTGCTGCCGCGGCTGCCGTTGCGCCTGCCGTGATGGACGGTATCCTCGAGAGCCTGCTGCTGCTCGTTGCGCACGCTACCTACTACAACTGTGTCTTCTGCTTCCCGAATGACGTCTGCGCTGGCATGTTCGACGAGGAGTTCCGCGCGGATGTGGTGCGCTGGCTTTTTGTATGCTACCACGGTGTTTACCTGACACATGTGCAGGTGCGGCACTGGCCCATGCCGGCCAAGGGCGACTACGCGGACGCGCAGCTGAAGCGCAGGGCCGCCACGGAGCTGGAGATTTCGGCACTGGGCCTGCTGCCGACGTGCGAGCAGCAGACGGCGGGCATTGTACGCGCCGCTGTCGTTTCAGGTGTGCAAGGAAAGTCGTCGCTCACCGCCATCGCTGAGGCTGCGCGGTCCGCCTCGCTCTTCACGGCCGCGGAGGACGGCATCTTCGACGTTGGTGGCGTCGAGGCCAACAGCGAGGCCCGGGTGGTCTACCAACTCGACCGATACGGCCGCTCCGCTGTGCTGCACGTGGCAGAGCTCGAGCGGAGCATGGCGCTCCTCCAACGGCGCCACATGACAGGCGATCTGTGTGGCAGCTACAACTCACAGTTCGGGCCGCGTGGTGTTAGCGGCTCTAGTCGGACCCCCGGCAACAGTCGGGGCAGCTCCGCGGGTAGTGCGACCCCAGCACCGTTGCCGTCCAACGTGCACCCAAACCATATCGAGATGGTGGACACGGAGGCCGGCTCCCACCGCTCGACGGCACGCCGGCAGACTGGGACCAAGACATCACGGCAGCAGAAGCACAGCAGCGCCGGCTTTTCTCGGAGAACGACTGGCGGATCTCCCACAACGGCAGCGGAGCCGCTGTCACAGTGCGCCACCCTCGACGCGCGCAGCAGCAGCAGTCGAGGCGCGGTGAAGCAGGGCGCTTCCATTCAAAGTGGCTGTGGCATGCAGTCGCCGCGGCAGCGGCGCACGCCGGCTCTTGCGACGGCGGCTTCGCCCCATTGTCATCAAGAGGAAGAGGCCCGCGCGCAGTACCGCACGAGTGCGGCCGTGGCGGTGGGCAAGAGCCTGGTGACACTGGCTGCGGAGCTTCGCCGTGGCAGCCAAAAGGGCAGAGTCGCGAGAGCAACGTGGAAGGCGACTTCGGCGCGATCCATCTGCCAAGAGAACGAACACAGAGCGAGTGCCTCGGTGCGTGCGCCTCACAGCGCCGGTGCGAACGTCAGTGGCAACGCTGCTGCGGCCGTTTGTGCGGCTGCGTCGAAGAAGAGGAACAGCGAGTGCCCCGCGACCGGAGTCCGAGCCCACCGGCGCGAGTTGTCTGCTGGCTCTCTGTTGTCTTCAAATCCTCTCTGCGTCAGCCCGGCGCCCATCCGCGATTACTGGCTGTCCATGCTCCTGCGGGCCCCATTCTGGTGGACGACGCGGACGGCGATAGCGACGGCAGCAGCGGTGGCTGGCGGAGAAGCCGCAACGTCGCCTGCCACACTGCAGCAGCATAGCGCGCAGCTTCTGCTGTGGTCTTCCGTGCCGATTGGCGCGGATGGCGAAGTGGTACCGCTGCAAGATCTGTGTCGCCTACAGCTCGAACCATGGCGGGCGCTCTTGGCCGTCGCGGCAGTGCCGCCGATCAGCAAGGAAGCCCAGCAGGCGGCGCACCAGATGCGCGTCTACGGCAAGACAGTGCCGCAGCAGCAGGCGCACCTGCACAGGATGGTGGAGCGGCAGAAGTTGCACCACCAGTGCAATCGGCAGAGGCGCTCGCAGGAGGACAGTCGAGAGCTGCCCGTGTTCGCGCCTCCCCGTCTCGCATTGGCGATCAACGCGGCGAAGACGGCGGCGACGCCGAGCGGGCCCGCGCCTTCAGCTGCGGGGACTGCGGAGCTGGAGGAGCCTGCCGTTAGCGTCGTCCCACCGCGCTTCAGTGGAAGATGGAGGACTGCAAGCAGCGTAGGTGGCGCCGCGGACCCTCTGTTCATGTGCTCTGCAATGCTTCCTCTCACGCCGCTCAACATTCCGGCGGACGCGGCAGAGCTGGAGGCGTCCACAACGACGGCGACGGTGGTGACCGCCAGCCCGCCGGCCGTCGCGCACCCTCGACGTCGCGGCACCGGAGAGGCTTACGAGAGTTGCACGCCTCCCTTTTATGAGGTGTGCTCCCCGTCCATGACCCCGGCGTCGTCGCACACGTCTTATATGCCTGCGCACGGCAAGGGCGGCGAACGCATCCGATGGCGTGCGCAACAGCACCGGGCGCACCGCAGCACCGCGGGGAGCAGCAACGGTTGCCCTGACTCGACGGACGTGACGACGCTGACCACGGCAGCCACGCCCATCGCATCGACTTTTTGGAGTATGATGCCGAGCGGCGCCCTGGCGCCTCCCGCCTTGGCAAGCATGCACCGCCGTACGCTAACGAACCAGGGTCTTACAGCTCACAACACGGCCATCGTAACGACGTTGTCGAGGTGCCCTGGTGGCGCGGGCGCGAGCAGCAACGGCGCCACTAGCGACACGAGGGGCACGACAAACTGGCCAGGCGACAGCTTCGCCGCCATGCCTGCTCCGCACACGGAGCCAAAGCCGCGGTCACGTCGGCTGGCCCCGCTGAGGAAGGAAGCGCTTCGCAGGCGCGTGCAGCTTCTAGCAGACCTGGACACAATTAGCAAGCGAGACCAGGTGGTTCGACAGCACTACACGGTTCAGCACCTGCAGCTGTCCAGCGCGATGACCTACACGCAGTCAGAGGCCATGATGCGGCGTTATTGCGCGCAGAGTCGTCTCGCGCTGGAGCGGCTGATCTGCGGCGAGGTGGGCGACGCGACAGCGGCCCGTGCAGTAACGGAGAGGACGAAGGAGTTCAACTTCTAGGCGCGCGGGTATGCCTGGCTCTGCCTGTCTGCAGAGCTCGACGGCTCGCTGCGCATCATGTATAGTAATACCATGTCTTCTGTAAGCCCGCTTGTTTTGCATGGGAGCGCACCGCACTTTAGCGTGCAGCTGCCTTTCGGCTCTTCTGCCCGAAGTCATGTAAGTGCCGCCTCTCCTGAGCGCTCCACCGTCCCCCTGCTGCTTTCTCTCTCTCTCTCTCGGTCGAGAGAGAGAAAGCAGCAGGCGTGCACGGACGCATACGGGCGCACATCCACTCACCGCCCACCCCTTCTCCACTGCGTCGCTGACTCGTCCGGGCACCGGCGCGGCGGCTGTCTTCCTCTCTCGTATCGGGCGCGCAGAAATGTCGATGTGCTTGGGCGGCAGGACAAGCGCGCATGTGCGCGTGTGCGGAGAGCGCTTGCGCGTTGAGCGCTGCTGAGCTGTAAATATCTCGCCATACTTCATCGTGTTCTCCGTCCACCCCACCACCACCATCCACACCGACGCACGCCGTCCTGTGTCGCGGGAGGAGTGCCGTCGCCACCGCCGCACGCCGTGGCTAAGCGGCTACCGCGTCCTTCCTTCCATGTGACACTCATGCAGCTGTGTGCTCCTCTGTCGCTGCTTCGGCACCCACCATCTCGGGGTATGTATGTGTATACATGTTCGCTTGTGCGCGCGCACCTGCTCTGCACTTTCTTCCCACCTTCTCCTCCCGCTTCCTCGCAACATGGCGCGACCTTCTCTGCGTGTGCTGAGATGCTCGTCGCCAGTCGGAAGTGCTTGTTCGCTCGGCTTTCGCTGCTCTTGCGTGTGTTGTGGCGCTGAAGTTCCGCGGAGCACACACACACACACACACACACATACACACACGGCGCGCACACGACAAGAGAACTCGAGGGCACACATATGTGTACGTCGTTCCGCGCGCAGGAACACGTAGAGGCGGTGCAGTTGCATCCTTACCGCCGCCTATCTCTTAGTCCCCATCGGCCGCACCCCTTCTTCCCCCTCTCCCTGTGCGCGTGTATGTGCCCCTGGCAGTGTGCGCGAGCTCTAGATCAGGTCTCACCTTCTCCCTCTCTCTGCGGTCTCGCTTGCTCTGCGTAGATTCGGCCTTCTCCGTTTTTCGGAACCCCGTTGGCGAGCAGAGCGCCTCGCCTCTACCTCCCAGCGCCGCCGCCATGGACGTCTCCACCTTCCCCTCCTCGGCGCAGGATGATGCACGCGTGACGTCGGCATCGCTGTCTGGCGATGATGCGGCCACAGCGGAGGCATCACTGTATCCTTCGTCGTCTACTCCACTAGCGGCAGCGGCAGCGTCATCCTTGTCACCTGTGGGGATGGGCAGTGCTACCACTGCCGACGTTGGTCGCTGGGACGCGACCACCATTCTTGAAGCGCTGCGGTGGATGAGTGGTGCTGAAAGCAGCGGCTCTCGGTGGCAAGGGCGACCGCTTGAGATTGGCGATCCGCCGGCCAACCGAAGCTGCACCCCGGTTGAGTCAAGCATGGGGGCGCCAAATGTATCGCCCCAGCCAGCGCTGCCGCACTCTGCAGCAGTGCTTCCCACGAGCCAAGAGCACTGCAGAAGGTCACGGGCTCCCGCGGCGAGCGAGCCGATCCCGCCAGCGGCCATTGCAGCCGCGCAGCAAGGCCCTTCCTGTTGCGCCCCCTCCTCTTCTCCTCCCGCGCCGCTCGGTCAAGAAGACGCGACGGTGTCACCGCACGATCACACGCCAACGCAGCGCCGCATCGCTGCTGCGCACGCACATCGCATGGAGAGGTGCGACGGCGTTGAAGTGCAGCCCCATATCCGCGCTGACACGGGCCCCACCGCGGGCGTCGACTCTATCGGGCTCGTGTCCTCCATTTTTGCCTCACGAAGCGCGGCGACAGCCGCCTCGCACACGTCACCGCAGGAGAGCGAGGTACCTCCAGCGGCTGCGGTGCGGCGAGCTCGATCCGCCCCACTCCAAGCACTCGCATCTGCTGCTGTCACTGCTGCCTGGGGACCTGTTGCCGCGCCTCAAAGTGCGGCCGTGGGCACAGGGGTCGGTGGTACGCTGTGGCAGCAGGCGTTTGCAGCGCACGCGGAGACGCTGCTGCGCGAGACGCAGCAGCAGGTGGATGAGCTGCGCCGGTACCAGCAGAAGGCCGCGCGAGAGGCCCAGCGGGCTGACGCAGTAGCAGCCGCGAACCGTGCACTGGAAGTCCAGCTCGCTGAAGCGGACGCGAAGCGTGCCGAGGACCGTGCAGCACACGAGAGTGCTGTCAACGCGCTGTCGCAGCAGGTGCTGCGACTCGAGGAGGCTGTTGGGGTGCTGCGGCGCACAAAACTGGAGCTGCAGCGGCAGATCAAGGGGGCTCAGACAGCAGCGGCACAGCAGGAAGCGGTGCACCGGCGTGAGCTGCGAGAGGTGCGAAGCGCATTCGAAAGTGAACTGAAGCGAATGCGCGCCGAGCAGCACCTGCAGGCAGATGAGTGGCGCCACGAGCGGCACCGCCTCGAGGAAAAACTAGTCGAGTGGGATGTGACGGAGGTCGCGGTGTCCACGCAGCAGATGCAGCTGTTGACGCGTCGCGCCGAGCTCGAGCGTAAGCACGAGGCCGTCGCAGCTGCTTCGCTGGGTGCGGCGCCGACGCCTGCATATGAAGCCGAGGCAGAGCGCGCCGCCGCTGTTCCTCGCGTGGATGCGGCCACCAACACTGACGTGGTGGCGTTGCCCGCCGCTCAAGCGATACCGCAAGAGAGCGATGCCTCGCCATACACGCGTGTGCATCGTGACGTGCTGGCGCAGCAGCAGCTGCGGGAACAGACCATGCTGTCTGAGCTGTCCATTGCTGACGCCCGCATTCAGCAAGAGTCGAAGCAGCGACGACTCGCCGAGGAGCGCGTGGCCGAACTGCTGGAGCAGAGCGAGCAGCTGCGGGAGGCACTGACGAATGCCGAGGCGGCCGCTGCCAACACGGAACGCGTGTCTGAGGTGGCGAGGCAAGAAACAGCGGTGGCGGTCACAGCCAAGGCGGCCGGCGGCAGAGACAATGCCGGTCACCAGATGGGTCGGCGCGACGCCGTGGCGCACGGCACCGAGCATGATCTGCGAACGCAGCAGAGACTGCTGCAGGAGATTCAATACGAGTACACTGCACTTCGTCGAGAGAGCTCCGCCCTCTTTGAGCGGCACAGAGAGCAGCAACGTTGTGAGACGGAGCGGTGGGCTGCCGTACGCTCGGCCGTTGGTGCTGTCCTCCATGTGGCGGGCTTACACGACGTTCGGAGTACTCTCGAGCATGCTGCTGCTGCTGCTGCTGCGGATACGTCAAATCTCAGCTGCCTTGGCGAAGTCCTCGCAGACTCCAGTGAGGCGTCGCTCAATGCCACCCTGGCCGCGCTCGACACTCTCGCCTCCACCCTGCGCTCGCAGCAGCAGGCCGCCGCGGCGGACGAAGCGGCGCTGCAGCAGCAGCGACGGTTGTCAACGCTCGAGGAGGCGTTGCGCGTGGCGGAGGCTCAGAACGAGGCGCGCATCGCGTCTCTCTCGGCCACCGAGGCCCAGTTGCACGAGTCGCAGCGCGAGCTTTCGGCATGGCAGAGGCGCCACAACGATCTAGCGGCTCGCCAGGACGTTTACGATGCGGCGTGGCGAGCGGCAGAGGTGCAGCTGAAGCAGATCATAGGTATTCTGCGGCGTGCGCTCCGAGAGTACGCTCAGCCCCTGTCTGCATCGTTGGCACGGCTGAGCTCTCCGGGTGATGATGCCGACAGCGCAGGCCGCCGAGTCACGAGGAGGAGGAGCGCTCGCGCGGTGAAGCGGCGGTCGCAGAGTTCGCCCGCCTCTGCCGCGTCGCTCGACGGTATCGAAGACAGTGAAGGCCACGCTGCCATGCTGCCAACAACGGCTGACGCTGCGCCTGTGTGGGCATCCGATGGCGACGCGATTGCAGACGCGGATTTGGATGACCTGCTTCAAGACGCTTTCGTGCTTCCCAAGGTGGCCGGCGAGGGGGACAAGATGGATCGCCCTGAAGCCGTTGCCGACGGTGAAGGCGAATCGCTCTCGCGGCGGCGCACCACACGGACTGCGAACCTGCCCCAGTCATCGGCGGCTACGCTCGTCGTCGTGGAATCCACGGACGGTGGTAGTGATGCATCACACAGTGAAGTGCGTCGTGATATGGCGGTAGTGGTGTGGGGTCTGTTGAAGTTGCTCACGGCGTGGCGCGATCGCCAGCACGCTCTCGTAGAGGCACGCAAGGCGTTGCAACGGCAACTCGCAGATATGACGGCGAAGAACACCGCCCTGGTAGAGGAAAGGCGAGAGGCGGCGACGCGCTGTCAACGACAGCTGCGCCTCTCTCGTGCCGCGGAGCAGCGCCGCGCGCACCAGCTCGAGCAGGCACACAAAGAATTGGAGGATGTGAAACGAAAGCACATGCTCGACAGCGCGCAAGCACACCAGAAGGCGGCCGAGTGGGAAGGCGAACGCGAAGCGCTCCGCCGCCGTCTACGCGTCGCCGAGGAGCAGCTGAACCGCGCCGAGCAGGCGCTCGTGGAGGCAGATGTGGATCACAACGCTCAGCACGCTTCGCAGGAAATGCTGCAGCATGCATTGAGTGACGTCACGGCGGCGCGCGATCGTCTGGAGCGCCGTCAGGCTGACCTTTGCGTGCACATCGAGGATCTAGAAACACGACTGTCGGTCACAGAGCGGACGCAGACGGACCTGCACGCGCTGATCACAACATCCGTGGCGTTCATCGTGCGACTCTTGGCGGACCACGAACAGCTGCAGGAACACTATCGAGTTCTGCGCACGCTCGCGTGGACGGATGCGCAGGCGGCGAGGATGGTCGAGCGCGTACTAGAGAACTGCTGCCCAGAAAGAAGTGAGCAAGCGACGGCACTGGCCGGTGAGAGGGGGCTCCCCTGGTCAACGGGAGCTGCAAGTGGAGTATCCGCTTCCCCTGCGGGGGCCGCGCCGCACTCAGCGACTTCTTCTACGCTTCTCCGTATAGCTGGACATGCTGTGCGAGCGGTGTTGCGGCTTTCGCGACTCCTGACAGCGCGCCAGCGTCTGAGGAGTCACGCCGGTACGCGCCGCAGCGATGGCTCCATCCTCTCGCCCTCGGCAGCAGCAGCGGAGCCGGCGTCACTGCAGCCGCTCTTACTGGCGCTCTCCTCTGCCTTTGCGTGGGGTGCTGCGACTCCGGCGCTCAACAACGCGGCGGCCTCACTTCACGATAGCCGTCTACGGCGCTACGCGACACGCCCGGACTCCTGCGTGCTCCCGGTTGTCCATCTCCCAGCACCGCTGGAACTTGCAGCCGTCGCGCACAATGAGGCGGCAGAGGTGGAGGCCGGAGGGCATGCTGGATTGTCCAAGGTCCGCTTCGACCTCCGCAGTCGCGCGTGCGAGGATGAGGAGACGTACATCGGCGCGGACCACCACCAGCAGCGGCAGCTCGTGCAGCTGCTCACCGTTGCGCAGATTGATATGCAGGCTCCCACGACGCGACACCTGTGTGATGGGGTGTTGGCAGCCAGCTCAGCGAGTGCGCGCGCTACGGTGGAGCTCCTGCAGCTCGCCCAAGTGCGCGAAGCCTTGAGTGCAACGTTGTTGAGGCGCCGAGGTCGGAATCGCCTGTCGATCGCGAAACCACAGCCGGTGCTTCCGGTGCCGGATCTGCGCCCCCTCCTTCCAGACCGACTCGCCGCGCTCCTTCAGTCACACCTGCAGCGGGCCGTCACGCAGACCTGCCAAGTGGCGGAGTCGCACATGCTGGTGCAGCGGTTGATGCACCACAACGAAACGCTAGTGTCCGCGCTGAAGCTGCGGACTAACGAGCACGCCGCCGCCTCCGCGGAGGTGCGGTCTCTGACATCGCAGCTGCAGCTGCAGCAGGCGGAGCGAGCGGAGCGCACCGCCGTGCAGGAGAGGCTGGTCGAGGTGCGCGCATCACTCCTGCGGGAGCGCGAGCTGCGCCGCGCGGCGGAGGCGCGTCTGGCGGAGTTGCAACAGGCGCGACTTCAGTGGCTCAGCGATCGAGAGCAGTACAAGCGTGAGGTGTACTCGTTGAACATGGAGTTGGCCGGCACCTCTGTGGGAGGTGCGTCGCCTGCTGGCGGGGGGACGCGCCCTCTTCCTCCTTTTGCACATGGAGGTGGTGCTGGGCCGGCATTGGCCACGTCTGCACTGTCGATACAAGTGGATAACACAACTATGTCGGACGCCGCGCGCCGCCCTGCGGCACCGTCGTCACACCTGGATGCACTCGCGGACAGTGTGATGGACGGGAGTGCGCTGTGCGAGCAGGATTTTGCGCACGGCAGCCATCCGCAGGTCTGGCGCGCAGCAGCTTTCGCGGCGGAGGTGGACTACCAGCGGAACTCCGAGAACGTCTACTACCACGAGCTGCTCCGAAACGGCCATGAGCGCGACAGCCACGCTCGCGCCGGGCATCGTCATGGAGGCAATATTGGCGCACACGCGGACGCCCCAAAGTGGAGTAGCGCGCATGGTGAGACACCCCCGTTGCGGACGCCGCATTGCCGCCCCCGTACCAACTTGCCCACACCGCAGGATCTCGCCGAGAGCGGATCGCCGGACGATACCCGCTCTGCTGGTGCTGCTCCTGGTGCTGGCGGTGGTGGAGGAGGGGTTCGGCCAACCAGCGATACCGATGCGTCCCTGTGGAACGAACAGCGACAGCCGCACGGTCCATCATGCGCGATAGGCCTTTCGCCGACAGCGGCCAGTATGGACACACTGAAGACGACAACGCCTGCGGAACGGCCGCCTGCACCGCAGCCGCTGCTAACTTCGGCGAACGCGCTGGAGTTGTACGTGCCAAGCGTGGCTCGCCAGCGTGAGAAGCCCCGCAGTCACAACGCCGTGAACTGTGAGGAGCGACGGCTGGACACCACCGCCAAGACGACCCGAGCGAAGCGAAAGACCATCAACAACGAAGGGTTCGGCATCGTGAGCCACGCTGCCGCGACTGCATCGCCATCTTCATCATTTCTGGCGGATGCGCCAGCACCAGAGTCGGATGTTTGCGCCGCAACGCCGCCACCTCTCTCGCCACCGCCGCCACTGCGATCCACAGCGGACACGGAGACGCCGGCGGAGGAACGCCGCGGATCGACGCATCAGCAGCTACGGAGGTCTGCGGCGAATGTGGTGGAGCCACCGTCCGCAGTCGCCGCCAACCACGGATCCACTGCCTCCACGGCCGCGTCCTTTTCGGCTCCGCGACCGCCGCCACCGCACTCTCCATCGAAGGGCGTGAGCGCCTCTGCGTCGGCCGACATGCGCACAGAGGCGCCTACATTATCGAGGGAGGAGTTCGACTCCACTGGCCAACCTACAGCAGCTGCGGGCGTGACCCGCCACGTCAGCGGTCCGCTCTACTTCCGTGCCCGGCCAGCGCGGTAGCGGTGCCAGCCATTTCCGTCGCCGCGCGCTTCCAGATCTGCAGTAGTATTCACGAACCCCGTTCCTTGCCCTTACTGTTCTTGTTTTCCTGCGATCTGGCGGACAGGGCGTCCCCTCGCGATTTTATGTGTGTGTGTGTGTGTGTCGCCACTGCTGCACGCGCGACGCAGACGCTGGACGCAGGTGTACGTCAGGGGGGGCACCAAGCCGCCCCCTCTTTGTTCTGCGGGCAAGTCGAGTGCGCCGCGTTCTTCTCCTTCCGCGACTCACACGCACACCTCCGCGCCCGCTCTGCTTGCGGATGCGCACATTCCGCCAGCCACGGCGATTCTTGCAGCTGCACCCTCCCTCTTTCTCGTCCTCGTCGTCCCTCGTCGCCGCTCCATGCTGGCCCGCAGCGCTTTCCACCTCTCCACTGCCACCACCCTTCACAAGCACGCGCGCACCTATTCGCCGGCAGCCCTCCTTGATTGAAGCGACGAGCGACGCCTCCGTGACCGCGTCGCCTGCAATCCGCATTTTATTTTTTTTTTCGTTGCTTGCCGGCTGCTTCACTGCACCTGAGCTCCACAAGGAGAGAGGAGGAGGGGGTGGCGCGGTCGCTTGATCAAGCCTCTTCCTCTTCCCCTTCCCCTTCCCCGCCCCGCTCAATGGTGTTGCTATCATCCATCCACGTTCGCAACGCTCTGCGCTCCTCGTTCCGCTGATGAAGAGAGGCGCCTCTGATGTGCCAAACAGCGCCGCAAACCCCCTCGTCTGTGCTGAAGGATCGCACGCCTCGGCCCCTCTTCCTGCCGCTCTGCAGCCAAACCTGCATGCAGCATGTCCCGTAGCGCCCCACACCCGTGGTATCGTGCCCAGCGTGGCAAGAGGCGGCGGCGGTGCGCCCTGGCCGGCTAGTGCGCTTCGATTCACGTGCTGTCGCTGCCGGCGCTCGTTGGTGGTCCGCCCAGCAATGCAAAGTAGCGCTGCACCGATTCTGCCACCATCGCACGGGCTCGCCCCGCTGTCGAGCGGTTCCGCGGTTTCCGTTGAAGGGGCGCAGCCGCATGTCTTCTGCTTGTCGTCAGAGGCATCCACAGTAGAGAGTGCCGTACGCGGCTCGCACGCGACGTGCGGTGCCGGTCGCACCTTCCGCCCCCTCGTGCCACCAGCGACGGCTCTGGGCAACGAGGAGTTTACAGCTCGATGCAAGGGCACCTGTGATGCTATCGCTGGCGTACCGGCCACCGTCACATCGACTGGCATCTTTGAGGAGTGCGACCAACTTGCCTGCAGCACCACCGCCCACTTCACGGACGAGGCGCTTCTCGACGCGTTGCCGTCGCACTTCTTCTCCTCAGCGGAGCTGCTGACCTCATCGCACCTGGCGGATCTGCTCTCGCACGCGCAAGAGAGCTGCGCTGCTGCTGCCCCGATGAGCATGTGTGCGGAGAGGACCGCCACGAGCACCCGCGCGCTGACATCGTCGCCTCCGCCACATTCTCCCAGTAGTGCCGCTCCGTCTTTTGCGCCCGCCGTCCCCTCAGATGCTGCGGTGCTGAACGTGTCGCAGCTGGCCTCCCTAGGTGTGCCGGTGCGAAGCGCGACGAGCAGAGACGCGGATGAGGCAGAGGATAAAGAAGCTCGTGACACCCTTGGCTCAGGTGCGATGCTGCGACTACCGGTCCACTCGATGCAGGAGACGAGCAGCTCCAGTGCAGTACACCAAGACAGCCAAGCTCACTTCACACCCGCTGCCGAGCACGACGGCGAGCGCACTGACACGCGCGCGCGGACGCCCCCTCCACGAGACCCCAGCACCGCCATCCGACCGCCGCAGTCGCCCGCGGAAGAGGAAGCCCGTACAACGCTTGTTACGCCCAGCTCCGTCGACTCTGCCGCCCCGTGCACGCTAGCGACACACCCGCTCGTGGCGGACAACGTATGCGCGGACCTTCCAGCGTCCAGCTCACGGACATCTTTCTCTTCTCCCCTGCCACCCGAACCAGCGCCGACGTCTCGTCTTGGCCCCGGCATGAACGCAGCAACACCGGAAGGCGATCCTGCAGTCCCCGTGCCCTTCGATGAGCTCTGCCGCCGTTGGATGCGTCTTCTCGCCCGCACAGCGGTACCGCATGAGCAGCCGCTCTGCATCGACTGCTGGCGCGGTGCATGTCTTGCCCCGCTGCAGCAGCGCACGCGACTCTCGCTAGAGGGCATGAAGACACTTGCCACAATCATCTCGAGCACGCCGGCTGAAAAGCTTCGCTTCTTCACCATGTGCTACACCGAACCGGCAGCGGCGCCGTTGCGGGGAGCCTTCGCCAATTCAGCCGGCTTGCGCCGAGGCTTTGATGAGGTCGAGAACGGGCAAGTAGTCGACTCGATGGCAGCGGCTGAGAACCTCAGCAGGGCCCTGCCGCTCATCTCACTCGACGCGGTCGCCGCGAACCTGTTCGGCGCTAACGAGGAAGGCTTGCTGAGTTCGCTAGAGGCGCTCTCGACGCCTCACGGAAGGTGTTTCCCACCAACGCGAGGGGCTGCCAGAGCGCTGAAGCCGTTGCCGTGCTCCTCGGACGCGCCTCTCGAGCTACGTGAGGCTTCTCACGCAGAATACGGCGACGACGCAGAACAGATGATGGCGGAGTTGGAGAGACTGCGGGCCCAACAAGCGAACCTGGAGCGGCAACTCGCGGTGCTGCGAGATGTGCTGCATTCCCTGGAGTCCACGACCCACCCTCACAGCAATCGCGGGGAACAGTTCCGTGACACCGTCGCTGCGCCACCGTCAGCGGTGACACCACCAGGATGGAAGGAGCTGGCGGTGGCGCACAACATACGCGAGGTGCAGCGCGCCTTCACCGTCAGCGATGAGGCAGCAGAGCGGCAGCACGCCATGGAGGACCTCATGAAAAGCTTCGCCTACGTATCCTCCACGCCGATCGATGCCCTCTGCTTTCCGATTGACGTCTCCGGCCCCGTCGGGCTCATTGCAGGACTGCGGCTGGGTCTTGTTCCACCGTACTCTGGGTCCAGCAGCGGCCGCACCGGCTCCGGTGACGGCGACGTACGCGGCGGCGGCGCCTCAGTAGCATGCACGATGTCGGCGCTGCCGCCGCTCGCCCATGCGGCCGTGTCTGTGTCCGAGGAGAGCATGCACCTCGACGGCTTTGTGCAACGCCAGCTGGGCTACGCCCAGCTCCTGCTCAGCGGCAACACGAGCGCCGACGGCGACGGCCACAGCGACGCCGTTAAGAAGAGGAGTAGCGAGAGGAGCACTGGCGTGAATGGGAGTGCGTCTTGTGGCGATGCGGCGCCAACGGCAGCAGCGGCTTCCTCTGCCCCGGCATCGACCGCGGCAGCGAAGGCGAGCACGCGCGTGTCGCCGCTGGAGGTGAACGCAGCGTGCGGTTATATGCTGCTGCTGCTGAACTACCTGGCACACGTGAACGGCTTCTCGTTCAGCACGGCTGTGCTGCGGCCTGCCGGGGATCGAAGCACGGTAGCGCTGCTGAAGCGCGTGCCGGTCTCTGCCAGCGGCGCGAAAGATTGTGGTGGTGCTGCCGCTGCGACGAAGTCCTCGGTCTTCTCTCCTTTTACACTCAGCTACTTCACCGGGAAAGGTGCCGCTTTCACGCAGGTCCGCGGCGACGCGAAGTCGGCGAGGGCGACGGCAAGGTCCTCGGTCGCACATGTGGTGGACCACGAAGTCGACTTCTACCTCACCGACCGCCTCCTGGCGTGGCGGACGTTCGGCGCCGCCTGCGTGGCGGTGGCCACGTGTGTGAAGGAGCTGGCTGATGCGCTGCATGAGAGTCTCCGCTGTTGGCGAGTGCGGGAGAGCATGGTGTGCCGACCTGCACCATCGGCGGCGCCAGCTGCGCCTTCAGGCACGGTAAAGGGCACGGAGGACGCCTCCGACTTTGGGACCGCACCCGCAGCGCCCGCTGATGCGGGAAGCCTCGAAGGCGCGCAAGCCCGCCGAGATGGGGCCGCTGCCTGCAAGCAGCCACGGGCACCTGTGCCTTTGCCCCAACTCTTGCAAAACTTGGCCGGCACCAACGATCATCTGATCAGCGCAGCGAATGCACTGAGCAGCAGTGCGCCACACGTGAGCGCGGCCGTTCTCGACACGGCGGGAAGCCTGGGTACGACGCCAGCGGTACGCGGCAACGATTTGAGGAAGTCTGCGAGCACGTCGTCTCGTCCGCAGCCACCGCAGGAGGCGCAGTCTGCGCAACGCCGCAGCTCCCCAGCAGTTGGGGGGAGGTTCCCGCTTCAGCCTCCCTTTCGAACGCGTGGCGACACCGTGGACGGCTTCTCTGTGCGTCACGGCAGCGTCTCAGAGGCGATTTGGACCCTCGGCATGAAGAAGCTCCTGGCAAATGTGCAGTGGTGCAGGGAGGCGACGGTGGAGCTGGAACGGCTGTATGCCATCACCGGGGAGGCGGCCAACGATGGGGCCGACGAGCAGGTGAGTGAGGATGACGGAGAGGTCGCTGGGCAGGTGGGGACACCATCGCCGGCATGAGAAGGGAGTAGTTGACGCGCTGCGTGTGGGCGCCTTCGTGCATTGTGGGTGCGTGGAAAGCGTCCAAGGAGAGGTGGCGGTGACGGTGATGGCAAGGGGTCCCGATCCGGCGCCCGTCATCCACAGAGAAACACACACATACACACACACAGAGAGAGACGGTGTGTTGAGTTGATCCGTCTCCGGCACTCTCCTCAGTTTGGTCGTATCGCCACCGCCTCTCTCCTTCCTCCCTCACCATCACCGCCTTCGCTACGCCTTGCGCGCATGTTGTCTTCTTGAACCACCATGGCGCCGTCGCGGGATCATGTCTTGCCTCTCGCGCTTCTCACGCCTGTCCATCAGCGTGAAAAGAAGCACGCCAGCACACGCACATACGCGCGCTCGCACGTGACTCGGAGAGGACGCGTCGGAAGGCAGAGAGGGGGAGGGCACCGACGACGCAAGCTGAATCCGCGGCCTGTGCAAGCACGCAGCGGGCGGGTGTGGCAAGTCACTGCCCTTGCGTTCAGCGCTGGTTGGGCACACGACGGCCAGCACGCAAAAAAAAGGCCCAGAAGCGGCGCAACGTCCGATTCTGGGCTCTGCCCGTCAGACGCTTACGGTTTACGTGACGACGGCGTTCCCAAAGCTGGTCTCTGTGCCTGTGAGTTTGTGTGTTTGTGTGTGTGCCTTCAGTTACATCGATGACGTCGTCTCCCTCGCCCGCCCGCGCGCCTCTTCTGCATTCGGCTGACCCTCTTGTCTGGGTCGGTCTGCATACTGCAGCGCACACGCGCACGGAGGCGTTGCCTTCGTCGCCTCCTCCCTCTCTTGCGTGCCTCAATGGCTCTAAGCACCGAGCCCAGCGCCCCTCTCGAGGACGTCTCCTGCGCACTCAGCCACGGCTTGCACACACACACACACGCACAGAGAGAGAGACATAAATACATGTATACGTCAACATACGCCGTCGGTAGATTCGGTGCCGGCGATCGTGCACGTGGCGCGTGCGTGTGCTGCACCAGCGCCCTTCTTTGCGTCTTGCCACCATCGCCCCACCCACCCACCCACCCCTGCCCTTCCTCCCGAACTCTTCCCTTCGCAAACACGCCGCACCCAGCGTCCTGCGCACACCCCACCGCCCAGCACGTGTGTACGAACACACCCACGCTCACGTAACCGTCACCGAGCTGCTCCCATCCGTCTTTCTCTCGAACACACACACACACACACGACTTCCTCTGCTTTATCAGCGCCCGTATACAGACACAAGCAGGCACGCTCGGGGTGGGCACCGGTACGGCCACTACCACAACCGTCTCTCGCTCTCCACGTGGGTAGGTGGCGCCTTCTGGAAGGGTGATGGCGCTCTCCCCAACCGCCTACGTCTCGCCCGGCTGCAGCGCGCAGTGCCGGCAGTGCGTCAGTGCCAAGCCAGACTCCTTCGCCTTTGCCTCCGTTCAGAGCATCTCTCTCTACCGAGTGAGCACCGCGAACGTGACCATCCCAACGAGCGCGAGCAGCACCCCAGCGCAGGCGCAGCAGCAACACCAGTCGCTCGAAACGATCGCCATTACAGACTACCCGCTGGTGACCCTCTTCGGCCATGGCGCCAACGCCGCCATCGCGGCCTTCTCGTACAACGATGACTACATGGCATGCCTGACGCCGCAGAACAAGCAGGTTCTTCTGTGGCGCTTGAAGGATGCAGAGACGCTCACGGCGAAAAAGATTACCAGCACCGCTCTGTCCGACGCCTTTAAGCGCGAGGGCAACCCGTCCACAATGTGCCTCGCCGGCAGGCACCATGTTCTCTGCGGCACGAACACAGGGCGGCTCATCTCGCTCAACACGAATCTCGACAATGCCGAGCCGCGCAGCGTCGCTATTCCGCCATCGCAGAAACGCGGGAACGCACAGCAGCCCCGCTCGCCATTATCACCGGGGAACGCGTACAGTGTCCCCGCTGTAGCCGGTCCGCTGAGCTCCCTCAATCCCAGCGGCACGAGCAGCGCAGCGGCGGCCGCGGTGGAATCGGTAGAGTGCATTGTGGCGGCAACAGCGCGGCCAGAGGCAGTCGCGTGCGGCACCTCGGATGGTACGCTGTGCCTGCTGACGCTGAACGCAAGCACGGGTCTGCTTGTGACGGCTTCGCTGTGCCCGTTCCCAGCAAAGGAGAAGAGCGACACAGTCCTCGACGTGAACCCGCTACCGGTCACCTCCCTCGCCTTCGAGCCAACCTCTGCGCAGTACCTCGCTGTCGGCTCGCAAGACGGCGCGCTGGCGCTCTGTGATATGAACAAGAATTCCATCGTGCAGATATTTGAGGTCAGCAAGCTGCCTGAGAAGCACATAAGCTCCATCGCCTGGATCCCCGGTGAGGCAGGCGCCTTCTACACCGCCAGCACTGACAGTCCGGTGCTCCGCAAGTGGTCTGTCTCCAGCAAGTCGGTCGTCGGCAGCGTGAGCATCATGGTGATGCAGCAGATGCCACAGCAGCGGAGCTCAGGTGCACGCGGTGCAGCAGATGCGAGCGACTCCGCCGACGCGGAGCACAGCAGCAGCAGAATCGGCATACGCAGTGTGGCCTGTATCGACCAGACACGCGTCGTTGTGGGGCTGACAAACGGATCCGTGAAGGTCTACGACGTGACACAGCAGCGGCTGGAGTGCGACATCGTGACGGGCCACACAGACGCAACGCTCAGTTGCAAGCTGTCGAAGCACGATCGCGACCAGGCGGCGACGGGCGGTGTCGATGGGATGATCCGTGTGTGGAACTTGCGCACGCTCAGCCAGCAGTACAGCATCCCGGTGGGGCCCGTGATGGTGCACTCTGTAGACTGGTCCCCGAATGGCAAGCACCTCATTGCCGCCCTCGGTAGCGGTGAGGTGGTCATGTACTCCACGTCGACAAACCGCGAGTCGTGGCGGACGCCGGTCTTCTCGGAGCTTGTCTACCGCGTCTGCTGGGCCGCGGGTGACTCCAGCCTCATCGCCGCCACCTCCCGCAGCGGCGTCGCCGTGCTCTCCTCGAAGGACGGGAAGGTGGTTCGGCGCTACCCCGCCACGCGCGGCGCCTTCTACGGTGTCGACATCGAGCCCGCCAAGAGCAAGATGATAGCCGCCGGCTCGCACGATCACCGCATCTACGTGTACAACCTCTCCAGCAGCAGCGAGCACCCCGTGCACGTGCTGGCAGGTCACACGGACGCCGTCTGCGACGTTGCCTACAACCCAACAGCGCTGAACTACCTCCTTTCGGGCAGCTACGACGGCACGCTGCGCGTGTGGGACCTCTCGTCGAACGACGCGCACACTATCTCTGTATCGTCGCGTGCGCTGAAGGGCCACGCCGACCGCGTGCGCAGCGTGGCATGGTGCAGCCTGGCGCCCTACTTGGTCATCAGTGGCTCCGCGGATGCGTCGATCCGCCTGTGGGACATCCGCAACGGCGTCGCCATAACCACCGTGCGCGGCCACAACGCGGATGTCGTCGCCATCTCGAGTCACGTCGACCGTCCGCTCACGTTCTTGTCGGCCGCGCGTGATAGCACGCTGGTGGCGTGGAGCGTGGCCCTGCTGCGGCAGGTGTACCTCGACGCCGCCCTGGGCACCCTTGAGAACTGCATTGTGGCCGACCCGTCCTCGCTCATGGGCGTGGCCGCGTCCAGCGTGACCGTCTCGCAGGTGGCCGGCGCAGCAGTGCAGCGGCTTGCCAAGGAACTCGCCGAGTGTGCGAGTAGGCCGGCGGAGCGGCTGCAGAAGCTGGTGAGCTTCTTTGAGTCCCCCAACGGGGCGGCGGAGGTGGCGGAGATGGCGCTCTGCGCGGTGGACCCGGCAGCGTACCAGGTGGCGGTAGCAGAGGGGAAGACGGCCGCGACGGGGCTCGTTGTGCCGGCGCGGAGCCTGGCAGAGGCGGCGCGTGCTCATGCCACGTGCACCAACGAGCGCGCCCACAGCAAGTCCGTCAACGCCGCCGGGCCGTCGTATAGGAAGCAGCGCCTGCTGGAGGCGGCCGACGAGCTGTTACGCGTGGGTCAGCTGGAGGCGCACTGCAACGTGCTCATGGAGGCGGAGGAGTGGGACCGCGCGATTGCGGCGAGCCCAGCCATCTCACGTGCTTACTGGCGCAGTGTCTGCCAGAAGGCCGCAGAGGCAATGGAGGCGGCCGGCGACGCGCGCGCCGTGGCCTACTACATCATCGGTGAGCATGCCCACAAGGCTGCGCAACTGCTGACACGCCTGTCGCAGCGCCACTACGATGCTGCCACAGTGGTGTGCCAGACGTGTCCGCAGGTCGCCGATGACCCACAGCAGCAGCAGCAGCAGCAAGCGAATGAGCCACCGCACAACACCACCGTGGACGTGAACAGCATGACGGCTGCGACGCAGCAGCTGCAGCGACAGCGTGCGGCAGTGCTGAAGCGCTACGCGAACCCGCAGCTCTTCGCGGCGGTCCTGCTCGCCTACGGCCACCATGATGAGGCCGTGAACGTCTTGCAGCACTGCGGCGATGTCGTGCTTGCTCACCTCCTCGTCCACACAGTGCCGCTGCGCGAGCAGGCGAGCATCGACACCGCCTTTCGGCTCTCGATGCTGCAGAGCGCGCGCCAGCAGAGGTGGGACACAGCGCTCGCCTGTGCTACACGTCAGTCGAACCCGTACGATGCCCTGGCCACGGTGCTCGCGCTTTTTCAAACGGCGCAGGGCAAGCAACTGGCGGGGAAGAGCACCGCGCCGTCGCTGACATCTGGCAACCTATCCACCTTGCAGGGCGTCAGCGAGCGCCTCAAGACTTTTTACGAGCAGGTGCGGGGGGAGTGCGGAAAGCTGCAGCTGCCGCTCGACGCTGCGGCGATCCAGCAACGGCATGCGCATGACGGGCTGGCCTCGCAGAACCAGCTCGCTGCCATGGTGCTCATGGCGGACCCCTCCTCAGGTCCGATGACGGACGGCGCCATCCTGCAGAGCTTAAGTGGGTTTATGGAGAGTCTCCTGACCGTCGCACTGAAGGAGATCGATGGCGCGACCACTCCATTTTATCTGCGACAGGCGTACAACGTGTCGGCGTACGTGTCGCTGCCGTTCGAGACGCCGAGCAAGGCCGGGGGCAACGCCAGCGTCAGCCTGTCCGCGTCTGCCGTCATCTCCTCTATGACGCCAGAGCACAAGCGCTTCCTGGCCCTGGTCTTCATCGTTGCGGCGCTTATGGCCGTGAAGGTGTATCGCTTTCCGAAGCTGCTGCAGAGCGCCTTCACCAAGGCGCGTGAGCTGGCCGCCGCCTCCGGCAGCGCGAGCCTTAGCACGATCCTCACCAACACGCAGGGTGCCCTTGGCACGTACTCGCCGCACTCGAAGGAGGTCGACTGCTCCTCCGTCGGCTGTACGCTACCGGCGCTGTCGAGCGAGGGCCGACAGATCGTCTCTGTTCTCACCGGCGACCCCGTGTGCGGCGCCGTGCACGTGCTGGAGGACAGCTCCTCATTTATTTCGAAATCCGAGGCGCTCGCGTGGATGCTGTGCTCGCACTTTTCCCCGCTCGGGAGCGGAGCACGGCTGACAGCCGTATAGATATACACGTACGCAGAGACAAGATGTTGTCGTGTTGCCTCATCGAGTGGCGTCTCTGTGGGCACCCGCTTGCTTGTCCTGCGCGCGCGCGCGTGTGTGTGTGTGTGATGGGAAAGCGGGGGGAGTCCATATGGTAGAGACACGGACAGAGCGAGCGAGGAAGAAGTGGCAGAGGGGGATGCGCACACGCACGTGCGCGCCATCACCATCCTTTCTCCTCTCTTGTCGTGAGCGACAAGAGAGGCACATGTGTCTGGTCTGACTTGCGTGTTGAGCAGGTCTTGTGCACTGCCCTCCAGCATGGTGTTTACAGACGCTCTCCTGTTGTCTTCCCGCCGAGGCAATGTGAATGCATGCCTGCGTCTAATATATATACACGGGTGTACGGGTCGTGTTGCACGCGCGCGCTGCGTGAGCCCTCCTGTGTTCCCTCACGCATCTTTTTGTTTTGGTTGCCTTTTTTTTAGTGCCGCATGGATGCCGGTCTATCTCCTTAACCTCCACTACGACACACACACACACCTCACTCTACACCCTCGCCGCCCCTTCCTATCGCTTCATCGCCCCCCTCCTTTCCACGAGTTCAGCGATGATGCTCTAGCCCGGGGCAGCGTCGCCGCGCCACCTCCAAGCGCCTCCCAAAGGGACACCACCCAAGTGCCACACCGCGCAAGAGGAACGAAGGGCAGAAAAAGGAGCGACGCGGGCGCAGAGCCGCTCATATTTGTGCTTCGTGTTTGAGGCTGCGGCGGTTTGGGGGAGGAGAAGGAGGAGAAAGGGTGCCGACGGCTCTGGACAGACGGAGCTGGAAGCAGTTCGCTGCGTGCGAACGTTGGACCGGAGGAGGGGTGGGGGGTGGGGGTGGGCGGGCTTGCGCCAATTTCGTCTCTTTATTCTTGCGTACATTATGCGTATGTGTGCGTGTGTATCTGTGCCTATCATCTCCTTGGTTGTGACTCGTACCAGTACGAACGTTGTTCGGCGTATCTGCATCTATCCCTTCCATCCGTTCCGCTGATACCGCCGTTACCTCGACCCTCCTGTGCGTTGTGCCTGCGTCTGCCACGCGTTGTTCTGTGTGCATTTGTACGTGTGTGTGTGTGTGTGTTTAGGTCCTTCTTGATGTAGCTGTGCAAGCAACTAGGGTATATATATATATATATCTAGAGAGTGAGATGGGTGCATGCGCATACGTGTATCGATAGCGATATCCATATCCATATACATATAGATCTATATATAGATTTATATGGATATGGACACACATGTGCGCATGCGGGGTATGGGTGTATTGGTTCATTCTCCCTGTGATCGCCTTTTTGTACCTTTCTGTTTCTTTTTTTTTATGGTGTGTTGCCCCGGTGTGTCTGTGTGACTGTGTGTGCCGATGAGAATGTCTCTGACCATAGACTTGATGACGTGGGTGATGGGGTGGATGGGGTGTGGTCTCGCTCGGCCACCCGTTGTGTGTTCTGTTCATCCACCCACCCACCACCTTCAACGCCGACCTATTCTCGCTCTCCCCGCGCCTTTCGAAGCCTCCTCGCATCCATCCCACTCCACCACGCCCCTCTGACCTCTGCGCCGCACCGAAAAGAGTGTCAGGGACGGGGCCGACGAGCACACGTGACTTGAGTCCTATCAAGCCACCACAGCTGGCCATTCTCTCTCGATATATATATATACATACAAGGAGCGAAAGCGAGCACCAATGACAGACGATGCGTACGACGGCAACGACGGGAAGAGAGTGTGGACAGCAGCGCAGCAGCGAAACAACACGGAATGAAAAGGCGCTCGAGCCGATTGGTGTTGTCTTACGGCGCACGAGACATGCCATGTCAGTGTGGCTTGTGCGCACGCGCACTAGGGTCGAGTGTGCACCCCTTCGAAGCGACGCACGGTACAGATCAACGCATACACATACGGATGACAAGAGCCCTTGCTTGTCTTTCATGTCTTTCATGTCTTTCATGTCTTTCTCCACCGTGAGCACACAGAAGGCTGGATGCGCACGCTCCCCGATTCGCTCAGCACAGGGTGATCCTGTTCGGGGTGGAGGGTGAGAGAGTGAAAAATCCGCTGCTGCGACACTGATGGGGCGAGTTGCACCAACGCAGCGCCCCTGCGCCACGATCGCCTCCTCTTCTTCCTTCCTGCTATACTCGGGTGTTTCTTCACTCTTGCCTCTCTCCGTGTCTGCTGCTTCGTTATTCCTCTTTCTTTTGGCTGCTACTGAAAACGCACAACGCATACACGCCATCGTGGACCGCCCCTCATCCCACGCGCGCATCCTCGGTATGTGTGTGTGTGTGTGTATGCATCTGTCTGCCTGCCTGCCTGTCTCTCCTCCGCACATACGTAAGCTCGTACGCACACCTTGATTACAGAGCAGGAGGCGCTGTACCGACATCACACCAGCTCCGCGACGCCGGCACGGTACGTTGTACCTCTAAACACATACATAGCTAACTAGGCGCTTGCATACGCGTGCAGCGGATCGTACGGTGGAGTACGCGTGCCTGTGTGCGCACCTTCGCTTGATTATTGTTTTTGCCTTGCTGTTTGCTTGCTCCCGCCACGTGGGCCTCTGCATACGAGGGAGGGGGAGGTGACGCACGCGCCCGCGGACTACGTCAGCACCGCTAACCTCATCTCGTCCGTTCCTAACCCGCTTGTCGCCTTCCCTGTTGTGTAATCCGGTGACGAGAGTCATGTACAACTTCCATAAGCGGGCGGACGCCCCCACAAGAGTCGAGGGCGATGCCGGCGCGCATGGAGCAAACGATGTTCACGACGATGAACGGTCATCGGCGGGGCCGCAAGCGATGGCTGAAGATGACGGCCATGATGCGCAGAGGCAAGGGCGCGCCTACGGGCACAGCGCCGAGTCTCGTGTTGGCGACTACGCGGATGGGCTTGGTGCCCCTGTGGCGGGTAATGGGGAGGGATACGGTGACTACGGCCAGGAGGATCCGGGCGGCTACGACATGACGTCGTACCCCGCTCAGGGAAGCGACAATCAGCAGCAGCAGCAGCAGCAGGCGTACATGCAGCCCCAAGTGTACGGCCAAGGCGCCGAGGCCCGGGGAGAAGGGGAAGACGATGCGCCCATGTTTGCCGACTACCGCGGCCCCATAGATGGCGAGCGGGCGGAGCGCTACAACCGCCGTCTGCAGCAGCAGAAACAGTACGACGACATCCCCATGCCGCCAGACGACGCGGATCCGCAAGAGGTGTTTACCTACTACCGCAAGCTCATTGGGCTCGTGCACTTCGTGCCACCGCGGCACTGGCGCGAGATCCGCTTCGACCTGCCGGCGAACGTCGCGGAGCTGCGCCTCTACCCACAGCGCCGCGAGCGCGTGCAGGATCGTGAGCCGATCAGGCCTACCTCGTGTATCGCTATTTCGCTGAAGGGCATGCTGCCGGAGAACACGACGCCCTCCGAGTACGCGGCGCAGATGGTGCAGTACATGTTCGACCTACTGAACTACCAAAACGCCTCCACAGCCATCACGGAGCTGCGCTTCGTGAAGAAAGGAACAGAGCTGTTGCAGATGGTGGTGACGCTCGGCAAGGACATACGGCTGGCGGGACGGGTTCTGACAGAACTGCAGGCCGCGGGCCTCCGCGCGTACTACGGCAAGCCGGTCTTCGAGTTTCCGCCGAACGCAACCTTTCAGGTGGTCGACTACCGTCGCACCCTGCACGACGGCAAGGGCATCTCGGCTGAAGACGTCACATTCCTGCTGGAGCCGATTCGGCAGTACAACACCGTCGACATCAACGTCATCGAGGGCTACGAGCCCGGCGTCTTCTATGCGCCGGTGAAGCGGCCCGAAACGGTGTACTCGTTCCTGTGGAACTACTTCTGTTCCTACAAGTTCCAGTCTGACCTGTTCCGCCGCTACGGCGTGCTGGTGACCATGGCGCAGTGCCCGCACGAGTTCCTGCAGAAGGGCATCCCGTATCACATCCAGAAGCAGCAGCTGGAGGAGAAAATACGAGCAGAGCTGCAGCGCAAAGGCATGGAGAAGCGCGAGTACGATGGCAGCGGCGGTGGTGTCGGCGCTGGCGGCGTCGACGACGACGACGACTCTGACGATGGCATGAACGGCGGCGCCGACGAGGCGACCGGCGAAGGCCCACCGCCCGCGTGGGCCGCAAACGCCGCGGACGAGATCGACATCTTCGGGTCGAGCACCCCTGCCAGCCGCGTGCAGAAGAAGCAGCAGCAGCAGCAGCCCACGTCGGCGGCAGCGTCCGACCCGTTCGGGTATGGTTCCGGCAGCAGCAGAGCTGCCGCCACAGCCGCGGCAGCAGCGACGGCAAACACTGTCGCAACGGCCATCACCTTCGTCGACGAAGACGGTCTCGAGGATGTGGATGCACTGCTCCAGCAGTACAACGCCGTCACGGAGCCGCCACCGTCCGCAGGAAAGAAGAAAGAGGCTGCAGCGAAGGGGCGCAAGGGCAAGGAAACGACATCGGCGGCATCGGCAGCGACTGTGGACGGGGGGGCTGTCGGTGAGGATGGTGTCGCACCGTCGGACACCGGCCCCCAAGGTGGCGCATGCATCCTGCCTCCGCCGTCGGTGGAGGGGGCTGGCTGGGGTGGTGGTCACGGCAGCTACGGTGGTGACCCTTATGGTTCTCTGCCTGGGTATGCACCTGAGCAGGGCGCGCACGGGTATCCGCCGCCGCCACAGTACTACCCGTCTTCCGGCCCCTACGGCGGAGCTGGCCGTGGCGCGCCGCCAGAGTCGTACTACGACGGGTACCAGGGTGTTGCTCCCTTGCCACGCGCCGCCCCGTACCCGAGCGTTGCGCAGCGGTCCTCTTCGTCGTACGCCGCGCCGCCATATGCGTACAGAGACCGAAGTGCCATCGGCACAGCCGCCGACGCGCTGCCCGTCACCGCCGCCGGCGGCAGCGGCGCTCCGTCGGCGTACCCGCTGCTCGTGGACGAGGCAGATGATGAGCAAGACGTGATCCAGCATCCGCTGCCGCAGGAACAGCAGCAGCAGCAGCAGTCGTCGGCTTTGTGGTCGGGCGATGGCAGCGGCGGTGGCTATGGCAACTTGGACGGACAGCAGCCGCAGCAACTGCCGTCGTCCTCTCAGGCCATCGCGCCAGCCCCTCACGAGAAAGATATGCTTCTCTCGTGGTCTATGGATGAGGGGCTGGCGCACAGCTCGGGGCCTGGCTACGCGGCGACCGGGGTCTTCTCTCCACTACCGCCTCATCGCACTCAGCAGGGTCACGTCAACGCCTTCCTGCCGGAAGGCGAGGAGGTCGGCGGCATGCAGGGCTACGGCAGCAACTGGTCAGCCTTCAGCGACTCGCAGCAGCAGCAGCAGCAACAGCTCAACGCCTACGAAGCTGGTGCTGCTGTCGGAGGCGTTCTTGGGGACTACGACCCGACTTTACCCTCGTACTACGCAGGCGGCGACGGTAGCAGCTATCCGCCGCCACCCCCACAAGCAGCGGCGCCGTGGAGCCACGCCGACAGCAACAGCGGAGCACCGCTGAGGTATGGCGAGCCGATGCCGATGCCGGTGCCGATGCCCATGCCCATGCCGCCGCACGTGCGCGAAGCAGCAGAGATCGCGGCAGACTTAGAGGAGCGCATCCAGGCTGCCTTTCCCGCCACGTGGGCCACCGCGTCGGCCGCCTCGGCGCAGCCGTTCCTGTTAGACGGTGAGGTGCTCGAGGGTCAGGACCTGCAGAGCACCTCGGAGGAGTCGAACTGCGTGCTGGAGCACATCCCGGACGCAGCCGCGGCTGCCGTTGCGGATCTGCCCGCCCCAACGACAGAGATCGAGGAGCTGCTCAGTTTTCTGCAGCGCAACGTCAGCCTTGTTGGTCGCCTGCTCCATAAGACCACCACGACGACCGTCGAGCAGGCGGCCGAGGTCGCCGTTTTCCGCGCCCGCGTTGCACGCGCGTTGCTGATTGGCGCCACAATGACTGTTGAAGAGTCGGGGTCGCCGGCGACCCCAGAGGCGATCCGCGCTGCGTGGGAGCGGCGTGCCGCTGACGGCGGCGAGGTGCCCGCCTCGCCTGCTGCGGCGAACGACGGCGAGGCAGGGGAGCCTGCGGAAGGGGAGGCGGCCCCTGCCGAGACGCAGTTGCCAGCCTTGCTCCCTTACCTGTTGCGCACCTCCGCGGGCGTCGACCTCGCGATGCTGCTAGCCTTTCACTACCCCCGCGCCTTCTCACGGCGTTTTCTGCCGTATGCCCCAGCGTACCTCTTCGACGAAAATGTCGTTCGAGTCGTGGTTGCAACAGCGCTGCGGCGTGACGCGCAGGCAGCCAACGTCCTCGTCCGACACGTACTGGCGCACTGGTGTCCGTTGGCGCAGTGGCTGCTGCGCGTCGCTCACCACAAAGCAGCGGAGAAGCGCAATGGCGGCGAGGCGAGTGCAGCCGTAGTGGCTGCGGGCGAAAGTGGCAGCACAACGGCCGCCATGAAGCATCTCGTGTCGTCCATCGGGAGCTCGATGGACACCGTTCTCGCCGCGCTCTCCCCGGCGCAGCGCGAGTTCTGCCGTGCCAGCAACGATGCGTGCAATTACGTGGACGCGTTTGCTGAAGCGATGCACGCAACTGGCGTCCATGACCCGGCGGAGGATAGTGGTGCGCTCCCCCTGCTCTGGGGCCCCGATGGGGCGCTCTATCGATCTCTGGTGCGTCTCTACGTGAACGCGGACGTGTGCGACGGCGCGAAGGTGGCGCTGCGGATGCTGTGCTGTGGCCGGTTCTCCTCGTCGGCGACGTCGACCTCTCTCGCCAGCGCCGAGGTGTGCCTGACGCGGGATCACTACTACTACTGCATCGTGTTGCTTTCCCGGTCGCATACAGCCCCGGTGCTGAGTCGTGAGACGGCCGCCTTCTGTGGTGCATTCCTGAAGCTGTTGGAGCTGCAGCACACGCGCTGGCAGCAGCAGCAGCAGCGCCCGGCAACCGAGGGCGGCGGCAACGCGACAAGGGCGCCCTCGGTCGGAGAGAAGGAAGCAGAGCAGCTCTTAGATACTGCCTTCAAAGCCATGCAGACGATCGACGTCTACACCACCTTGCGTGACGCGTACTTGGCCGTCGAGGTCCCCATCACCCGCTTCGAGTCCGTGCTTGCCCGCCTCAGCCCCGCCGAACCATCCGCGAAACTGCAGCTGCAGGTGCCGACGCTAGCAGAGTGGTACGATGGTAGCAACAGCAACAGCGGCAAGGGGAAAACCAACGCTGGTCAGCCGCCGCGCAAGCGCGGCACAGAGGCACCAGCGATTCCTAGCATCTTCTACTACCGAGCTCCGTCACGTCGCAACGCTCGGTGGAATCAACCGCAGCAACAGCAGCCGCAGGTGTCGCACGCGACATTGAACGCGTCCGGTGCCGGCGGCGGCAGCGGTCCGACGAGCATCGCGTCTCGATGGCGGCAAGAGTGGACGGCGGCCATGCGCACGTACCCTCCCTCGGGGGTCCCCTTCACCGCGTTGCCGGAGGGGTGGACGAGCCAACCCAGCCGCGAACACGGGCACTACTGCTTCACGCCCCCTGCGCCAGCGTCGTCGACGGACGGCGCAGCCGCCCCTGTCACCGCACCAACCTACAAGCATCCCATGGACGGCAAGGAGTACCCGGTCACCCCGCAAGCCCTCCTGCTGCAGGGGGCGGCCGCGGGTGGGAGTACCTCCAGTGTCACACTCGATCAGGTGCGCACCCGCGCCAACGCCATGCATGCGGAAGAGGCCGCGGCCATCGGGCTGCCACCACCGGCGGAGCTCACTGCCGCGGCCGCGGAGGCATGGGCATCGGATCAGCGCCGCCGCAATGTGTTCCTCGACATCGCCACGATGGAGCTGCTGGGCATCAAGTACCGGCCATCGGGTCGCGCCCACACCGTCGCCGCGGACGCCGCCTCGACAAGTGGCGTGAAGCGCGGTCGCGACGCCGGTGCGACGGCACCGACGCCGGAGCAGCTGCAACAGCTGCTCGCCAAGGCAATTGCTAGGTCGTACCCCGCTGTAGGGGCGCCGTACCCGGTGGTCAGTCGCGGCTGGGCCGTTTACCTCAACTCCGCCCGCGGTCAGTACGGTTTCAAGGGCCCAAACAGCGGCCCGAGTCAGCCGCCGCTCTTTGTGCACCCCAAGACGCGGAAGCACTACTTTGTATCGCCTCAGGCGTTTGCACAGCAGCGAAAGGTGAACCTCGACGTGGTGGCGCGTGATGCCGGAGTGGAGAAGAAGGACGTCGAGTCGTGGATGGCCGATCAGCGCATCCGGCACGCTGCGATCGATGCCGCGGTGGTGAAGCTGATACCGATCACATACAGCGACGTCGACAAGGCGATGGAGGAGAACGCGGCGGTCGAAGTGGCCGGGGATAGCGCAGCAGCGCCGCCGGTGTCATCCTCGCGTGACCGGGACCACCAGAACCAGCACACGTCGTCATCACGGCGCCGCTCCGAGCGCGAGGGCCACGGCAGCAACAGCGGTCGAAAACGCCGACGCTACGAGGGCGGCGGTAGCGACGCCTCGCACAGCGATGATGACAAGCGCGAGAACGGCGACGGATCCCGCGGCCGTCGCCGCCGCCGTGACCGATCACCACGTCGGCGCGGCGGGAACGGCGGCGGCGGTGGTGGTGGTAATCGTTGCCGTCGGTAGGACTCCGCTGGATTGTTTGCCGACACCCCATCTGCTGTGCAGCAGCCACGTGCACTGGTGCGCAGGCGCTGTTTGCGGCGAGGGACATGAACATTGGAGAGAGCGAGCGCGCGCGCGCGACGTACGAAGTCGTGTGCGTGTGTGTGCTGGGAAGAGAGGCTTGGTTGACCGTTTTCGTCTTTGTGTGGCCGTTGAGCGCGTGGGCGGGTGTAGGGGCGGCCCGCTTCGGCGCAAAGAGAAGGTGCGCAGCAGCACCTCGTTGCCCCTCCCCCTCCGCCTCCTCCCTCTCCCTCCTTCACTCCTTCCCTCACCCCCCCCCGTAGGTCGTGGATGCGACAAGAGGCAGAGGGCAGGGCACCGTGCCCGCCGCTCGCCATCCCACCCTCTCTTTTGTTGTTGTTTTGATTACCCCACCACCACCACCACCGTCCACGCGAACAACGTGTGAAAGGCATGGCCACGTGCCATCGCAGGGGATGGAGCTGGCACACGTGAGTGGTGGCCATCACAAGGGGGCGTGTCGGGCGGCGTTTAAGTGAGAAGGGGGACTTAACAGGCACAATGCACACAACGCCGAATACGCGGAAAAAAAAAAAACATGGAAGCGCCGCAGCAAACGTTGACGACAGAACAGCACGAGCACAGAGTACCACGCTGCGGTGTACGTGTCTCTCCCCGTCTCTCTCTCTCTCTTTGTGCCTCTGTGTGTTGTGATGATACCGCCAGCAACGATCTGCGGATGTGCTGGCATGCCGGTGTGCGCAAGGGCGACAAATCACGAGGAGGATGGCCTCTATCGTTTGCCCTTCACCTCTTACCACGATTAGCGAGGCCATGATACCCCCCACACGTGTTGCAGCTACACATGCACGCGCAGAGTCGCAGGCTTGAGCAGCTGCCAGTCGACTTGGTGCGACCTAGATTCTTCCCAAGCTCTGCCTCCATCTCCATCTTCACGCCAGTGCCGCTCTACCTTGTAATCCCTGCCTTTGTCGGCAACGCTGCTCAGTCACGCTCGCGCATACACACACACACACACATCGTTCAGCGACGCCGCGTGCCTGCTCTCTGGTTTTCCTCTCTGTGCCACGTGTGTGGCCGTCACAGCAGCGTGATCGTGGTGCCAGTGGCTGTTCGCGTCGACGACGGAGACAGCGACGACAAGGGGCACGCACACACACACACACACACGGCGCCCTTCGTGCCCTCTCCTGCAACGTTGTCCTCTTCACCGCGCCAGAGCTTTTTGGGGATCGGTTTCTGCTTGCGCCGACACCTGTTTTGCATTGCGTTGCTCGTGTTGCGCGTTATCCGGTCGCCGACTCTCCCACTCCCCCCACACACACACACACCACAGGCCCACACCAACTCCTCCGTCCATCCTTGGTCATGTCGGGTACATCGAAGCTGCGATGGGCTCACTATGACGGCGTCTACCAGCCCGCGCTGCACATCCCCGCAGAGGAGATTACCGAGACGGTGCTGCCGGCGGGCTACTCAGCCGTGTACCTGCTCGGACTCGACAGCACCGTAGTGGTACCCGATGCGGACCTCAGCCCCTACGACCCCCATGATACGGCCAAGGCATCGCACCCGGCGGCCGCCCTCGGTGTGGCGACGGCGCAGCAGATTCTTGAAGGCTTTCAGGCCATCGAGGACGGCAGCGCTGCAGGGACCCAGCACGCCCAGCAGTGGCCGCACAATGACGAGGCGGAGGGGCCCTCGGACACCCTCCTGCTCGAGGACGACGACGACGATGGCGGCCGTGCACACGGTCGCAGCAGCGCCAGTCGCAGCCGCCACGAGGAGAAGCAGCAGCGAAAACGGGAAAAGAAGGCGGCCAAGGAGGCGAAGAAGGCGGCCAGGGCGGCCGCCAAGCGCGAGCGGGAGGAGGTCACGTCCGCGCCGACGGTGCAGCACCGCGACGACGGCGACGGTGATGATGAGCTTCTCGCGGCGATGACCATCGAAAACAAGTACAGGCAGGCGCGCGATCGCGGCTCGGCCGGCGAAGGCGACAATGCAGGTGCAAGCAGCGGAAAGAAGAGCAAGTCAAAGAAGGAGCGCGACGACGGCGCGTGGGCGGCGCTCGAGGCAGACCTCTTCTCCGACGAGGAGGCCGAGGACGAAGAGATCGAAGGCGATGGAGCTGGCCGGTGCGATGCCGGCGGTACTTGGCGCCAGCAGCGAGGTGTCCGCGCTGGAAACCGAATGGGGCAGGCGCTGTCAGCGCTGAATGTGGCCCGGGCAGCGCCGGACATTCCCGGCCTCTCAACGTCGTGCCCCTACGCGTACCCATACCTGATGGAGATCGACTACGAGTACCGGCAGCTGGCGCAGGAGGTGGCCAGCGAGGGGCTACTGCTCACAAAGCAAGAGGGCGAAGTGGTGCGCGAGATCGACGCGGAGCTGCGCCGCAGGGCGGCGGAGCGGGTGTACCTTCAGTCGGTGCTGGAGCAGCGCCTTCAGCAACAGGAGAAGGGGTCGGAGAGGGGAGAAGCGTCGACGGCGGCGAGCAACGAGGTGGATGCGCTGTCGGAGGCAATCGGGAAGCTGGACGCGCCGCTTAGTGTGGCTGATCTGGTGCGCCGCCTTGTCTCCAAGCAGGTGTCGGCATCCACCGCCGCGTTTGACCGCTATGCCGCGGCGCGGGCGCGGCGTGCGGTGCAGCGGCGCACCCGCACCTTTCAGGACACGTCCGTCATCACGCTGCTCGAACAGCTGCGCGCTGTCGCCGCGACACCGCGCGAGGACGCTACAGAGGTGATGCGCAAGTACGTCCAGCAGCGTCGCCAGCATGAGGAGATGAAGTCCAACATGCGTGGTCTCACAAAGACCGGCTTCTACGCGGTGCCGAAGCCAATGGAGAAGTGGAAGCGCGGGCGGGACATGATGCTGCTCGTGAACGCCGGCGCCGAGGCGCAGAAGGTGCGGCCGACGTCCTACATCTCGCAAGCGTACTCGACGATGCGGGAGCGCATGAGAGACCACGCCGAGAAGCACTTTGACCGCATGGCTGTAGCGGCTCGCGACGGCGCCTCTTTCCTCGACCCGAGCAGCTTCGCCGGCACCAGCACGGCATTCCTGCCGTCCGCCTCCACGCCCGCGGCGCTGCCGCTATCGGCGCAGCAGCACCTGATCCAGCAGCAGCAGCAGCAGAGCCGTCTGAACGCCGCCAAAGCGGTGCACCGGCGCGAAGCGTTTTTTCAGTTTCACAGCCTGCGCTGCGACACGGAGGCCCCGGTGACGCTCGAGTCCGTGCCGCTCAACGCCGGCTTTGCCGCGGCCAGCACGCTGGCGCCAGAATTGCTCGAATCGGTGGGCGAGACCATAGCCCCGGGCAGTCGCGCCGTGTCTCTCGGCCGCGGAGCCGAGGACGCCTCGATCCACACGGAGGACGGCACGTCTCTGTCCTACTCCACCCATAGCGCAGCGCCCAGCTCGTACCCCTATCTGTTCGACCACGAACCGCGCTCGCGCCGTCAGCGCCAGCGTCGAAGCAGCCGCGGCAGCGTGAGCGGGCTCTCGCCGGACGTGGAGGGGGCGTCTGTGAACACGTCGCGGGCGACGTCTGTGGCCTCGGCGTACAGCGGAAACGGCGAGGATGACAAGGCCAAGGAGCACCGCCGCGGCGGCCGCTCGGCTGGCAAGCGTGGCGCGACCGCAGCAGCGACGCAGAACGGTGTCGCAGCCACCGCACCCGCGGACTGGCGCTCGAACGCGAAGCGCAGCATCATGGAGCAGCTAACCCTCTACCGCCGTGGCAAGCACGGCAAGCCGGCGGTGCTGAACGACGAGCAGTGCCGCGAAATGTGCCGGCTGCTCCTGGATCGCGCCATGCGCGCCGAGGCGGAGCGGCAGGGGATGTCCCTCGCGGTTCAGTCGAACAACATCGCGGCGCGCTTCACCAAAGTGACGGAGAAGCGGCTCAAGAAGAGCGTCGACCACTACTTGGAGAGGCAGATGCAGCAGGGCAGCTTATTCTCCAAGGCAGCGACCTCAGCAGGTGGTGCGCTCGGCGCGTCCGCGGTCGGTGTCCTCGGTGCCGGCGCTGTGCTGCATCCAGGCATCTTGCCCATAGACGACAACGGCGCAGTGCTGCCGCACGACACAGCCGCCGAGGCACGCCAGCGCGCGGTGGCCGACACACCTATCTACGAGGATTAGTATTCCACCGTTTGTGGGTGTCCATGTGGCTTTCCAGAGAGCGAGGGGTGGCGGGGTGTGACGCCTCGCTGCTGATGCCGTGAACATTGGCACGGGCGGCCCCGTGGTCGGTTGAGTGGGTGCGGGTCAGTGCTGCTGCCGCGTACGCAAGTGTGCTTGTATGTGCACGACGCCCTTCTTCCCCCTACGCCGTGTGTTGGTCTCTCGTTGCATCTCTATCCTTCTCGTGCATCGGTCTGCGCTTTCCTTGTGCGACATGACGATGGTTGCCGCACATACGCGCACGTGCGTATTCGAGTGTGTGTGTGTGTGTGTCTGATGCACTCCCCCTCCCTTTACCCCCCCCCCCGCTCCGACCCAATCCACCTTCTCTGTTTTACATCTACATCTCTGCATGGCAACACAGATGGCTGGCGCCTTCTCTGGATTTCCGTTGGAGAAAAGCGAGGGGGCGGCGGTGCTCATCCCTCTCGCTGACCCTCTCTCTCTGTGTATGTGTACGCATGCGTGTGTGTGTCGTTGAGCTAACAAGAATGCGGTCTGCACCCGTCTGTGCCTCTCATAAAAGCCGAGAAAAGCGAACGAGCAAGAGCAAGAGGAGGGGGCGCCAGTCCATCGCGGCGCCGCGGCTCATCTCCCCCCTCCCCCTTCCCTACCATAACTTCTTGCGATGAAGAAGTTTGGCACGCGAGTAAGAGCACGGTTCTGTGGCTGCACGGGTGCGAGGGTCTCCTGAAGCAGATCATGGAGAAAGGTGCCTCTGTGTGTGTGCCACCGAAGCCACTGAACGAGTGCCGCAGAAGTGTCACGCCGGGGGGGGGCGCTGAGGAAGAGACGAAGCACAAGGACGGCTGCGACGGCCGGAGTGTGGCCGGCTTCTGCGTCCCCTTCCCCCTCTCCGCGCACCTCACACACACACACATGCGCGCGCGGGCTCCCCCTCCCTCTTACCCACCCACTCACTCTCCTCTTTGCATGCCCCATCTATGTGCGTGTGTGCCCGTCATCCTCCGTTCTGCCACTGGCGTCTGTGCCCCCCCCTTCCTCCTCACTACCACCACCTTGTTGGCGTTGCCGGTGTTGTTATGCACGATAGCTCTAAAAGCCAGTGCGTGTGTGCCTCAGTCGATTCTTAACTAAGGGGCCCTCTCACCACCCCACCCCCACCCTTGACTGTCACCTTTAATCGATCCGGACACGCACACACACACACACACGTACTTGCCTTCGCCTTTCACGACCCCCGTGTGCGACGTGGTCCGCGGGCTTGATAGCGGCCACGATGATCGCGTGTGCGGCATTACAACGGCTGGAGCGGTACGGCTCTCTCGGGCTGAAGCGACACAGCACAGAGGATTTTGTGAGTGCGTCGCTCAAGGACGCGCGACGAGCGAACATCTATGCCCTGACCCTACTGAGCACGTGGAAGGAGGCGCTGCAGGCCGTCCGCGGCGGGGACGCCAACGGTGTCGCAGATGTGTCGAAGGCACCAGCTCGCTACACAGACGCGCTCGTCTACGCTGTCAGCTTCGCGGTGGTCCTCACCACACAGCACTTGTTTGAAGTCAGCACCGCCACAGCTGCTTGTCTTATCTTCACGGACGCCTACGCCCAGGCACTGGAGCTCTTGACACTGCTGAAGGAGATGACGGTAGCGATGGGAAGCGGCGGTGCTCTGCGGAGCAACGCCTCATCGGACGACTTTACGAAGGCGGTGGCACATCTTCTCACGAGCTGCACGGACCTTGCCCTCTTACTGCTGGGCGGTATCCCCACCTCCTCTGGCGCCGCTACACAGGAACGACAGGAGTCGCAACCGGGCAGCAGCAGCGCGGAGCAGCAGCAGCAACAGCGGGAGTCGATCCTCGCGCAGGCGCTCGTGTTGGTGGCTGCGACGGCGCAGATGCTGCGACGCGTGCAGGCAAGCTATCCCATCAACGACCTTTACCACACCCGCCCCTGCGCCGCGCTGCTGAAGGCTGTTGCGAACAAGCACAAGCAACTCCAACAGCGGCTCACGCATGTCAGCGACAGCAGCGACGCTGCCACAGAGCAGACCCGGCGCGCTGCGCCGAACGCATGCAGTGAAACTGCGAAGGGCGCAACGGGGCATCAGACAACGGCGACGCGTGTGCCGGCGCTGCTGGATGTGCTTCATCGCTACATCCAGCTGTGTGCGCGGCGCTCAATCGCAGGAAGTCAGCAACAGTCAGCGGCCGCCCCATCCGCCAGCGCGTCGGCCGCCAGTCTCTTTTCCATCTTTTCCCTCTTCCAGCGCCTCGGCATGCTGCACGGCGCGCTCGGCGCCGCCACAGCCCTTCCGAAAGGGCTCACGGCGCAGCTCTGCAGTGCCTGCGAAGACGTGCAGTACTGGCTGAGCCAGCTCCTGTCCAGCACCGCGTGCAACCGTGCGACTCGCTACGTCGTGTACTTCCGTGAGGACGAGCTGCGACTGATGCAGCACAATATTCGCCAGGCCTCCGAGTACGCGTTGTACACCTTCGCCACTACGCCGCCGGTCGACCCGGGGCTTGTGGAGCCGCTGCTGAAGGACGGCGTTACTGCCGACAGCAACGACGAGGCCACGCGTGCGCGCGCGGCTCTCGTGCTTGCGCAGTGGTGCGTGAGCGCACCCTTCTTTTTCGAGAGCTTCTGCCAAGGTGAATCGTGGTCCTCCTTCGCGCAGGAGCAGCGGCGGCTTGTGCTGCTGCAGCAGTCCCGCGCGCGCCGCGGACTCGAGAGGGCGTCGCGTCGGCAGCAGCGGAAAGAGGGGGCAAAGAAAACGGCGATGCATCTGAACGAAGAGCACGGCAGTCGGTCTTCCTCGGTGTCCAGCGACTCCAGTGATGCCGCCTCAGCGCACAGCAGTGGCTCCGACTCCGCGTCCTCAGCTGGCGGCCGCCAGCAGCGGCAGCGCGGCAGCGGCAGCGGTGATGCCGAAACGACATCTCTTTTGTCCCTCCAAACGGCGAGCCACGCGAACCACGCTGGCGGCAGCACTTGCGGCAGTGTGACGTCACTCGCCAGCCGTGTGTCGCTTCTCTCGACGCTCTCCAAGCACTCGGCGGCCTCCTACCTTTCCTTCATCTCCGTACTTCGGCCGTCGATCACCTCCGGCTCAGCGGCGGGTGGTGCTGGCCCCGGTGGTAGCGCTGACGGCGATGACGAAGCTGGCGCAGATCGACAGATGCACGAGTCTGAGGATGGCAACACAAACCTTCCTCTCATCCTGCTCGAGCAGCTCGCTCTGGGTCTTCACCGCTTCATGGAGGCCTACCCAGCAGAGCTGCTAGACCGCTACGGGCTGCGCAGCGTATCGTGGAGCAGCATCGCACGCATGTTCGCCACTGTAGAGAAGTCTCTCGTGAACACGACGAAGATGACAGCAGGGGCGGCAGCACAACGTCAGGCCAATCGCTTTCCCAACGATCACGAACTGCCGCAGCCGCTCTTCAACCTCGCGCAAGACATCCGCTACAACAAGGGGATGGGCTATGAGTGCCTGGGCTTGCTGTTTGCGAAGGTAGTGGCCCCGCTGCTGGACCCCACGTCATCGCGTGCGATCGAGTCGACATCATGGTCTCCACCGCAGCAGCATCGACTTCCCAGATCCACAGGCGAGGCAACGGGGACCGAGGACGACGACGGCAGCGAGACGGGCAGCGGCAGCGGTGCCCATAGTGACGGCGACGGCACCGAAGAAGGGGTTTTCGTCAACGCCGCCGCCGCCGCAGCCACCGTGGGACGCGCGGTGCTGACCATCGACGACGACCCCACGACACGCGCCTCCGTGGAGGCGGCCCTGTCGAGGTGCTTGACGGCGTACGAGACGGTGGCGCCGCAGGTGGTGGACATGAACCTACCCACCATCCTCCGCCTTGCTGCGCGCACCGCGGCCACATCAGCGGGGTCGGCCACCTCACTTCGCTCCTCCGCGTCGCCCTCGTCTCTGTCGATTGTGTTGGTGGACTTTGTGCGCGACATTACAGCTCGTCTAGGCCGCGGTAACGACCTGCCGCACCTTGTCGATGCCCTACTCCTGCGGGGCGACTTCGCTGCTAACGCGAGCGCCGCGGCCGCCGCCTCTTCGGTCGTGGACGACAGCGGCGACCCGGCGTCCGCTATCCGCTCGCTGCGTGCGGTCTTTTCGCTTCCCCCGGTGCGACAGGCGGTTATGGAAGCCGCCGGGGCGTCACTGGACCCAGAAAGCCTTCTGCAGCGGCTGAGCGGCGTCGCGGCGGAGCTCGAGGAAGGCAACAAGGGCAGCAACAGCAGCAGCGCTCACGATGAGGAGCAGGTTAAACCGTCGTCCGCTGCAAGGCCTTGCCGGAAGAAGCACGATGACGCTCGGCTGCAGCGCATGCTTCTGGCTCTGGAACTCATGGAAGCGCTTCTCGCTGGGGTCACACCGACGTGCGTCTCTGCGGGTGCAGTGCTGGAGCACACAACGCAACTGGAGCTGTTTCTCAACTCATCGTTCATGGCTGCGGTGGAGGAGCTGAAGGGCGTTTGCGGTGACGCGTTGGACGACAGGCGTGCGCTCATGATCCAGCACATGTACACGATCCGCCAGTGTCGTGCCGTGACAATCCTTTGCCTGCAGGACCTCGGCACGCAGCAGGTGCACGACTACCTGCGCATGCTCGAGGATGCGCTGTGGCAGCTCACGAGTCACGTGGGCAGCCTCGTCGGATCGCTGACACTGGCGGACTTGCAGCCGTTGCTGCGGTCACATTCAGCGCGGTATGGCGGCAGCGAAGTCCTTGCGCCGTCGCCGTCGGCGCTGGAACAGCTGCCGGTGCAGCTCCTGCCTTCGTCGCTCATCCTGCAGCGCCTGTCGCTAGCGCGCGCAGTGACCGTCGCCCTCGGAACCCACGCAGGGCCCGCAGAGGAGCTCCGTGACATGGTGTCGCACCTGTGGGACTGCCTCGGACAGGACGGGCACGACGCAGATGAGGCAGCAGCGCCGCAGCAGCGGCGGTCGGGCGGGGTGTCGCTCTGGTTGGCGAATCAGATGACTGCCGAGGAGTGGGCCAGCTTGGTGGCGCTCGGCAAGGAGAAGCATGCGCGCTCCTCGATGATGGCGCTCCTTCTGCGCTCCGCCGCCTTAACTTCCGCAGCGACAACAGAGACGCCGGCGTGGTTGTCGAGGTGTCTGCAGTGCATCCCTGGAACGGTGCTGCGCGCACTCGTCGACGCATTCGTGTCGCTCTCCGTTGAAGATTTCTGCGATGCGTCCCTCGCGAACGCATCGTCGTCGTCCGCACGTCGGCGGCTCGAGCTGGCACAGCGGCAGTGGATGGCCCTCACGACATCGCTCGTCGCAGCGTACGCGGTGGTGGGCCACAACCCGTACTGGCCCTCGGTTGTCGCGCACACGGTGCGCTCAGTGACGCATGTGGCGCGGGTGTGGCGGAATCACGCGAAGGGGCGGCTTGGCTGGGCTGTCGAAACACCTGCCCAGGCCCCTCACAACTCTACCGCGGCGCACATGTTTGCGCTGCTCACGCGACAGCTCATCTCGCTGCTGCTGTGTACGCTGCGTAGTGAGCCACGCGCCGTAGAGGTGCTCCGCCGGGTGCTGTCGACGTTAGCGAGGGAGTCGGCGGTCGCGCCTTCATCGGCAGCAGGGCCATCGGTCCCAGTACTGTCGCGCAGCGGCATGTCCGTGGCCTACTTAAAAGCACTGACGGTGCCGGCAGCGTCACTCGGTGACCTGAGTGCGCCAACCATGCTGACGACGTCCGACCCCACCACCGCCGCCGATGGAGGAGGGACGGTCGAGGTGGTTGCCGCCTTGAAGGAGTTGACGTTCGAGGATGAAGTGCGCGACGTGTGCACCGAACTCTTCGCCGCGTCCTTCGTGAAGCGCATCTTCACTGTGACGGACCTGTGCAGTGACAGCGCGGCGGCGGCCATGTCGGTGCCCTTGGCTACGGTCACTGTTGCCCTGCGTGCTAGCATGATGACGCTCGCGCTGCTCTACCAGGTCTGTGTGGCTGCCGTGCAGGCATCGTGGCGGGCCAAGGCAACCAACGGCAGCCTGGAGGCGCTGGTGCAGACGCCAGCGGTCGTGTTCCTGCACACCGTCGTCAGTAGCTTTCACGCACGCGGCGCTGCGAGAGTTTCAAGCAGCGGCGCCTCCTCCGATACGGCAGTCGATGTCGTGTTGGCGGCGTTTCTCGAGCAGTTCCGCGCTCATGACGAGGAGCACTCAGAGCAGCACTTGTTCGTCCACATCGCATCTGCCGCCTCATCTGGCGAGAAGCGGCGCAGAACGCGCGACAGGACAGACGCCGGCGCTGGTGACACAGACTGCGCTGCCGGTGACCCTTCCCCCCTTCGGACGGCGATCATTGCACCGTCAAGTGCTCTCGAGACGGTGGAGGAGCTGTGGCGTGACCAACTGCGATGGACGGCGTGTACGGTGATGCGTCTCAGCCACGCAGCCGACAGTGAGCCCAGCTCGTGCGCCACCGCGCTGCAGAGGGCGTGTCTCACGTTTCGCCAGCTCTTCGCGTGTATGTGGTCGAGTGCTCACTTTCGGAAGCACCAGGTGCCCAAGGGTGTAGGCGGTCGTACCGGTGGCGGCGGCGGTGACGCCAGACGCGCTCGCAGCAACGGCGACAGCGAGCCGAAAGCGCGCCAGAGCCGTCTCGCGGGGGATGTCGACGCATTCCTCGCTGCAGTGCTCGGTCGCCCGCGCGCGCCTGGGGATGGCAGCAGCGACCGAGTCAGACGTGTAACAGGCAACGAGCTGCGCTATCAGCTGGCAGACTTCTTTGGGGTGCCGGCGACAGCGACGGACGGAGCGGCGCGTGGTGTTGAACGCTCGCGCCACCCGTGTGACCGAATATGGATGCGGCTGTCGAGTGTTGGAGGTGAGGCAGGCGTCTGTGCACTGTGGCTCTTGTGGAAGCTTCAGTGCGTTTCGGCCGCCCTCACTGACCGGCCTGCGACGGCCGATGGCGTCAAGGACGACTCGCAGATGCGCATGAGGACGTTCCTGTGCGCCTACTACGACTTGAACGCCAGCGTCGAAGGCGATGCAGCGACAGCTGCCACCACCTCTACCGCTTACACCCGCCTGGTGGCGTCGCTGCGGGCGTCACCAGTTGCGCTCCGCATTCTACCTGCTGAGGAGGCACCGCCGCTCTTGCATGAACACGTCCAAGCGCTGCTGACGCGCACTATTCCAGGAGCGTCGCCTCGTGCGAGCGCTGCCGCGAGCTCGTTCGCGTTGGTAGCTCCTGCAGCGGCGGAGGTGATCGTGCACTTGTTTTCTGTCCGCCCACGTTTGCCAGGTGGGCAGCTGCTGCCACACGCGCAGCGCCTGCTCGTGTGGCTCTCGCACGCATCCTCTGCAGCCGCGTCGCTGGCAGCAGCGGGGGTGCACGGCGTGGCGGGTCCGTCCCTACCCTCACTTTGCATCCGCGTCTGCGCCGCCGTTGCCGCGCACCCCGCCGTATCAAGCGCGTCAGACTCGTCTGCGTTGATTGCCACGTGGGCATCGCCGCTGCCGCCGCATCAGAAGCAACTGGACGCGTGCCGCAGTGGCTGGCAGCTTCGCAACGGCAGCAGCGCTGCACAGGAGCTGCTCGACAATGTGTGGCTGCTGCTACTCTCCCTCTTGGAAGGATCCCGAGCGCCGCAGAGCGCTACCGCTGCTGCGTCGTCGGCGCCGCTGCTGCGCGAAAGGGAGGTGGTTCAGATGATCCTGCTGCTCACGAAGACCTGGCTAGGGCACTCGGCGCGCCAGCAGGTGCTGTGGTCCCGCCCTGCTATGCTGCCGCCGCTGATGTGCGCGCTGTTTACGTGTGTAATGCGTGGAATGGAGTCGCAGCAGTTCTCGCCGCGCGTGCTGAACGTGCTGGCGAGTGGGCTGGCGGCGATGGCGGCGCACGTGGACGCGGCAACTGCGAACGAGGGCGATGCGGATGTCGACAGCGTTGACGGCGACGAAGACGAGGGCGAGGGTGTTGGCGAAAGGAAAGCCGAGGGGTCGGCTAGCAGCGCGCCAGCCACAACAAGCGAGGAGCGCCGCCGCCCGCAGAAGCGCCGACTCGAGGCCGGCACTGAAGCGTGGGCGGCGGGTACCGCCATCCCCGCGCACGTCAAGCGAGCCGCCCTCGCCGCCGTCACGTCGGCGCTCTTCGAGGTCGCGCACCACTACATTCACATCTTCACCGCCTTCAGCAGCGACATGGACTTCCTCTTCACAGACTTCCTAAAGGTGCTCAGCCAACACTTCCTGCCAACCGTGACGCGGCCGCCCATCGCCCATCGCGTCGGCGTGCGCATCGGCGGCACGGTGCGGTCGGACATGTCGTTTGCTGACCTCGCTTACATGTGCGTCGGCAATGCGGAAAGCAAGTCGCTGCTCAAGCAGGCGGCGCTGCGCATGGAGGAGGAGGGCGTGATGGACAGCGGCAGTGCCGGGGGTGGTATGGCTAGCGAAGGTGAACGTGGGCCAGCGCTGACGGACGGCAGCCGAAGTATCTTCCGGGTGGCGTAGCCGGTGCGCCTCTCTCTGCGAGGCCGCCGTCGTCTGCTAGCCGTGTCGCTGCCGGGAGTGTTTCGGGCAGTGTTGGTTTCCTTCTTGACCGATCTCTCTTTCTCTTCTCCGTATGGTGAGCTAAATAAGGAAGGGACAAGGGGAAGAGAGGCTGCGGCGGTGATGGTGGTGGGTGGGCGGCAGCGGCGGCGGCGTGGTGATGACTGGTTCACGGATGCCGTTGCCCGTGTCTTCCGTCGCCTCATCCCCGCCTTCTTCCCGTCTCCACGGCACCTCGCCCCTCCTCGCGCCTGTGCCCAACCGAATGAACTCTCTAATCCTCCCCCTCCGTAATGGTCTTCGGTGAAACGGCAGACACGCTCTGTTTGGGGTGTGTTGGGGGGGGGATTGTCCCGGTTTTGGCTGGTGACGGACGTCTCTGTCGGTTCGGGCGCTGCAGTGCGCCTCCTTCTGTCTCGCTCTTCCAGATGTTCCGTGAGGAGCTCGAGAAGGACAGAACTGTCGGAGCTCGCGGACAGAAAACGGCAAAGTCACGTGCAGACAATGCAGTCGCGCTTGTCTGTGCGTGTGTGGCCTAGTCGGCGCCAACCTGCGTGTGACGGTGGCCCTCTTATGCGTACCGTCGATCGCTCCCTCTGTGTGTGTGTGTGTGCTACCCCACTCGCCCTTTCTCCTCCGTCGTTTGTGCCGTCTTCACCACCGCCGCATGCACACATGCGCGCCTCCGCCTTTCCGCATCGGCAGGTTGCTCGCCCTCCCTCCCCCTTTTTCTCCGTCTCACGCCCCGTTTCCTTCACACCGCTTACATCATGCGCGAGCACATTGACACGCTGCTGTCCCTGCGCATCCGCGATGTCGTTCAACAAGTCGTCACTATCAGCCTCTTCCTGAGCGTCGTCCTCGTGGGCTGGCGCGGCGCGGCGGTGATCACCAACTGCGAGGCGAGCATCGTCGTGGTGCTGAGCGGGAGTATGGAGCCTGGCTACCATCGCGGCGATGTGCTCCTGCTGCACCATCGCCCCGAGTACCCGGTGGAGGTGGGCGACATCATCGTCTACACGCTGCCGGGACAGGACATTCCTATTGTGCACCGCGTCCACCGCATCCACGAGCGTGCCGAGGATCATAAAAAACTATACCTGACGAAGGGCGACAACAACATGAACGACGACCGCTTTCTCTTCCATAGCGGGCGGGAGTGGGTGGAGCAGGACATGATTATCGGCAAGACGTTTGCCTACGTGCCGCGCATCGGGTACTTGACCATCGTGTTTAACGAGTCGAAGGTTATCAAGTACGTTGCGCTGGCTCTCTTGGGCTTCTTTATGCTGACCTCCACACAGGAGCTGTAAGCTGCGGTGGCACCGACCGCCGCTGCTCTTGCTGGGATTGAATGGATATGTGCCGTGGCTGCTGATGCCGCACGCACGCGCCCAAGAACTCTAGTAGATGGGCCCGCTGTTGGTAACAGGGTCGAAAAGCGGCAGCGGTTGGCTGGCCACGTCGGCTGCACAGGCACTCGGGGTCATTGTGTATTTTCTTTGTGTGTGTGGGTGTTTATGCCCCCACATTGCGCCGGGCGCCCCGAGTGCGCCAACTCCGCTTCCTTTCGATTTGGGGCCCCTTCCCCTCACCGCTCCTCTCACTCGCATGGTCCCCTCCCCGTGTGTGGTCTGAACACCTGGACCGTGCATCTGCCTGCTGCCCATGACCGCACACGTCGCTTATTCGTCCCTGCGTCCTTTAAGGGGGAGAAGAGGGGGTGCGCTGCGTCTATCTCTGTGTGTGTGTGTGCGTGGGGAGAAGAAGCTATCGAGCTACAGACATATATATATATATTCATCGACGAGGGAGCTGATGGCAGGGGGGGTGTTTCTCCCTGCCCCCTCCTCACCCCTCCCCATCACCACCACCTCAACCGGACAACATGTGTGAGAGTGTGTCAGCGCCGCGTTTCTTTCTTTTCGAAGACTTCATGCGCACGCATGGCTTGCGTGGCGCACAGTTGAACGGAAAGAGGGAAGGGGAGGCCCCCTTGAGGCGTTCATGCGATAAGCCTCACGTGGACGCGCGCACGCACACACGCCAGTTCCTGCTTACTGGCTTCACTATCACTCTTTCTTTTCCTCGCATATCTCAACAGTGCACATCACCCACGCAGACGCGCGCACGTCAGCACCGAGGCAGAGGCGGCAACAGCAACTGAGCCATACGGTGTGCACCCTCACGTTAACGCACGCACAAGCATCCGGACTCACCAGAAGTACAGCCTTCCGTTCTTCTCTCACGCTCTCTCTTTCACTGTTCCCCACCCCCCCACCCCTCACTCCACCCAAACATCCACGCATCCCGTTATCGTTTTGCTGTGCCGAAACAACGATGCGCCCCGTGACGCGATCGCCGCTCCTCGTCGCCACCGTCGTGGTGGCGGCCACGCTGTGCCTCAGCGGTGACAACGTTATCTTGTCCTTGTCCTCTGGTGTGCGGCTGGCACGCGCGGATGGCCCCATCACGAAAGAGCAGTGCTTCATCCTCAACCCGAAGCCGACCGTCACGTCCTGTAATGCGTACCTGCCGCCTATCGTTGATTTGTACGGCATGCTGCCCTACGACAAGACACCGGCCTACACGAACTGCGTAAAGGAGCGGTGTCTTTGCACGGGCGCCGCGACGAGTACGGCCATCAAGACGAGCGGCTTCTTCTGCAACAGTTCTGGCTGGATGGAGAGCGGCTACACGACGTGTAACGTGTTGGTCGACTGCTTCTCCAAGTTCTGGCGGTGCATAAACAAGGCACTCTACACGCGTTACCTCGAAGACCGCGGGAACCTCGATCCGACGGAAGTGGATCTTATGGCCGACATGATTTCCCACGGCAACCGCCCTGGTGAGACGTTCGACATCACCGATATCTTCCGCTCGTGCCGTCTGATGATGTGCGCTGCCGCGAACTCGCGCCAGAACTGCGGCCTCGTCACGTGCCTGCCGAACTACACCCAGTGCGACGAGTACATCCGCCCTCCGCCGCTGCCGTATACGCATCAACTGTGCACGCAGGGATGCCGTGCCGCCCTGCTGATGATGGCGCTGACGATCGCCGCTGTGTCTTTCTCTGTTTGCTGCTTCTGCTGCTGCCCGGCGCAGGTGCGCATCAGCAAGCCCGTGATGAAAGAGGCGCCGGCGCATAGGCTCGAGTCGAACTCTATGTGGAGCGAAGTGGAGGCCCAGGATAGGCGGCATCGGATGGGTGATTAGTGCACGCCGTAAGGCGTACCAACGAGAATGGGAGACGCACAGGGAACGAAACACAGAAAGGGAAGCGGAGGAGAGAAGAGGATCAGCAGCCCCAACGGCGGCGGCGGCAGGTGGCGCTACCACTGCAGGCTTTGGCAGGGAGAGAGCAAGCGAAATGGTAGCAGCGGGTGCGAGCGAAAGGCGTGGACGGGGTTGTCGATGTAGGCGACAGACGCATCCCTGACGCGTATATCTGCTCCTCCCCTTCTCCCGCTCCCTCTCTCTCTGTGCGTGTGTCTGTGCCTGTGTGTGCACATGTGTATATGTGTATGTTGTACCCTCCCTTGCGTTTTGTGACGGTGTCTGGTGTCGGCGTTATGCGTCGCCATCTCCCTCAGCACACAGAGAGGCCGGCATACCAACACAGACGCACAAGCATGGCGAGTGCGTCGCTGTCTCTTCCTCTGTTCGGTCCCTCTCTCGCTGTCCCCTGATTCTCCCTGCTGGTCGTGTATGCGTGCTTCTGTCTCTCTCCCCCTCCCACTCATAGTGTGTCGTCCACGTCTCCCTTGATGCCCACACGCACCCGCACACACGTCGTGAAGCGTTGTCTTGTCCTTCCCTCTCTCCCTGTCTTTTCACCCTTCTCGTGTGGTGCGTGTGTGTGTGTGTTTACATCTTTTCTTTTTCCCATTGATGCTCTGTGTGTGTGCGCCTGTGTCTGTCGCGCTTGCTTTCTTGCTCGCTCTTTTCCTGTGATTTAGATGTCTGTTGCTTCGCCTCTGTTGGCGGACAGAGGGAGGAGAGGATGGGGTTCTGGTAATCATGTGCACACCTCTCTCCCTCTCTCTACATGCGTTCCCGTGCTTGACGACGGTGGCACTGGTGGACTCTGTGTCTTCTTCATTTGCGTTCGCGCGTTGCTGTGTGTGTGTGCGTTGTTCCTTTTTCGGCTTTCTGGGGGTGGGAGAGCGCTGTGCGCGTGCCGACATGTCGTCTGTCGTCGTTTATTGTTCGTCGTTGGTCGCGCGTCTCTCCCGTTCGTGAGCCGCACGGTAGATTGCCAACATCGGTTGAACACGCACGCACGCGTGCCGGCAAGCACGTGTGCGTGCGCGCTCACGATTTTTGTTTTGGGGGATCACAAACGAAAAAGGAGGAGGGCGTAGGCGAGCGAGAGAGGTGGTGACCATGGCGACGTGCTGCCCTGGAGAAAATGGCGAGAGGAAGCTCTCAGTATGCGCAGACGCCCGCGCGCTCCCACCACCTCCTCCTCCCTCCTCGAACTCTGCATCGCAACGTGGCTCCGCCTTGTCTCGGTCTGCGTGCGTGTGTTCGGGTGTGTCGGTCTAGGCGATCGAGGAATGGCCGCACACGGTGCGGCGCGTTTCGTGGAAGTCACGCGTCGTCCGACTTCGTACCCCGCTCTCGCTCGCTCGCCGTCTCACTCATCGTCCTCGTCGTAAACATTCGCCCTCGGGCTTTATTTTTCATCGCTTCAGCACACCAACACCACCACCATAACCGAATAGGGGTCTCGCTGTTCTTCTTCCTCGTGTGTCTGGCGTGCAGAGGGTGTGTCTCTGTCGGTCTGTTTGTGTGTGTGTGTGGTGGGGGGGGAGGTATTCTGCCCGGCGCTTTCTCAGCCACCTCCCTGTCTCTTCTCTCGTTTTCTTGCGTTGTGTCTCTGTGCCGCGACGGCGGTCAGGGCCGTCACGGCAGTGGTGACAGCCAGGCTACCCCGCACCCTGCCCACCAGAACCCCTCCTCCGCCTTCTGTACGGATGCATCTCTCTGTATGTCAAGCCCAGTCATCCACTAATCTGTCCCGCCGTGCCCGTTGTCGCCGTTGATTCGTTGTGTCTCTCCAGGAATGACGACAGTGTCCCCCCCCCTCTCTCCCTCTCTCATCCCTCCTGAGCCTCGCCCTCGCCCTCAAACCATGTTATCGCGTATGCCGTGTCGAGTGGAAGCGGCAGAGAGGGGTTGGCGAGGCGCCGACTGGCAAGCTGGAGGTGCCCATCGGGTGTGCGAGATAGCCTGCGACGCTGCCAGAACCAGGCACGAAAGTGTGGCAGAGGCGAAAGGTGACGCGACGACATCATAGAGCTGCACACGGCGAGCAGTCAAGGAGGCAGCCCCAGCTCCACAGAACGAAGTTCAGCACCCATATGCAGCGCCGTCGCCACTTTAGACGCCTCCGCCGCCGCCCTGGGCAGCGGCCGAGCAACGTCCATCGCCTGCACATGAGTAGGATGCGCTCAAGAGAGTTGTGTACACTCGCGTGGGTGCTTTAATGCCGCAGTGTGATGTGCTTGCCTGTGCATCTGGGACACAAACAAGCGAAATAATAGATCCTCTGGTGACAGTGCACGCGCGCGCGGAAGCGCAGCAGCGATGAGCACACCCACAGACACGTACTCCGCACTGGCAAGAGTGCACCTCGGCTCTGATAGCGGGTGGGATGCGTTTGAGGCAGAGGCCCTGCTTGGATGACGGAAATCGGTGCATGGCTGCAGCACGAGTGTGTGTGTGCGGGTACGCGCGTCTAGGGCTGTTCCGCCCCACGCAGAGGGGGTTTTGGGGGGGGAGCTGTGGCNGTCGCAGCGAGAGTGGGGGCGCGCCAAGGAAGAAGAGGGACGTCCCCCCCCCCACCCCTCAGCACACACACACACACACACAGCCTCACCAACCCTCTTGCGTATCTTCGCTTCCTTTACTTCTGTATTGTTCCATCTCTCCATCGCTCGGTGCCTCTACGGTCTCGCCGCCCCAGCATGTATTATCGATCACACTCCAGCCTTTCCCTGCATACACACACACGCACACACCATACAAAGCAAGCAACCACGTGCGCCAGCCATCCCTGACGCGCGTACACCCCTCCCCTCCCTGCCGTCGCGTCGCACGTAGCGAAGAAGCACAGCAAGCGGAAAGCGCACAGCACAAACAAAATGGAGCATCCGGAGCACACCAACCAGCACCCGGAAGGGAACAACAACACCGAAGCGCCAGCGCCAGTGAAGGCGGAGGCCGCCGCTGCCGTATCGGCACAGCAGATCTCGCTGAAGGTCGTCAACGCCGACGGCGCGGAGATGTTCTTCAAGATCAAGCGAGGGACGCAGCTGAAGAAGCTGATCGACGCGTACTGCAAGAAGCAGGGCATCTCCCGCGGGAGCGTTCGCTTCCTCTTCGACGGCGCGCCGATCGATGAGATGAAGACGCCGGAGGATTTGGGGATGGAGGACGACGACGTGATCGACGCCATGGTAGAGCAGACCGGCGGGTGCGTGGTGAGGCAGCTATGAAGGTCGGCTTGTTTGTCTACGCGCAGCTGTGTCGATCTCCACCAAACTCTCCCTCCTTCCCTCGCAACGTCCATCGTGGCGCACGCACAGCCGAAATAGATACACGTAACACAGAGATTAAGCCGCGGGTCACAGAAGACAGAGGGAGGAAACATGGGGGCGGGTGCTGAAGGAGAGGTGGCGGACGACGCGGATAGCGCCGCCCTCGCCCCTTCCCCGACGCGCCCTGACCGGGACACCTCTCGCCCTCGCCTGCTCACCACCACCGCCCCGCCTCGCTCCCTCCTCCCCTCCCCCCGGTGGTGACGCTTGGTGCTTGGCTAAACCAGAAGAAAAGGAAGCTGTGAAGCAGGACGGCAAGGCACACAGGTATTCGATGAGCATCGGTTTTAGACATCCGCATATGTGTACTCGTATGCACGACGCGTGTCTCTGTGCATCTCTGTCTGTCTCTGTGTCTCTCTTTCTCTGCGTGTGTGCGTGTGCGTGTGTGTGTGGAGCCCATGAGAGGGACCAGAGACATTGCCGAACCGAATACAGGTGCATCCTTTCTTCATCTGTAGTGGTGTTGGTGCGCCGTTTTCTTTTTTTCTTTGCCGATGCCGTCGTTGTCCCCTCCCCCTCCCCATCTGGAGGCTGTCTTTGTTGACGTTTCCGCGGCCTCACCACTGCACAGGTGGCGGCAGCTCCTTCTCGGCGTGTATACGCTTGTCAGCGTGCCTCTCTGGCGAAGGGGTGTACGAGGAAGGGCAAGAAGAAGATAGAGGTGCCCACACTTCCCCCCCCTTCACATTCTCTTCGCCCCTCCTCCGCCCATCCCACCTTCCTGCGACGTCTGCCTGCGCATCTGCGATGGGTCTGGTGTGGCTCCGCCTTTCCTGTCTGCCTCTTCGGCACGAAGGCAACGGAAACCCCCTAATTATGCGGGATCACCTCCGTGCGTCGTTTCATACAGGGTCCAGTACCCAAAGTCGCGCTGTGGGAAGCCAAGCAGCCTGCAGCCTGCCCACCAGGTGCGTCGGTGGACATGTCTGGGACGGCCGCTACGCCACAGAGACTTGCAGCCATGATCCTCGCGTTTGTGCCAGATCACTACCAGTCATGCCGGCGATTCCGCTGAAAGGCATTCTACTATGAGAGTGCCCGACCCGGCGATGTGCCCCAGTATTCCACGCGCGACCCGCGGATCGCCCGGAGCTCGAAGCACACCGCATGGCACGCGGTGACCCTGCGCACAACGATCTGATTACACGCACATCTCACTCGCGCTGCATGGACTTCCCCCGTTGGGTGTGTGTGTAGCTGCCTCCTATGCTCCCCCCCCCGAGGACAGCATGCTGTGAGATCTCTGTGCGCAGGCACGGGCCCCTTCCGCTTGGCACACCCACTCCTGGCAGAGGCATGCGGATTCAGGGGACGGTGGGATGCCTCTGCTGCCCCAGACGACTGATGCCCGCGTCCCACCTGTCGCGGCGCATGCCGGCAAGCTGCCCAGGCGCGTACCCTCCCCTCCCCCTGCCGTCGGTGGCATCGAGGAAAATGACAGATGAAGACAACGATCCAAGCAGACAAGGTCGTCCAATCGGGTGGGCTGATGAGGCGCAGATGCCGAAACCACGGCACACAGGCAGAATGTGCAGGGTTTCAGACGGCCCTGGCCTGGAGCTGGACAGGACCCTTCTTGAGCTCATGCGGCATGCATCAGGACCGTGGACGCAGCCCGCCCTGGACCCGATGCGTGCCGTCCGCCCAAGCCTGTCTCCGGCACCGGCCGTACAGCACGCATCGGAAGAACGGGCTAGGAAGGACAGGAAGAGCGCGTGCGACGCATGGCCCCGATTTGACAGGGGGACGGTTCGTCCCAGACGAGCCGGACGCGGCCGCGGCGCAGCAGAGGGCCAGGCGGAGCTGTATGCGTGTGTATGCAGTGCGTCTGCTTTGTTGTGAATTGCTTGGTGGCGGCGGAATGGACACGCTGGGGAGGGCGGGTACAAGAGTGGAAAAGCGAAGGCCACAGCTGAAAGAATGAATAATGCGATGACGTGCGCATCTCTATCGCAGCAAGCTTGTGCATCACCGCGGCTCTGTCACCTGTGCGGGGTGGTGGTGATGGGGGAGGAGTGCTTGCAAGGGGTTGCAGCGGATGCGGGCAATGCGCAAGCAGCTGTTGCGGTCGCTTCCTGCCGACGCTCTCTGCCGCTGCGTGGAGAGGGCCAGTGGCGCGTATGACGTCGATGCTCGTCATATCCCTCACGTTCCGGCGAGCCGTGCAGCACATGCATCCTTCTCTTGCCCTTTTCTCTCTCTCGTTCCGCTATCGTTCGCCTTGTTCGGGCTTTCCTTGGTCTTCCCTGTGTTTTACACACACACACACACACGCACGGGGCGTGTCGGTGCGTCTGCGTACTCGCCTCGCGCGGCAGTGGTGCTGCGCCGTCCCTTTCTCATACATCCCGGGTTGGGCAAACGCCGTAGCGTTCGGTGCTTACGTGGGCTTGCCTTCCTAAGCGCGCGCGCCCACCTCCTCTTTCCCTCCCTCCCTCCCCTCACCCCGCCCTCATCAGCTGCCATGGCGCAACTTACGAGAGATGAGGTCCACACCTACGCCGAGGCCATGATCGCCGCCATCAAGACACCTGCGTTTCAGGAGCGCGTCCGTGCTGCGATGAGCCGTGAGCCGACCCCGACGGATGCTGAGGCCGTCATGAAGCGCTATGAAGAAGTACAGGCGGACTACTTCACCAACCACTACAACGCCGAAGCCGGCGGCATCTGCAGCAGCGTCAGCGCCGGTGCAGTGGGCAGAGGTACTGGCGACGCGTGTGGTCGTGCTAAGAGCTCTCAAGATGCATCCGGGGTACTGGCGCAGCAGGTGGACAACATGAGCCTCGAGAAGGCAAGCGATGCGCCGAAGCTGGACGGCGTCGAAATTGTGGAGCAGCTCAAGAACGCGGTACGCATGTACAAGGAGAAGGAGACGGTGCGGCTCATCACGGAGCTCTGCTTGCTGATCGAGTCGCAGGTGACGGCGCTCCCAGCGGCCGTGCCAGCCCTGAAGCACCTCTACAGCAATTCCGTGTATGGCTCCAGTGTGATGGAGCAGGCACAGGCGGCGTCCGCGCGGGCCGGCGGCGGTGAGAACGTGTTACCCGTCGCGCACCCGTCTCCACAGGTGATGCAAATGATGGACATGGCGATGCGCACCCTCAGCCCAAAGCAACGCGAGACCCTCGAGCGAGTGCAGCGGGCAACGATGAACGGCAGCCCGCCGTTGCCGGAGGATATGCAAGACATGCTCCTCATTCAGCGTCAGCTTGGCGCCTTCATGCAGACGATGCAGCGCTTCGGCCAGATGCCGAGCGGCAGGGGTCGTGGCAGTGGTGGTCGCGGCGGCTGTGGTGGGCGAGGGGCCCCGTAGATGACCATCCGGCGTCGACCACGTCAGCAAAAACGCTGTGGGGGAGGAGAGAGGACAGCTTCATGGAATCAACCTTACGCGCGTCCAGACCGCGCAACGGCGGTGCATTTTGCGTTTTCGCCCATCCCTCACCTCACCCCCGCCCCTTTTTTTTCCGCTGTCCGCGGTCCGCAGGTGGTCGTGACCAGCTTCACTCTCTCCCCCTTTACAAGCGCTACTGCTGCCACCGTCATCGCTGTATTCTGCTCTCGTCTGCGTCATCACCGGCGTGGTTCTCGCAACTCCCCCCACCCACCACCCACCACCACCTTGTGAGTGGCACCGTCGCGCCGCCTGCGAGGCCTCCGTCAGCCATCCCAAGTGGATTCGGACAGGGACGAGACTGGTCACTGTGGGTGACCGTCTGGGGTTGCTGCGCCACAATGGCACCGCTTGCTGGTGCCGCTGTCCTCGTTCGATCCCGAGCTCCGGTTAAGCTTCGGCGGCGGCAGCAGCAGCAGAGAGGGCATCATGGTCGGATGCGAGTAACTCCCCACCCCCCCACCCCCACCTCAAGCACACAGACAAACCGACAGACACAGACGCATGCACGACCACAAGGCGGAACGGCGAGTGACGCCTTCGCTTCGGTTGCGCCGTAACGCGCCCTCTTCGCTCTCCCCTCAAACTCCGACCCAACACATCGTCATCCTGCACCCGTCCCTCTCTCCATATCACTCGTGGCTCGCTCACAACGCTACGCGCGGAGGAACACCGCATACCGTGCGAGGTGCACCGGCTGACGCTTGACTGCTCGGCGCCTCAACAACAACACAAAACATAAAATGGAAGGAGCTCACACGCAAACGCACAAGCACGCACACACGCAGGTATTAGACGAAGGTAATCGCAGTCCACACCACCTCACGGACGAAATACAGCACACATGCCTCCAAGGGCACGGCCGTCGGCGCGGCGGCGCCAGCGCAGTAGCGGGACGCGAGTTAGCAGCATCAGCGACAGACCCATCACCGCTACCGGCGCCGGAGGCAGTGAGACAGGCGCCGCTGCAGAGTGCCGGCGGGCACACAACTCGGGGAATGGCGGCAGCACCGGTAGCGACTCTAGCGGCAACAAAAGGTGGAACGGGTCGCGCACGTCTGCCGCCACCACTGACGCGCCTCCGTCCCTTGTCATGCCAACAACAGCGGCGGTGCGTGCCTCTCGCGTGCCCAACACGCACGACCGCGAAACCGACGAGGACGAGGCGGACATGCTACAGCGCTTCTCGAACGTGTCAGAACGGCAGAGCGCACGGGGGATGTCTCCGCCGCCCTCTCCCTCTCGCGCATTCGATGGCACCGGGGACGCGGAGTGTGCGATGCACATGCCACCGGCACAACACGGCGGTCGCGCTGCCGTATCGCTGGAACGCGTCCCCGTATCCGTGCTGCCTGTATGCGCCTTGGACAAGACAGCAGTCGCGTCCAGCCCTGCACAGGCATCGCCGCCAAGCCAGTCCGTCCGAAGCTTTTCTTCAACCTTGCTGTCCCAGCTCCTTCTGGCTGAAGCAGCGCGCGCAGAAGCAGCAGCAGTGACCGTGGCACAGCAACAATGTCACAACAGCGTTGACGATGGCAGCTACGCAAGCGCGGCGCCGTTCTGCGCGTCGACACCCTCGCAGGATTCGCAGTTGCCGCCACGGATGACTGCCATGGAGACAACTCGATTATACCGACACCATCGTGGCTCGGGCGCGGCATCCCTGCACGAACAGCTGCCAGAATCACCGTCGTCTGTGGCAGCGTCTCCGGCGCGGCTGCCCATGGACTACCTCGCCGTGTCCATCGGTGTCGTGCCCCTTCCGGGCTCGGAAACGCCGCACGGGAGTGCGGCCCCGCGCAAGAGGAGCCGATGGTGGCCCTGGAGTCTCACTGCCCCAACGGTAACCCCAAATGCCGCGACCGGCGTCGTCGGTGAAGCAGCCTGCGATACGGCTAGCCGCATCACAAGGGTCGATGGTAATGCGGCGGAGGCGAGCTGGCTCACCGTCCATGGCGACCCGACGGTCTCTGTGCACCAGCTGCGCCCGCTACGTTTCTACACAAGTGGCCAGCAGCACACGGCCGGCGCCGCAGCCGGCCGTAGCTCCACTTCGCCCACTCTCAAACAGCCCACCGGCGTGACAGCGGCGGCGGTGGCCGACAACGTCGTCTCGATCGAGCCCAGCAGCCGCACCATGGATGTGCTGGGGTGGTCCGGCGTGTTCGCAGATGTGCCGCTCGCCCTCCCTGGTGCGCAACCAACGAACCTCCCGGGGGCAACGGGTTCTGTCGTGAAGGGGAGCAAAGGCGTCCAGGCTCGCGGTGGTGACCGTGACGGTACCTCGCAGTCGGAGGCACTGTTCTGCAGCGGTGTCGCCTCCATCTCCGTCATTCTGGCGTGAGCTCTACGTTGAAGGAAATGGTGCGTGTGTGTGGGGGGGGGGGTTGGAGAGACGGCGACGCCAGATGCGTGTCTGCGGCGAGCTGCCGCGCAGCCCCCTCCCCTTCTCCTTCTTTTTCTCTCTCTGTCCTCACTTGGCTTCCTCGCGCGCTTGCGACAATGACGGCCGCGCCATGTGATGTCGCTGTGCACGAAGGCAGGTCGGCTCCGTGGTCTCGGCGTTACACGCTCCGTGTAGACGCGGGGAGGGGGTATCATCACGGCGGAGAACGCGATGGCGTTCCACGTGTTGGGCGTAAAGACAGAACCATGGGCGGGTGGGTGCGGCAGTGGCACGCAGACGAAACCATGAGCGAGAGAGGCAATGCGCGAGAACGAAACAGAACTTGGCAGGTGACGTCTGCCGAGGCGGGGGGAGGGGCACGTCAGGCACGTGGCACTGTCGTGCAGTGCCGAGCTTGCCTCCTCTCCTCCCAGCGGTGCTTTTGTGCGCGAAGAGAAATACCGTAGCACCGAGAAGCCAGGCGGAGAGAGTAGATGGCGGGCAACATCTCTTAAAGTGCTCGCCGCGCCCCATGCATGCCACGCGAGCCCTTCTTGGCGGAATCTGCACGAGCGCGCGCAGGCCGATCCTTCACCTCTTTCTTTTTTATTTGCTGTGCTCTTCGTCTTGCTCCAAACCTCCCTCCTCTCCTGAGGTCCCTGACCCTGCCACTTGAGGGTCGGCCCCCTCCCCCTCCCCTTCATCGGCAGCTCTGGTGCACGAACACGTGCAAGCACGCCTTCTTCGTGGCAGATGCCGCCGTCGCGCAAAGTGCGGCACGCCGCTGCGGTGCAAGAGCCTCGCATTCCCGCGAAGCAGCAGCGGCAGCAGCAGCAGCGCTCGCCCTCCCCTGATCACGCCGTCGGAAAAGGTAGCTCTGCAAGCACATCGACTTCCACCGGTGCAACCGCCCGTGCTGCACCGCGGCTCCGCAAGGGGAGCTTGTCACGGACCTCCGTGACAAGTTCCCCCGTGGGGGCATCGAATCCGCGACGGCATGCGAGTGCGGCGACGTCGTGGCGGGCACAGCTACTTCATCTCGCTACGCAGGAGGCGTACACTGCCGCGACGCTGTTGCGCCTGCTACCCTCGACAGCGCCCGCCGACGCCAGGGATGGTGTACAGCCTAACCAGTTGCTCTTGGGCACCGCTGCGCCGCCACCTGCGCCTTGTGGTGCTGGGGCTGCAGGTGGGGCCAGGGTGCAAACTGCGCAGACGGCACGCATGGCTAGACGGAGCGCATACGATGCGTCGGCACCAACCGCTCCCGCTGCCACCACCGAGGCTGCTTCCCCGCCTACCCACACTATCAAATGGACGTCGTACGGGGAGCTCTGGGAAGGCCTACTGGCTCGCCTCCCGCTAGTGAACGGAGCCAACGACGCCGCGAAGCCCACGCCAGCCACGGTCGGCAACAGCGACGGCAACGGTATCACCGGTGGTGGCAAGCGGTGCGGCGGAGAGTCGGCGGGTCACCGGGGCGACAAGAAGGCAGCGGTGGCCGCTGCTCTCGCTCACGGGGGTGCGAAAGCGGGCGACATGAACTCGCCCGCCACCGATGTCTCTTCGATGCTCAGCAACGATTGGCGATCTTTCTTTCTGCACCGGCGCCTGAGCGGCACTGCGACGGCTGGAGGTCGCACATGCACTGCTGCGCCTCCACAGGGGCACCAGGCAGCAGCGCGTCCGCAGCGGCGTCGGCTGGACAACCTCACATGCTCACCCTACATGACGCACGCGGAGCAGCGAGCGATACGCCGGTACACCGCCGCAGCAATCGCCTCTGTGCCGAGTGGCGTGCGACGCGGTCTCAGCACGATCTGCGTGCTGGACTTCCTGTGACTTTCTCTCTCACCCTACATCTTCTTTGTAATCTGTTCGTGCGCGGGTGCAGCATCCTTTGTTGGTGCAGATGTGCCATTTGGCGGGACGGCGGGCCTGGTCGGTTTCCCTTGCCTCGCCGTCGCCAACGCAGCACAGTCAACCTGCTATACGCTGCACTTCACTTCTGCTACACACAGACAGACAGATTACTCCTTTCCCGTCTCGCTAGCTGTGTCATGGTGTACCCAACAAGCAGCCAGAAGACGCCCTCGGCTCCGTTGCCCCTCTACTGCTGCTGTTCTTCACGTCCAGGTACGCCAGAGGAGCGCCCCCACCCCCCCCCCCCCCCCAAAAAAAAAAAACGGGCAAAGTAGACGCGTGCATGCGCGCGCGTAAGCAGGCAAGGCCGTAACGGCTCTCGGTCTTTCTGACATACTCGCACTCCGTCATGCACCCTCATTATGTCGTCCTCATCGCCTTGCGCAGAAGCGAATCGCTCCGAACCAGCTTCATCCTTAGCCCTCCTCCCTCCCCCCTCCCCCGCACTCACCAGCACCACCGCACCTCACAGGCAACCTCTGGAGTGCACGCGTACATATAACCTAACCATCTCGTTTCTTCCTCCCCACCCCCACCCCGCCATACCGCCCCACCGACACACGCCTACACGGGCCTGATGCTGAAGACCGGCAAGGATCTCTCCCAGGGCCAGGCCTTCCACCGGCAGCTGCTCAGCGAGTACAACACGGAGATCACGTTGGATAATTACGTCTCCTACTTTGAGCTGAAGCCGATTGCAAAGAAGATCGAGCACATCCGGCAAGCGTTGGAGTCCACGTACCGTGACCGGTATGCGCACCGCAGCGTCGTTGAGCCATCGCTGACGTCGACGCTGACGATTACGGAACCGCTGCAGGTGGAGCCCGTGCAGCCCTGTCTGTGCGAGACGTCCGCCGCCGTCACGCCGACGGGCCGGCGCGATGACAAGGAGTTTCCCGCCTCGCCCGTCTTCGTCACACCGAGAGGGCGGCAGCAGCACATCACCACTACCATGTTCACCGACCCGCTCTCGCCACTCTTCTTCGAGACACCCGGCTTCAGGGCGCTAAAGGAGACGGACAAGGAGCTGGCGGCGCTTATCCAGCGCCGCATCCAGCTGCAGGAGAGGTTCTTCGAGAAGCTGCATGAGTCGTACATGCGCGTCAAGCGCTACCTCATCAAGCTCGAGCGCGACTTTGTGAACGCTGTCGCGGAGCTACGCACTTTCAACGAGGACCACATCCGCAACGAGCTCCCGCGCAACTACATCCCGTCGCTCTACCTGAAGCTTGAAGTCATAGTCAAGTACCGCGCCCTCAACCTGAAAGCGTTCCGAAAGATTCTGAAGAAGTTCCAGGAGCGGTGCGCCTGCGACAGCCTCGAGCTGCTGCAGCGCGTCGTGAACATTGACCGGCTCATCTACGCGAGCAACATCTCACAGCCTTCCATCGACTTTCGCAGCGCGGCGCTCGATCTGATTGTAGTGTACGGCACCGTCTTCAGACTCACGTACGAGCAGGCCGTCCGACACATGAAGCAGTACGAGAACCGCACCGGCGTCAACGCGCAGCGTATCCTGCCTAACAGCCAGACCTTCTTCGTCGCCGACGCCTTTCCCCACCACGAGCGCCCAGGTACGTTTGCGGTGCGAGTGCTGTCCGGCACGTGCAGCCTTTTCTGCGAGAAGATGATCACGGAGGTGCTGCAGTGCCCGCGCTATCCCGGCAACAGCTGCGGCCGTTTTGCGAACGGCGAGGTCAGCGTGAACCTGCAGGCCCCTGTCCGTGGCGACGACGTGTTCGTCGTGCAGTCCATGGTCGCTCTCGAGTCGGAAAACCTCAGCAACGCGGGGGCGCTGATGGAGCTGGCGCTGCTAGTCCACTCGGCGCAGCTCGCGGCGGCGGCGCGCATTACGGCGGTTATTCCGTATCTTGCATACACGAGCAACGTCGCCTCCATCTCGGCCGTGGCGGAGATGATTGAGTTGGTCGGCTGCCACCACGTCATCACGGTGGACATGCACAGCGACCAGGTGGAGGGCATGTTCTCCATCCCGATAGAGAGCGCCTCTGCCATGTACGAATTTGTGCGTTACGTCTCGAATCTATTGGAAAGCGAGGGGAACACCTTCGAGAACATTACGGTCGTCGCCCCAAGCGGCGAGTTTCTCGGTCGTACGAAGGAGTACGCGGATGCGCTCATGCGCTACAACAACCTCGACAGCGCCACGCAGTTCGTGTCGGTGTGCACGGCGGTGCGGCGGGTAGAGACGCAGCCGTTGGCGTGCACCACTCGGACCAACCGCCACGACTACGAGATTCCGCGCGTGATAGCAGAAAGCCACCGCTGCACCGGCCTTTCCTCGTCTGGGGAGGTGGCGCACGAGTGCAAGCTGCAGCAGCAGCAGCACGGGCCAGTGACGCGGAGCACGGAGTGGGGTACGCCGAACAGCAGCACCGCTGCAAGCATGGCGACAAGCCACATCAACGTTAACACCCCCATCGATGCCCAGGGGAAACAGTACCTGCATAGCCCTGCTACGCCGCCCGCGGCGGATGCGGTGACGTCGGAGCTAGTCGCCATCGTTGGCAGCGAATCACAGGCCGTGAGTTTCAGCACGCACAGCTACTACGCCAGCACGAACGCCACCGCACACGGCGGCACCCACAGCCTTCTGCTGCAGCGCCACGGCGAGCCGGACATGCAACGCAGCAGCAGCACTCTTGGTATCGAGAAGGCCCTTCGGCAACAGGAAGAGGGCCCTCAGGCACTCATCATGCGTAAGGAGACAGCGAGCAATGAGTACAAGAACTACGTCCTTGTCGGCGATGTCAAGGACCGCCTGTGCATCATCATTGAAACTGTGATCGACGAGGCTATTAACATGGCACACGTGGCGCGCTGCCTTCAAGAGCAGGGCGCAGAGCGCATCATCCTCGTCGCGACGCACGCGGTCATGTCCGGCAATGCAATCAATCTACTGGTCGAGTCGCCCATTGAGCTGGTCGTGGTTACAGATAGCGTAAATCAGGACGAGCTCATGAAGAACCCGGCGCTGGCGCGCAAGCTGCGCGTCGTGCCGATCGCGCCGTTGCTCGCGCGCGCGATCGAGAAGATTCACACCGAGAACACGCTCGCGACACTTTTCGACAAGTCCTAGCACACGCATACGCACACGCACGGACGTGCGTGTGCGGTGCGACAACCGTGCCGGCGTCCGCCGTGATGCGGAGAGAAGAAAAAAAAATAGGACCAAGCAAACGGTGAAGACGATATAAAGAGGAAAAGTTGTGAGGGGGAGGGAACTGCTCCGACGCACTCGCCCGTGTGTGCGTGTGTGTGTGTGGCGGTGGCGGTAGTAGTGGTGGTGGGGCGAAGTGATGCATTGATGGTGGAAGCAGTGGCATGTGTGTGTATATACATATATGTCTCTCTGTGTGGGTAAGAGCACGGTTAGGTGATGAAGAAGAGATAACGCAACGGAAGGCGGATCATGTCGATTGAGCATCCGTCGTGTGTCCTCGGCCCCAGCACCCACGCAACGATCGTCTTCCCCTTGCTCTGATGAGGATGAGGAGAGTGATGAGAAGGACGTGTTATAAGTTGCCTTCGCGGACGTCCGGGCCTCCTGTGTTGTTGTTTGATATTTTGTTTTGTGTGGTGAGGAGCGCTGGATTGCACGCGCCGACACCGCTTTTTCTGCCTCCTCCCCGCCCCCACCCCTCTTGTTGTTTTTTTTTTGTGTGTTTCTGTGTGTGTGTGTGTGCGTGTGATCAGCACATCTGGCGCCGAAGCACCGATACGTGCGCGCGGACGTTCTGCTACAGTTCGTGCCTACATCGAAGCACACACACGCACACACGGGCACGGGTACAGAGACCCTAACGCACGCACCACCGTTGTGTTCTTGGCTCCGTCCATCCTCTCCCCCCCTCATTGCTTGATGGTTCTGTGTTGGGGGCACCTTGTCGTATTCGATTCCCGTAACAACTTCAACGCCGGTGCGCCGGAAAGCGGCCGCCAACAAAGGCCAAAAAAAAGGAAAAAGGGAGAGGGAGGGCGAATGAGCGGAAGTGCCCTTCAAGATGGAGTAGAACTGCTCAAGCAGCGCAGCAGCAGCACCAAAAACCACCGCCATTCCGCTCCCTCGCCCCCTCCCCTGCCCTGGCGTGTCCCCGCGCACAGACATGCACAGTCGAATACGAGAACGCCACTCGAGGGAGCAGGACGCGCGACAAGAAACGAAAACAAAGAAACCTGTATGCCCAACGTGAGTCCATAGAACCGAGAGGGGGGGGGGCAAGGGAAGCGAAGGGCAGGAATGGTGATGACAAGCGCGGCGATCATTTGTGATGGGGCCTCCCTCCTTATCAGCTGACTGTCTCATCTCTGCTCGACACCACGTGCTACGGTAGGTCGGCAGGCCGTCTAGTTGACGAGGGGAAGGGCTTGGAGGAGGGAGGGGGCAAGGTGAAGCTGAGCGAGGTGCGGCCCTCCTCTCTCTCTCTTCGGCTCTGTCTATACGGTGGCGTCGTGAGGTGACTTGTCCATCACGGCATGTCCGTTCGGCAACCCTCCCACCCACCGAGCCACACCCAGCCAGCTCAGCCCTCCAACTTGCCTCTCCCTCTGTCCCGCACGCACTGCTGTCTCTTCTCTCGTGTCCCGCTTTCGCTCCGCACTTGCGTGGTCGCTTCGTTGGGCCACACACGCCCTCTTCCAGGCTGGCATCAAAACACCTTCTTAGCTCAACGACTGCCCTGGCAAGCTCATCGAATTCGACTTGCGCCTGGGTCTTTGCCCGCCCTTCTCCCTGCTCTTCATCTCTCTGTGTGCGCACGCACGCACAACACACACACACACGCGTGCGCGCAGAGAAATCGCATCGCCGTGCGGTGCGTGTTCTGTGTTCTCTTTTGTTTCTTGTGAACGGAAGGGGTGGTGGTGCGCACTCCGTGTATCCGTGCTGCCCCTGCCGCTGCTGCGGGTGCTTGTCCCGGTCGCGGATCGTGTCTTGACGTCGCCGCGCTTGGCCTCTGCGTTGCTTTCCTCCAACACCCACGGTCATCACGGCTCGTGTCATTTTTAGACTGCGCGGACGGCCCTGCCCCCTTCTCCGTCGCAAACCCTTGGCGCGTCCACTGGTCCTCGCCGCGCCCGCTCATGATCGTCCGCTGACCCCTGAGAGTGCCGTGTTCTTAGAAGCCGGTGCCGAATCGTTCTTGTTGTTGGAATAGTGTGGGGAGGGGGGGGTTCATGTGCCTCCCTGCCTGTCCCGCCCCTTCCTTTTTTGTCTTTCTGTGTCTTCAAGTTCTCCATGGGCACCTCGCGGGTGCACAGCACAAGCGGGACGGCGGGAGCGCGATGGAACTCGATCTCTCTAGGTCCACGTAGCATCGCCGGCAGCACGCGTGGGCCCCACGGGCTGCAGTGTCGTCGTGGCTTCCGCGTCCTTCACTTCCTGCTGGCATGCGCCATCGCCCTCCATGCCGTCACGGCACCGCTCTCCACCTGCTACGCTTACATCCGCCATGCAGCAGCGCCACCCTCCATCACGGCTGAGACGCCAGCGGCCCCCTCTCTCATTCGCCCGAACGGCCTGCCCCCCGCCGCCCCCGCCGCACCGTGGCGCACGCTCAACGAGTCGCTCTTGCCGTACCCCGTCTTCTACCCCGCCATTGCTTTGCTGAACAACTCCATCTTGCTGCTCGGCGGCTGCGCCACGGCAACTTGTGCCACACCCGTCGGGGCGTCAGGAACGAGGGTTGCCGCATCGCGCCACCGAGCAAGCGCGGCGACCTCCGTCACCTCGCCGTACCACGAGCGCTTGCTCTCCTTGAACGTGGACAAAGGCAACATCACAACGCTGCCGCAGCTGACGCTGCCTTCCGGGCTAGGCTTCGCTGGCCGCTACGCAGCCGTCACGCTCACCGATAGTGTCTACGTCGCGCGTAGCTGCACCATGAGCACGCAATCACCAGCCGAGGTGGCGAGCATGACGGCAGAGGAGCTGCAAGCAATGCAGGCAGCCTACGCGCCGGTGGTAGCGTTCTACCCGGAAGGAACGGCGCACGCGAGCACGCGTGTCGGTGGCCCAGATCCGCCACCAGCAGTGAACCTGACCTACTTCAAGGTGCCCGCCGATCGCGTGCGCGTCAACGCCAGCTGCACCGCTCTCGCAACGGAAAACAAACTGCTCATCATTGGCGGCTTCCTGCTCTCCGGGAAGCGCGTCACGGCCAGCGTTGACTCCTTCAACGTCGTCACGCGCAAGTACGACGCCGATGTCGCCTTCCTGACCGCACCTGTGTTGCAGCCATCCGTAGCGACATCGACCGGGTTCGCTGCCGTTGCAGGCGGCTGGACCTACGAGGCCGACACCACGGCCAGCGCGACTCGCGAAGCTAGGGCACTGCAAGAGGAGAGCCGCGTTAGGCGAAGCAGCCGCGTTGCCGTGAGCGGTGAGCCGCTGCATCTAGTTCAGGAGCTGGCGACGCCGCCAGGGAAGTCATCGGCATCCCCCCGCTCTGACACGCCATCATCACCGCCGTCACGGTCCGTGCCGTCACCGGCGCCACTGCAGCCAGTGGCACGTTACTTGTTTGATCTCTTGTTTTTCGAGCCCGACAGAGTACGCGGCTGCTCACGCGCCGTGCCACGTGGTGCGCTGCAGATAGGTGGAAGCATTTGCGTGTCGCCGGTGGACTCCTCTACCCTACCACGCACAGCCGTGGAGGACATTCTTCTCTCACCCAACGGCTGCCACGTGGCGGTATTTGGTGGCCAGGTGGTGCTGGTCGATCACAACCTGGGACATATCGCGGCGCTGGATATACGCGCGAGGCTGGCACAGGCGTTCGCCGCTCGTGCGCCGTTGGTCCTGCGACCACCGCCGGCGGTGACGCTGCTTCGAACAGCGAAGCCGAACGCTGCCGCACGCACGTTCGCCGGAACCGAGAGTGCGGCAAGCCGGGATGCCCAGGCCAGTAGCCGCCACAACGATCACGCCGGATCGACGGCCGTGTTCGCCAGCAGCGGAAGCAGCAGTGCAGCGCCTATGACCTCATCGACGTCATCGTCTTCTTCAGCCACCGCCTCATCGTCGTCTTCATCGGCGCCGCTGCCGGAGTACCGCTACTCATGGATGCAGCCGACCCTTATCTCACTGCCCTACGCCCGCCGCCCCGCCCCGGCTGCTGCGCCGGACCCGCCCGTCATGGCGGACACGATCCTTCTTTACTACGCACTCGGTGGCGAGGACGTCTGGTCACAGGTGGTCACCGCGGCAGGCGACAGTGCTGCTGCTGATCTTCTCGATCCATCAGGCAGGCAGCATGTGGTGCCGCAGCTGCACGGTGACCCCTCAACTCTCCGTGCCACCGGCAAAGGCACGGAAGCCGTTGTCCGTCGGGAGCCGACGCTTCGCTGGGCTCAGCGGGAGCTGCCGGACGTGCGCTACGACAGAGACCGCCCCGAGCTGCTCGCCGTGACGATGCCCACGCCGCTGTGGCCCGATGCGCTCACCCTGCAGACCAACTCCGAGGGCATTATCCATCTAGCGTTTCGAGACCTCAACTACACACGCTACTGTAGGTGGAATCGGCTTGTCGACAACGACGATGACAATGTGGTCTGCGCTGTCCGGCTCAGCAGTCGCCGCGACTGCGTCGGCAACACCGCCGGCACACTCGACAGCGCCTACGACGGCTCCCCGAACGCGACTATCCTCTTCAGCGCCAGCGGCAGCACGACCCCGGTGTACGTATGCTTCAGCTACGTGGTGCGGCCAACCTTGTGGCCTACATGCCGCATCCGGCAGTCCTTTTCCATCTTGAATCCGATGATGCCACTGCGCATCCTCGACAACAGCCACACCACCTCCGCGCCGACGCCAACACCGCGTCCTTCTCCGACGCGCGACCCTGCCGACAAAACCACCAGCTCCCCGCTTTTCATGCTCGCCGTTGGCGTGTCTATCGTTACGCTACTGGTGGCACTGCTCCTCGCTGCGCGGCTTCAGCATGTGCCGGAGGATGGGCTTCTGGTGATGAGCCTGCTCGACCGCGGCGATGGCGCAGGTGACCAGCACGCGAGCCCCGGGATTCGCGGCCGCAGCTGCGGCGGCGCCGCGAGGCACAACGGGCAAGGCCGACGCAAGCGTCTTCTCCGCGGCAGCGGCGAGCCCAACAAAGCCGCAGATGTCGAGGATGACGACGAGCCTGGCCTGTACCCGATTTCAACGTACGCCGAGTTCCTCCAGGTGGTTGGCAGCGCGCAGGAGGACAGTGAAGCGCGCATGTTGGCGACAGCGGTGGATGTGCTGCGGCTGCACCAACACCGCTATCGCGTGCTCTCGCGGATCGGCCAAGGGCCACATTCTCTGTGCTTCCTTGCGCTTCGCAAGGCGCCGCCGCCGCCGCCGCTACGGGTGCAGCAGCAGCGAGTGAGGGGGGCGGGTGCCGGTATGAACCGAAGGGTACGCATGCTGGATGGCGATGCGAGTCCCGTCGTGCGCTCGTCCCTTTTCACGCGGCCACCACCGTCGTTCCCAGCAGCGTCCGCCACCCTCAGTCCAGGCGTCCCGACCACCGCCACCTCGTCCCTGTGGGCCGCGCGGCACGACCAGAGCACGGCCGTCGTGGTCAAGTACACGCAGTGCCCTGACGACGCCACGCGAGCCCTCATAACACGCCTGTGCGAGCGCCTCCGCGACCTTCAAGCGGACGCTGTCACAGAGGCTTTGGGTGCGACAGGGGTGTATAGACAGCACCGCAACAGTGCCCCGTCGCGTCGCCCTCACCGGCGGTACCGCCCATCGGACACGTCGACGACGGTGTCCTCTGCCGCCGCTCTTCGGCCTTTAGATGTGTCAACTCAACTCACATGCGGCATCGCCCGCGAGGTGGCCAGCGGCGGTAGAAGCAGCCGTGGAGGTGCTGCGGCACAGGCGCTGCAAACGGATGCCGAGGATGCCACGGCACCACCAACGAGCAGACGAGACAGCAGTGCCATCATCGTCACCACAGCAAGCCGAGCGGGATGTCAGCCGCTGCCGCCGCTGTCTTCTGCCGCGAACGAGGCTCGCGTAATCGACGGCGACGACGATGACAACAGCTGCGCGTGGCTCGACGCTCACGAGGTGAACGTCGTCCTCTCGCTCTTCTTGCTGCTGCCAGAGGATCTGTTCGTATCGTACGAGGTGAGCGTTCTTCAGCAGCAAAACAGCAACAGCAGCAGCCAGCACGCGCACGTCGACCGCAGCGGCCGCTTGACGCCGCTAAGCGTGTCACAGGCTGCGGTGGAATGGAATCGCAGGCATGTCTGGCCCGGCGCGAACGCCGAGCCAGCAAAGGCGTCTCATCACCGCCAACGCCATCGATGCACACCGATGCTGTCAGCAGGACAGAGCCTCCCCGAGCAGTCAACTCCGCGTGTATGCTGGGCTGCCTGCGTGAACCCGCTCCAGCCCTCCACACTCAGGCCGTGGAGTCTTTGCCTGGTCATGCCGTACGAGCGCAGCGGCGACCTTGCCGACTTCATTTTGCGTTGCCAGCAGGTGCAGCTGCTTCCTGCTGACGTGACGGGCGCGAAGGACACGAAGCGCACCGGGCTGAGCAGCAGAACCTCCGCATCTCCGGCATGTGTGCCGCCTGTCCACCACTGCTGGACCGAGTCGCTTCTCTGCTCCATCCTCTTCCAAGTATGCACTGGGCTTCAGCTGCTGCACGCGCAGTCGCCGCCCATCCTGCACGGCAACATTAAGCAGACGAACGTGCTGCTGCGGGAGCCGGCCTCCTTCTCGGTGGCACGACGGCGTGTGGTCGTCGCTGGAACGCCGGCGGCACTGGCAGGGATGAAGATGGGCGTGAGCAGCGGTCGCGGTGGACTCGAGGACGCGAACGGCGATCTAGACATGGCCGCTGCCACAATGCGCGTACCTGGAGCGCAGCAGGCAAGAGAAGGAGAAGGTGGATGGCGGGACCGTCGCCTTGAAGCCGGCATTGCCGCCGCCGCACGACCGCTCTCTGCGCACGCGTCCTTCTGGCGGGCGAGCAGCTTGGTAGCTGCCGCCACCGCTGTCTGGCAAGCTGGCTCGCCGGTCTTGCGCTCCTCGCTATCCATCGGATCACCGCCTTCTCTGTTCCGTGCTGGCGCTACAGCGTCATCATCCACGGCGGCTTTCTCGCACGACGCGCCGCAGGAAGGGCAACCACAACTACAGCCACACGAAGACGAACAGCTGTGGCCGCCGGAGCGTGCACGGCATCTGCTCAGTACGCACACCTACCTGCCCATCAGCCTCACAGACGGCGGCATGTCGTGGTGGTTGACGGTGCAACTGCCGCTGCGGCTACGCGGGTGCTTCGGGCGCACGACCCGCTCCACTCTTCGGCAGGCCCCGGCTGGGCTCTGCTGGCTGCGCCGGCTTGACCCGCCCCCATCGTCGCCGCCGCCCATCACGACGAAGAGCAGCGTCCTTCCGTCCGAGGACTGCATTGCGGCGTTAGCTGACTTCTTGTTCACCTTTATCGATGTGCCCACGCACGTCGCACCGGAGTTGTTGTGGGGGCGGCTCTGCACACTGTCGCAGTCTGACCACGGTGATGAAGGTGGCGCTGCTGCCGGTCTCGCCGTGCCCGGCTCATCGCTGACGCAGTCATCTTCGTCACTCCACTCCATTCGAAACCGGCGAGAGCAACACGTGGCCAGCTCTCGCCGCGACGGCCGTCGACGCGGCGATGGTGATAGCCTCACGCATCGGCGTTGTGGTGATGTCGCGCGCGAGCCTGCCGCGTCTCCGGCGGTGGGCTCAGCAAACCTCTTGCGTGCGACTGCTAGTGACGAACTGGGAGCGAACGTGACAGGGGACAAGCAAGCCCTCGGTGTGCTTCCTCAGCAGCAGCAGCCACAACTACAGCGGCACGACGACCCGTACGCGGACGAAGACATGGACGATCGAGACGTGGAGCTCGACATCGACGAGGACGGTATCTTCACCTGCGAGGAGGTGAATGCGCTGACCTCCGCCATGTGGAAGGCGGAAGGACTCACCCGCGTGCCGCGCGGCAGCCGCCACTACCGCCAGGCTCCTCCTCAGCAGCGCACCTCCGCGGCGGCCGTGGACCCCTTGCTACCAGGAGCTCTCGCTGCCTCCACCACCACGCCGGGCGGAGGCTCCGTGGCAGACGTGACTCTGCAGCCGCTGCGGAACACCACCGGAGAGGACGGTGGCCGTCGGGGTTTGGGCGGTGATATGCGTGGACTGCCGTCGAGCTTCTCTAACGCACCTCTGTTTGCGAGCACTACCACGGCGGCAACAGGCTTGCCGTCTACATCGTCTACGCAGCCGACGTCACAGGCGCTGCACCGTCATCACAATGATGTGGATCGCCAACTCTGTGGCAACAGCAACAACGGTGGTCGGCGGATGGCCGAGGGAGGAGGAGGCTCTGTCGGTGGAGAAGGAAGCCGCAGCAGCTCGAGCGTGTATGAGGTGCTCATCCAACGGGTGCTGGCGATGGACACGGCGAGTGACATATGGAGCCTTGGCGTGCTGCTCTACGGCATGTGCGCCGACACTGTGGATGCGCAGCAGCAGCAGCAGCACCACCGCCACCACCAAACGTCCGCTTCCACACCGACCTCTACGCTGAGCCCGCCACATGCGACTGAAGCCGGCAGCTCTCGTGTCCGCGCGCACGAGGGCGTCGCAGACACGCTGCCGCCTGCAATTCCCACGTGCACGTGCGCGTCGCGGCTTGCCCAGCGCGCGTTTGCGGCACTCCTCGGCGACCTCTACGACCTTGCCGTAACAGGGGTGCCGAGTGGCGGCCCTGGCAACAACGGGTGGAGCTGCGATGGTGGTGCCGGCCTGCGGTCTGTAGGCGGCGACGAGGGCGATGGCGTGGATGTGGAGCCGCCAGACGAAGCTGCCGATGACCGCCTCCGCTGGCCCCGCTCGTGTGCGCTGGAAGATGAGGTTATGCAGGTCATCGGCGAGGCGGGCTACACACATGCTTTGGCGTCCGTCCTTGCGAGCATGCTATCGCCCGTAGCGGCACGGCGCCCCAGCGCCGGCGACATCGTGAACCAGTTGCGTCTCGTGACCACAGGCGCCCCTGCCACCCTTGCATCCGACATCATGCGCGGTGGTGGAGGCGGCCTTGCGGATGCAGATCGCGAGTACAGTGTCGCCCGGCAAAGCCCGCCTCCGCGCACCCGGCACAGCGGCGGCGCAAGTGATGCAACGTCATCCGTCATGCTACACGAGCAGACGGCTCGCATGGCGCTGCGTCAGCGATGATCGCGGAAAGAGAACGAAACCACCTGCGTGTGTACGTGTGTGTGTGCGTGTGTGGATGGGTGTAAGTGTTTCTACTCCACAGCTCGTCGGATTCGTGGGGACGTGCTCAGCGGACGGGGAGGGGGTGTGGCGTGGTGAGCGAGCCCGGTGGTTGGCCCCATACTCGTGCTTTCTCTTGATTCTGGCTTGGTTTCTTCTTTTTTTGGGAGGGATGCGTCGTTTGTGTACGCATGCTTTCGCAACTTCTCCTCTGAGCGTCGTAGGCGTGTCTGACTAGGCGGTGGCGGCCGGCACGGGTCGTCAGCGCCGCTGCCCGCCTCCGTTTCGGCCTGTCCACTGTCCCTCTCTCCTCTCTCCTCTCTCCCTCCGGCGATGCGCATCGCAACCGTCGCCCTCCACCCCTCCCACACACACACACACACGTCCCACGGGCCCGCAAGCAACCGAATCCGGCAACCGTCGATCAACCCCGGCCCTCAGCTTTTTCCTTACCCAGGCAGGTGCTACGGCCCACGCATGCGCGCCGCCGCGCATCATCATCATCTCCCTCCTCTCCTTTGCGCTAGCACGTTTCACATCACGCGTATCCGTTCCCCGGCGGCGCAGCACACACCCATTCGCAACGCCGTAAGAAGGGGCACGCGGACCAACAGCACCGCCGCCGCCGTGAACGTATCCGCTTACTCCTTCGCTGCGCCACCGCTGACGAACCCCTATGCGTATGCGGCTTCGCCGTCCCCATCCTCGGCACCTTCAATGCGCACCGTGGGTGTTGCCGCCGCCGCCGCGGCGATGTCGACAGTGCATGCCGCAAGCGTGACGAACAGCGGCGCGGCGGCACACACCTGGACGAATGGTGGCCGTGGTGGCCACGGTGCCGCGCATGCGCTCACCAACTCTGGCAGAGATGTCTCTCTCGTGCTTCTGACTGTCGCCTGCACGCTGCTGGTCGTCACAATTGTGCTGCTGATCGTTGGTGTTCGCCTCCTCAAGCGGTTCGCGGCAGCTGTAGCAGCAGCGGAAGGTGCAAGGGGCCAGGACATTCTTAGCAACAACCTGAGTGCTGGTGAGGCCGCGGCGTACATTAGTGTCGGCATCGTCGACGACGACGACGAAGCAGCCTTGCACACCGACAACGGTGACAGCCGCACACAGCTTGTGGAATATGCCGATGAGCGGGAACCCCTACTGCATCACGTACGTGGCCGCGGCGGCGGAGCTGGTCGTCATCGCCGCAGTGCTAGTCGCCAGCACCAGCAGCCTGGTCGACGCACAACCTTGGCCGTCTTCGAAGCACTCAGCATTCTTCTCGGTGTCTCCTCCACGCCCCCCACCGCGGACGCTAGCAGCCATGGAGCTGCGGCGGCGCCGCGACGCCGGTCGAGAAGCTGTCAGGCAGGGAGCTCAGCAGTGCCCACTCCCGAAAATCAGCCAGCATTGCGCAGCTCACCACAGCAGCAGCGCCACGCTGGGCGTCGTGCCGTCCCCGACGCGTTGGCCGCGGACGAGAACTCGAGGGGCGCCTTCCGTTCAGGGCCGCAGCCCACCTGGCACAGCAACGGCTCACTGAGCCGGAGCGGCGCGGCGCGCAAGTGTGACGAAGCTGCCGTCGCGCCGGCGTCGGCCTCCCCAGCACCCGCGTCGCACCCGGCCGCTGCGCCTGGGTCGTCGGCCGCACCTGCCACCGCCGATCACGGCGCCACCCCACCCAGCGGCAATTCTCAGCTGCCAGTCTTTACCACGACCACCGAGAAGGACATGGTGGTGTACAACACGACGCACAACTCGCGCTACCGCCTCCTGCAGCGCATTGGCATAGGCGCCTTCTCCTCTGTCTATCTGGTGCAGCACAAGACGACGGGCAAGCAGTACGCGCTCAAGTACATCTTGTGCAAGGGCGACCGCGAGCGACTGGCGGCGCTGCGCGAGTGCGAAGTGATCTACAGCCTACAAGGGCACCCGCAGGTGATCCGTATTGTGGACATGTTTATGAGCTACCAGTTCCAACGTGCATCGCCGTCGCCCACCGTCGCCGGCTCTCCTACCGCAGCCGCGACGAACTCCGCATGTAAAGAGCAAGCGTCTGGTCAGCAGGGCTTGCGGTCGTTTCCTGGTGTCCCACCAAGCGCGCCGGCAGCACCCGCCGCCGCCCTCGCACCCTCCGCGATTGCAACGCCGGCGTTGGCGCCGGCCTCTGCCGCTCCGGCGAGCACGTACACCACGTCGGTCGCGGGGCGGCTCAAGGGACTCAACGACGCTGCGTTGACGAAGGCGGCGATGGAAAGCTCCACCGAGTCCCGCGCAGCAGCGCACAGCGAGGCTGACGATGGTCACGTGGATTTCAGCTGCGTGGACAGAGACAGGTATAGCGAGGGGCGCTGGCGCGGCAGCCGTCCGCGCGTGCGCCCATCCGTCGAAGGAGTAGCCTGTGGTGCCTGCATGGTCAACGTTGATCATGCCAGCGATGTGGAAAATGGAGAGAGTGCCTACAGTGAGCACCAGCAGCCACAGCAGCCAGGCAAACTGTCCATGCGCGCGTCCTCCGTGTGCTGCCCACGTCCGCTTCCGCACAGCGTGCAGCACACGAGTCAAAGTAGCAGCAGCGTCCATCCTACCCTCAGCGCCGCCGCTTCGGCGTCGACAGCGCCGGCCACCGCCTCGTCCTCTTCTGCGCTTGCTGGAAGCAGCTACGTACCGGCGCAGCTGTGCGCAGCCGCCGGTGGAGGTGCACAAGGGTGCGGGCACGTACCTTCGCAGTCTGCTCATCATTCATCGACCACAGCGTCGGCGGCTCGTGCTGCCGCCACCGGTTCATTGTCCCCACCTCGTGACGAGGCGCACGCCGACCAGCCCCACTTGTGCTGTCACGCGATCGACGTGCCAGATGCGGTCGTACATGACGAGAGCGACGCCACCGCCCCAGTCAATGCTTCGGCGAGGTGCTGCGCCGCGCACAGCACGACCACCACCGCGGCATCGATGCACCCCTGCTTTCCATCGACGACGCGCAACGCTACAGTGAGTCGAAGCAGCGAAGCCAGTCATGAGCCTGGCACCCTTGAGGACTACGATGGCGGCGATGGTGTTCACAGCGGCAGTGACAGCAGGAGAAGAGCGGAACAAGGGCAGAGCGCGACGGGAGAAAGGGCCAAGCCAGCCTTGCAGTCGCGCAGGGCGTCGTCGGAGGGCCGCGGCTCGGACGGGGCGGACGACGGTCATGCTGATATCGAGGCGGGCAGAGAGGAGCGGCGGACAGAACTGTGCGGTGATGCCGACGCCGATGAAATGCACAGCTGCAAAGGCAGCGATGCGCGCTCCGGTGCCACCAGCTCCAGCGGTGCGGACGAAGAGCCCATCCAGCCGATCCACCGCATCTTCGTGCCGCCGCCGTACATGCACCCACCGTTAAACGGAATGGCTTCTGCGCCGAGAAGCTGCAGCATCTGCAGCAACAACAGCGTGAGCTACGCAGGCACTGGCAATGGTGCCGCCTCGGTGTTGCGGCCGCAGAGCCGGACCTGTGCGACAGGTGGGGAAAGCCCCACCTCGCACCACCTGTACTCCGCCTTTCCGACCGCCGCAGCCGGCGGAGCACTGGCAGTCGTGGGACCAGAGACGGCAAACGGCAGCACTGCGCCCGCTCCGGTGCGGCGCATCGCTGAAAGACCAGACGTCGGGTCGCTGTCAGAAACCGCATCTCCTCCACCGTTCGCCGCCGCTTCCGCCTCGCTCACGTCCTCGTCGCCGTCGCCGTCGGCGGCCGTGAACCTGCGTCACACAGCCGGTAGCCTTGTCAGCACGTCCACCCTTCCGCACCAGCAGCAGCAGCAGCACCCGCAGCCCATCCCGTCGTCTGTGACCTCGTACGCCCCTGCTCGTGCTGCCGTCTCATCTGCAGACGTCAAGAGCGCCGCGACCGGTGCGCCTGCAGTGCAAGCCCCGATCCGGTACAAGGACTTTGTGCTGTCGCCCACCACCGTCACTGCACATGCCGCCGCATCGTGGACACCGGTGCCAGCGACGCAGGCAAACGCCCTTGTAGATGGGCAGACGCACCGGCAGCCGGCCGACCGCGGTGGGAGTCCCGCTCCGCCGCCATGCGCCGCCTCCGCGAGGGTAGGCTCAGGAGCTGCGGGAGCTGGTGCCACTGGGCTGACAGTGGCTCGTCCAACTGATGAGTGTGTGAACCCCTACCTAGAGCGTGCCCGCGGCCGCGAACCGGTGCCGCCGCCGCGCACGTCGTACGCACCAGGTGGCGGAGTACGCTACAACAGCCTCACTGTGCCGTATGTCGCGGCCCCGACGACGTTGCAGGCCGCGGCGAAGGGGTTTCCCGCTCAATCTAGCAGCCCCTCCTCTTCACTGACGCTGAGCGCAAGCGGCACCGGCGTCAGCGCCTTCGACGAGCGTAAGGCGGGCGCAGGACAAGGACGGCGCTTCGAGGTAACGGGCGCGGACAGCAGCTCACAGGACTCAGACGCATCGATGCCCGCGTCCCAGGCCGCACGCCTCACCGCTTCGCGGTCTTTGCCGAGTACTGCCCCGGCGGCGGCGACGGTGGTGCGCAACACGTACGCGCCGCTTCGGTACGGCAACGTGGTTCAGTCCAATGCAGCGTCACCGGCCACGTCTAGCATGGCAAGCTCCTCTCTCATGCCGCCACCGTCACCTTCACTGCAGAAGCAGCTGCCGCAACCACCTTCAGCGGCTTGCCCTGCTGCTGCTGCACCGACGGTGGGCAGTGGCCGTCTCAGCGTGTGTGGCGTCCTTCGGACGGCGCGTGCGGGTCAGCAGGGAGAGCGTGAGGATTGGGATGACGGCAAGCCCCGCGTGAGCGCGTCGTGGCCCGCAAAAGACGCTGGGTTGGTGTCAACGCAAGCACCACCGCTGCTTCCGCTACCCGGTCTGGCGAACCAGACCAGTGGCGCGTACTTTCTTCGGTCGGTTGGTCGCGTTAACGGCGCTGGCGCCGTGCCGCGCGCGGCAACACCCCGCGCTCCGTACGGGGAGGGGCGACCGCCCGCGGCGGCCGCGGCTCAGGATGAGGCCCCATCCCCTACAAGGCCTCTGTACACGAACCTTGGTGTTCTTATCGCCGGCCCCAGCATGACCGCCGACCCCGCGACCGCCACGACAACGCACGTGCTCCGCACTGGCGTGCAGCCACCATCGCCGCGGCATCCCCGATCGAACTCCTACGCCGGCGATGATGCCGACAGGAAGCGGCAGCGCGGCTACAGCAACGTCGGATTAACTGGCGCGGCACCGTCTGAAGTGCGGTACACCAACGCTGGGAGCCCGAACCTGTGGAACGCGTACAACGCGGGCGCGTCCCCGGCGAGCGCGGCGTCCGCTGCTGCCGTTGCCGCGCTGACGGGCTTGTCGCCCAGAATCGGTGCGAAAACCCCCACAGCCGCCTGCGCCGGGGAGAGTAACATAAACGACGGCAAGAGCAGCAAGACGACACATACGAACAGCAGCAGCAGTCACCTGCAAGATGTCTGTGACACCGGCTATCTGTGCCTCGTAATGGAGCACCACCCTATGGGCGACCTCTGCCGGTACGCGCTGCGCGCCCAGCATGAACTGGAGATGCGGCGCCACCGCCAGAAGCAGTCCCAGTCGCAGGCACTGGCACGCAGCAGTTTGATGAGCGTGGGCATCTTGCAGCCCATCACGTCACCGGCAACAGCGACGACGCAAAGCAGGACGTGTACGTCCGAGCGAAGCTCTGCTCAGCAACCGCAAGCCCCCACGAAGAACGCGACCGAGCGCGACGGCGGTGGCACGGGGGCGGAGGCAGGGGAGTCGACCTCACCGCTTTCTCTTCGCCCCTTATCGCTCACGCATGGTGGGGCAGCGGGGTCAGCAGCGGCCGCCTTGTCACTGCTGGCGGCCGCCGCAGATGCCACCTGGACGGTGAAGGTGGCTATGAGCCGAACGGACCTCCACCCGGCGCTCTCGGCCGGAGTCGGCGGTCGTGGTAACACCTCTGGAAGCCATACCGCCGGCGGCACCGATGGTGACGAGCGCGCCACCGACTTCGATACCCAGCGAGCAGCCTCTGTTGCGGTCGATCCCACAAGTGAAAACCCCCTCACCGAGGCGCAGCTGCTCTCCATCGCGTATCAGCTTGCCTCGGTGCTCGATCACATGCATCAGCAGAACCCGCCCATCGTTCACCGTGACTTGAAGCCCGAGAACATCCTAATCAAAGGCGAGCTCATCGACTACCTCGACCTGCCTCTCTCCGCCGTTTTGGCGAGCACTAACAACACCGTGCACTGCGGTGGCAAGGACGATGCCTTGGGCAAGTCCTCTGTGTCTCCGATGACGCCGCCCTTCACAACCCCGGCCGCAGTCATCGATGCCGCCGCCAGTTCTTTGACGTCGCTGCCGCCGATCCGAATCACGCGCGCTGTGGTGCCCATTGTTCTCATCGATTTTGGTCTTGCAATCCTACAAGACACCCACGGCCGCTCGCACGGCAGCCGCGGCGGTGGCACCCGCCCGTACATCGCACCAGAGAGCTGGAAGGGCGACACGTGCACGGCTAGTGACGTGTGGAGTCTCGGCTGTGTGCTGTACGCACTCGCCACGTGCCGTCTCGTTGCCGAGGACGTTCGGATCATGTCTCAGGAGGCGAAGCGGGACGGGTTTGCCTCGCGCATGCTGAAAGACATCATCGCGCACAAGTACTCCCTGGCCTTCGCGAGTTTTGTCGTGTCGCTGCTTGTCGTCGATCCGGCCAAGAGGCCGACGGCGGCGCAGGCGGCGCGGTGCTTCTGCGTCGCAGACGGCGACATCTGCTTTGACCTCAGCAGCCCATTCTTCAGCAACGTGCTCGATCTCTAGCATGCGTGCGTGGGCGTGTGTCTGTCTCGGTGCGGGGCGCGGGCGACACACGCAGGACCTCACCAATGAGCCTTGCACAGCACAACAGCAATCCAAAAGAAAGAAAACAGAGCCCCTCCCTCCCCCCTCGCCCCGCCCGAAACATGCAAAGAGGCGCTTACCCGATACTCGCGGCGGTGCATGTGCGTGCGAGTGTGTGCCGTGATGCGCACTTCCCCGCTTGGCTCTCCATGGCTGGAATGCTGTTTTTTTTTCTTTTTTTTCCCTTTTCGAATCCTCATCCACTCCGTGCACCCTCCTGCTCGCTGCTCTTCTAACACACATGCACACATACATACAGATATATGCACACACACGCACACACACACCACTCCCAAGGGCGTTTCTGCTGCTCCTTCCGCACTCCGCGCCCCTCCGCCCCACGCAGGCACGCACGTGTCACATGCATGACGTGGTGGTCGCGCTTCCGTTCAGAACAACAGGAGAGCGCGAGAGGCGTGGACAGAACGAGCAAAGAAGAAGGGGGCGGCGTACAGCACCGGCGAACCGATACCGCCGCGCCATCACCGTCGCCTTGACATGCTGCGCATCACCCCTCCGCGCTGTGCGCCGCTGCAGGCCTCTCGCCCTCTCTTCTTCTTCTCGTGGCTGCGTCAGAGCAGTGGACACCGCGGCAGCGCGGCCGCGACGTGGCGCACAAAGGCAAAGAACACCTTCATCAGCGAGGGCGCGATGGGCCTCGGTGGCGGCGATGTGGGTCAGCCCATGGCTAACGAGGCCTCCGAGGCGCTGGATGGCAAAGGCACGAGCACCGCCAGTTATCGGCAAGCTGCTCTGAACGGCACCGTCAGACGTGGCGTCGGCAATGGGCAAGCCTTCCAGGCCGGCGGCGGTGCCGCTCCAGGGTCCACCGTGCCAAAGCAGCCGATAGACGACATCTTGATAGAGCGTGCAGCGCACTTGTCCGGGCCGAACCGGCGTCCCCTCTCGTACGACCTCGAGATCCACCGCGCCGCCCGCGCGCGTGAGGCGGCACAGAAGCAAGCCTCGCAGGAGTATCTGCTCCACTTCGACGAGCAGAACATGCCGCGCAACCCCCACGACCCGAACCGAAAGCGTGCGAGCTGGGAATTCACGCCGACGCCAGAGCACAAGTCCCTCGTGTTGCTTCTCTACCGCAACGTGCTGAAAGGCTTGATGAACTATAAGAGCGTCCGACGCCGCAGCATGATCGCCTACGCCCGCATGTGTTTTCGCCGTCGCGCTATGGCGACGGAGAAACTGCTGATTGACGAGTGCATTGAAGAGTGTCGGCGCTCCATCTACGTGCTGGAAAAGCATCACAACTTCACAAAGACGGGCACGTACGAGTTCGACTCGATGACGCTACCCAAGGACACGGGTCAGGACGTGAAGACGTACATGGAGGAGGTGTACGACCCGGAGCAGTCCCGCATGCAGTTCCAGAACTTCACTGATGTGCAGCCGGGCAGAGAGCACTTGCATCGGCAAGGGCTCGGGCCCACGTCGGGGTCGCACCACTGGAAGGACCAAAAGACCTCGGAGGGCTTCAAGGTGGAGATTCGCGACGAGGACAGGGCCCTGCGGCCGCCGCCGCCGCCCGGGATGGCGAGCTGACGCCTGCACACACGCACACACACACACATATTTATATATACACACCTCTCTCTTTATCGACGAAACAGATGAGTACGGCGCCGTACTCGATGTGCATCGCGTTGAAAACGACGAGCAAGTCGCGCTTGGAGCGGCCGTGCAACCACCGACCCGCCTTCCTCTGATCTCCCTCTTTTTCAGTGGCTCTCTCGACAAAGGAGGGGCGGCAGGGCGCGTCCATTCTTGGGCGCGCCCGCGGGCTGCTGATGCCCTGCTTCGTTGCTTTTTGTTGCGTGTGCGGTGATGACCCCACATGGATGCAATCATCTTCAGCTCCCGCCCTTCATATACGTCTGCAGATGCGTGCCGGCGCCTTCTCCGCGCGCGCATGGTCTCGGTGCATCTGTGTAGGTGTCGGCGTCGGTGTCGGGGTGTGCTTGTCGGGTGCACGCCACCTCCTTTTCTATATTCTGTTGTTTTCCGCCGCCGATTTGGGTGCGCTCGTGTGGTGCGTTCACGCTCACTGAAAAAGTGCCACTGGCACCCGATCCCCTTCTCGCCCTCCCCTTTTCTGTGTGTGTGTGTGTGTCGTGCGTCTACTTTGTGGTGGCGGATTCAACACGTTAGAAGAACAGTAACACCTAAACTCCGTCGCTCCCTCATGGCGCGAGGGGCACACCCCACCCTGTGTGAGCGCGTGAGGCAGCCCCCACCCGCCCTCACCGCACCCCTGCCAAGTGCCGCACCACCTCTGGTGGCGACGGGGCCAAGCGCCTGCGACGTAGGGGAAGTCAGAGCGACTCATCGCTGCTGATGTCGGCGGTCGCGTCCCGGATGGCGTGGCGTCGGAGCGACCGGCGACGGTGAACACGTCTTTGCCACCCACATGATGGGCGAAGCGTCACCGCTCCCCGAGCGTAACTCAGCCGCACCTGAGAGGTGCACGACGTGGCGACCGGCATGATGGGAGCGGCTGGGAGGCAGCGTGCGCGGTGCAGGGTGGGGGGGGTGTAGGGCAGGGGCCGTGCTCCGATGACTGGGCTGGCGCATGCGCTGTAGCACGTGTCTACGTATGTGCGTGTGTGTGTGTCCGCGGCTGCATTGCACCACGCTGGTGGGGGCCTGTGGCAGTGCCAGCGGGGGAGGGTAGAGGAGCGTGCAACTCACGATCAACGGCGGAGAATGGGCATGCTCGTGCGAAATGAATCTCCCGTTGTTGTCGGTATGCGAGAAACCCGCTCGTACGCTGTCTCTCAACGTCTCTGTGGCGCATCGCACAGAGATGCGGGAATTGCCGTCAGCTTCTTCTCCACACCCCCTCGAACGCACACACACACACACACACACACACACTCGCATGCCCATGCGTTCACGTCCTCATCACTGCGACTTCAACCGCCGCGATTGCACACCTTGTCCGTTATCTGCGCCTGCCCCTCCCATGTCTTTCGTCTCCCTCTCTCTCCCTCTGTTTTCTGTGTATGCGGGCTTGCGTCTCTAACGGAGTCGCTGAGTGCAGACCATTCATCGTCATTTCTTACGGACACCACCACCACCACCACAGCCTCCTCGTCCTTGCTCTCACCCCCAGCCACCTTTTCGCATCGCCCTACCACCGTTGCCAGCGAACAGGACCCACTACGCAACGTCAAGGCAAGCGATCACCACAAGAGCAGCAGCGCAAGGCATCCGTAGAAGCAGCCACACGCGCCCCGTCACGCCCGACCACGCCACCTCAGCTTCTTTCTGTTCTTGTTACGAGGGCAGACAGGAGACGACCAGGTGAACCAGGCGTCCAGGGAAACGGACAGGGAGGGGCTCCGCATCTCTGTGGCAGGCAGGCAGGCACCCACGCACCCGCTCTGGCTGTCTGTCTGCCCCGACGTTTCCTCCCTCTGTCGGGTATTCTTTTTGTCTTGGGTGGTGTCGCCGTTGTGCGGTTTTCCTTGTTTCGTGGACGTGTTAAGTGGAGTGAGCGTGCGTGCCACCAGTGCAGATTCTCTCGATCGCCACCCACCCGCCCCCTCTCCCAATACGTACGCAGAGGCATCGGCACGGCAGCCAGGCACACACGGGTACACGTAGACGCAGGGATGCAGTGTCGACTGAAAACTAACAACAGCTAGCATTCACTCGCGCTTTCGTTTTTCATTGTTTGGCGTCCTCGAAGTCCACAGCACATCACGCCGCTCCTCCACGCCACCACAGCCTCCCCTTCGCTACTCCTTCCTTACCTTCTCCCCCCTCCCACGCACACACACCACCACCACCACCACCGCGCCAAAGGCACCGGTGGCAGCGCTCAGTGCACGGTGGTCGTCCTCGTCCGTGTGTTCTTTGCGAGTCTTCGTTTTCCTTCATTGTTTCGTTTCGTGGCTTGTTTGCGTCTGTGCGCGTCTCTCACCCTCCACCCTCGCTCTTCGCGCGCGAGCGGCCCCCTCTCTCGGTCCGTCGGTCGCCTCTCCGACTGCGTTGTTGTTGCGCGTCGATCTTTCTTCTCTCGTCTCTTGTTCTTCGTTGCTCCGGCCAAGCATGGAAAACCGGCCACACGAGGACTCCGAATCGAAGGAAGCGGCAGCGGCGGCGCTCTTGTCGCGTGAATCGTACGAATCCGTGCAGAGGCTGTCGAAGTGCCCCAGCGACTTACCCAGCAGCGAGAACCGCTACGAGGTCATCGCCGCCGCCATGAAGGGTGACGACCACGGCATGGGCGGCAGCACGAGCCGCGTAGTCAACTACGGTGGCCCGCACGGCAACGGAAGCCTGTTCAGCATGAGCAAGGCGGAGTACGCGAAGCTGGAGAAGAGGGAGGCCAAGTACTTGCGCATCGCCCAGAAGATCCTGAGTGCTTGTGGCATTACCATTGGCGGCGATAAGCCATACGACATGGTCGTGCACAACCCGATGCTGTTCCGCCGCGTTATCCGCAAGGGCAGTCTTGGCCTCGGTGAGGCCTACATGGAGGGTTGGTGGGACACCCGCGACTTCTATGCCCTGGACGACTTCTTCAAGCGCATTCTGCAGAGTGGGATCGAGTACTACTTTCCAAATAACGCCAAAGACATGCTCAACATCATCCGCGCCAAGGTGCACAACCCGCAAACCAAGTCGAAGAGTCGCAGGGTGGGTATGCAGCACTACGACATCGGCAACGAGTTCTTTCGAAACATGCTGGGGCCGCGCATGCAATACAGCTGCGCGTATTGGGAGAAGCACGTCGGCTCCGCCGAAGACCACATGATTAAGCCGGTGGAGACGCTGGACGAGGCGCAGGAGCTAAAGCTGCACATGATTGGCGAGAAGCTGCGCCTGCGTCCAGGGATGGAGGTGCTTGATTGCGGCTGTGGGTGGGGCGCTCTGGCGGCGTTTCTGAGCGAGAAGTACAGCGTGAAGGTGACAGGCATCACGATCTCCGAGGAGCAGCGCGAGGGTGCCGCGCGTTTGGTGAAGGACGACCCGAACGTGACTATCCTCAACCGCGACTACCGCGACGCCACCTTCGACCGCAAGTTTGACCGCATCGTGAGCGTCGGCATGTTCGAGCACGTTGGCCCCAAGAACTACAAGACCTTTTTCAAGCACATGCGCCGTCTACTGCGCGACGACGACCCGGAAGCGGTTCTGTTGCTGCACACCATCGGCAGCAAGACGACCATGAGCAGCGCCGATCAGTGGTACCTCAAGTACATTTTTCCAGGCGGCTGTCTGCCGAGCATTTCGAGTATTGGCAAGGGCATCGAGGCGTATTTTGTCATGGAGGACCTGCATAACTTCGGCTTCTTCTATGGCTTGACGCTGCTTGCCTGGCGCTCGAACTTTCTCGTTCACTGGAACAAGTCGGCCGAGAGCACGAAGCCCGGCGCGGATGCGTTTTTTCGCATGTTCTACTACTACCTGAGCAGCAGCGCTGGCGCCTTCGAGGCACGTGACCTTCAGCTGTGGCAAGTGGTCCTGAGCCCGAAGGGGACACCTGGGTACGTCAGCGTGTACCGGCCGTAAAAGTGGTGCGAAAAGGGCGCGTCGATGGGGAGCTGAGCGCTCGCGTCGGAGAGCCGCCCTGGATGCGGCCAGGGCCCCTCCTTGCGAAGCTGCGTTCCCCTATCCCCCCCCGGTGTGTTCTTCTCACGTCATCCGCTTTCAGCGCGTCATGCCCGGGGCTTTGCATCGGCGTGGCTGAGCCCCCACCCCCACCCCCCCCACCCCAACTCTTCTGCCCCCTCCCCCTCCTCGGTGTTCTTGTTCGCCTTTCGTTTTTTTTTGAGGTGGTGGTGGTGATTGCTCTTGTCCTATTGCTTCCTTCAAATGCCTCCACGGGCGCATCTCTTTCCACCCACCCACCCCCCGTCTGTGCATGTGGGGGGGGGGGGGGGGGTGCTTATGCACTTATTATTATTTTAGGTGTGCGTTGCCCCACGCCGGTGGGGGCCTGTGGCAGTGCCAGTGGTAGGGTGGCAAGCTCATGTTGTTGATGTCGGAAAATGGGAAGAGGCAGACTGAATCCACAATAGGAATGGCGAAACCACAAAACGTCTTCCGATCTGATCTCTTATTCCTTTTCGTTGTCCGTGTTATGTGTATTTGTGTTTGCGTGCAGTTGTAGAGAGCTGGAATGCCTGCGTCGGCGTCTCCTTTTCTGGCCCCCCTCCAAACCTCTCCTCTCCGCCTCTTTCGTTTATGTGACGACGTGTCCGTTTTTCTCTGCCGGCGAACGCGCAAGGCATTTTTTTTTACTGCGCACGTCCCCGCTCCCGCTTCGCCTGTCGTGCGTCTCCGGCAACCGATCACGTCATCCTTCCCCGCGTATGTGGATAGGTGGATAGCGCCGCGTCGTTCTTTGCTTATCCATCGCGGCTTTTTTGTTGTTTTTGTTTCTTTCGTTGGTGTCGTCGTGGCTCATGAGCGTTCTCTACGGGTGTTTGGTATGGTTGATGGCGTCTGCCCTCCCCTCTCACCCTCTGTGCTCTCACTGGCCCATCGGCCACCCCCTTTCCTTCCTTCCTTCCTGCCTTGGTATCAATGACCACCCGTCTCGCCTATCATTGTCTCTCTGAGCTTCTCTGTGTGTGAGCGTGTGTCGGTGTGCGTCCGTGCTCGCCCGCGTCTTCACTCTTCGCCTTGGGTGGTCCCGACCCCCACCCACACTTCTCTCCACCGCTTACCCTATTGTGTGGCTCTCGCCGCCTTTCTTCTTTTCCTCCTCTCTCTCTTGTATGGGGTCGTCGTGGGCTGCTTGTCGTTCTCATGGTCAGGCGCTCGCCACCCCCACCCTCTCATCGTCATCTATTGCACCCCCTTCTCCGCCATTATCGCTCACGTGCGCACCGCCTATGGCGCGCCCCTCAGGGAAAGGAGGAGTGTGTGAGCAACACCAGCCAGTGCAGGCTGCCAAGACGATCGGTGCGTTTAAATGGGATGCGGTGGCCATTGCGTTGCGGGCGAGACTGTCCATGCGCATTCTATGGCGCAGATAGGGCGGCAGGCCTCTGTGCACCTCTGTCCCCCGCCCTGTCTCGCAGCAGAGCTGCACTCACTGAACTCCTTCTGCCCTCTCATCGCCCTCATGGCCCCGTCCCCTTTTTCTGTTCCCTCCCCTTCTCTCCATACTCGGTCGCCCATGCGTGGCCGCCAACAGTACACGCTACATAAAGAACGTGAAGTCCTCAAACTCGGTCGCTTTCTTATCACAGCCCCACGCAAGCGCAAGAGACAGACAGCCAGGCACAGAGAGCCCCGCGCGCCCTCCCCCTCTCCCCCTTACGTCCTCTTCTACGAAAAAAAAAAGGAACACAACAAGAGCGCGGATGATACGTGAAGTCGGCCGCCAGCGTCGTCGCAACGCCGACAGCGACGAGAGCAGCAGCGAGGATGAGCAGCAGCAGACGACCACGACGGTGCAGGAGACGACGGCGGCAGCGCCTCCAGCCCGCGTGCGCGCGAAGGCGCCTGCCGCGGCTGTGGTGAGCGCGCCGAGCATGACGCTGCACGCCGACCCGACGGCAACCCAGGTGACGGCGCCGTCCGCGGTCTCGGCGGAGACGACGAACTCGGAGGGCGGCTCGAACGAGGATGCCCCGTCCTCGGCCGCGGCCGCGGCGCCGTCCAACGAGTTCTCTGAAGAAATGGAGGCGATCGACTACGACGCGCTGACGTATGCCGCGCTGCTCGACATAATGAATCGCGCAAGCCGCCCGGCGATTGAGGAGCTGATGGCGCAGAAAGAGCAGCAAGTGGAGTCGACGATGCAGCAGCAGCAGAACCAGCGTGTGGAGCGCTTCCTCGACGTGGCGACGACGAGCTCGGCCGCCGCGGCGGAGGCGAACGGCAGTGGCGCCGAGGAGGAGGCAGCGGAGGGCTACCGCTACAACACGATGCTGACGCGCCTCTTCGAGGCTCTGAACCGAAACAATGAAGGCAGCGCCATGACGGAGCGCAACCAGCTGCCGGTGCCCATCCTGGAGCGTATGGGTAAGAAGAAGACGGTTATCGCCAACTTTGGTCGCATCTGCGACGCCTTTCACCGCCCCATGGAGGACGTGAAGGACTTTATTGAGAAGGAGCTGTCCATCCGCGGCAACCTCGATAGCAACAACGCGCTCATTCTCAAGTTTGAGATCCGCAAGCAGACGGACTTCGATCGTGTGCTAATCAAGTACCTCGATGAGTACGTGAAGTGCAACTCGTGCCACCGCATTGACACCACGCTCACCAAGGATGGCCGTCGTCTGGAGCTGCGCTGCAACGTGTGCACTGCGACGCGCACGGTCACGGCCGCCGGCACGGCCACGTTCAGCGCTCAGATCGAGAAGCGCTCTCGCCAGCGTGCCGCCATGATCCTGTGATCTGTGGTTGTGTCTTTTCAGAGAGGAGGGAGGAAGAGACGGCTGGGCTCACGACCACCGCAGCTCTCGTGTCGCCTTCCTTCTCTCGCACCGAAGCCGACGCGTGCGAACATGTAAGATGTCTCTTCTACCGCCTTTTGCCCGACGCATTCTGTACACGTGCGCTGCCCGCTTCTGTGGTGAGGGGGCGAGAGAGCAGACATGGGGTACGGCCGCAGTTGTCTTCGGTGCTTGAGAGGGGCCAGGGGCGGGGAGTTTGGTGCGATGTGCTCGCACCGATGTGAGTCCCACCCTTCCCCACACCCCCCCCTCGCGCTGTGGTTGTAGCTGGTTCTGCCACCTATGATCTTTTTTTTAATGCTTCTCGGCAAGCGGGTATCAAGCACGAAGCACGCCCATCACCGCCTCCGTTGTACAGAGATGCATGCACGCGCACACGAACAGATCTCTACGTGTCTCTCCCATGTTACGACGGCAGCCGTAGCGTGTTGCCGGTTGCTGGTGCTGAGCTGCGGCGCTTCTTTTCGTTGGCTTCGTTGTCGTTGTTCTTCCCACTCTATTCTTTGGTGCCCTAACTAAGCTGCGCGTACGTTTGTGTGTGGGTGTTCGTGTGGATGAGCGCATGGTGACACTGATGGCAAGGGCAAGGACGACGATGATGATTACTTACTTTTTTATTTCGATTTTGCTGCTGATCAGATTTCTTTCGCGCCTGTATGTGTGCATGCGTCGTGGCGAACAACGTTGGATATCTCGCCTACGCGAGCGCCTCGACGCGCGTGTGTGCGCGTCTTCTTCTCGTTCGGTGGACGGCTGTGCGCTCACGGCATACGCACCAAGCAGAGGAAAAACAGGTTGGCAGGCAGTCGCACACGCGAGAAAAGCGAGGAGAAGAAAGGCAGTGACCGGCAATGCTGATGTCCGCAGTACTGGCGCTGGGCGTGGCGGCCCACGTGAATGACCGAATATGCGGGGCAGAAGCACATGCACGGTGTATTCTAAGAGCAGCGACGTCAATGAGGGAAACGGGAAAAAAAAACAAGAAATTTGGTAAAGAAGGCGTCGATAAAGCGGACGCGCATGCGTGTGAGCATGCGTGTGCGTGGGTCTGACTGTGTGTGTGTGTGTGTGGGTGGGTGGGTGGGTGGGTATTTAAATCGGTACTCTTTAACACGGAAGGCGAACAACAACGGCAACCAACAAAAAGGGTATCGGCAGCGCTGGCACACGCAGAGAAGCGACGAAACGAAAAGGAAGCTGCGAGACGCATCACCGAGGGCCCGCCAGGTTCGCCTGCTGTGCACAGCACATTTGTGCAGATGCATGCGTTGCGTGCTTCTTCCGTTCGATTTTTTTTTCTTCTGCCTCGTTCCAACGAGACCGGCACGCGACGAGAGGGCACCGCCATTATACACACACGCATGTTGTTTGGTACTTCCCTTTCCGATGAGCTGCTGGCGGTCGTGAGCGGTTGCACGCGCTGGAAAGGTGCCGAAGGGGGGAAGGAAGGGGAGCCTCCGGGGCACGGCACTACTTCGTCGTTGCTCAGCTACGAGTAGGCAAACGCGACTGCCATGCGCACCCGAACCACACGAAAGCCATCCTCTCGTGCTCCCTCACACAAGCCCTCGCTCCTGGCTAGCATTTTCTTTTACTTTGCGATTCCGCGCGTGCGCGTGCCTCCCCTCATCCAACCACCCCCAACCCCCCCCCCTCCCTCCACGCGCAGGTCTCCATACACGCATATATACACACGCACACAAAAAAAAACGGTAGCATGCACGGGTTGTGAGCTTGCCAAGCTGTGCTCCCTTCTCTTGTATAAGGGTTGTCAGTGTCTCTTGCCCCTTCAACCCCTCACCTCCCATCCCACCTCTTTTCTCTTCTAGATGCTCCGCAACTCAGCTGTGCGGTGGGTGTGGCTCGGCGGCTCCGGCTCCTCTCCGGCGCTAGGGCTCGACCTTCGCTCTCCGGCAGGACAGTTCGTAAACGTCGTTCCGGAGGGCATGCAACCGCGGCGTATGGCAGGTCACTTCAACCCCACGCCGCAGGCGAACAGCCTCGCCGCGACTCACTACGCGCACGCACCGGAGTTGCGGCACATGGCCGATGGGGCCGCCATGTCGCTCAGCGGCCAGCGCATACCTTTACTGAAGCCTACACTCTCCAAGTGGTCTCGGAAGCTCCGCTCCGACATCTACGATGAACTGCTGAAGCTGCCGCTGCGCTACGCGCTGCACGACTTCCGCGCGCTGCAGGCACACATCCACGCTGTCCCGGACACCGCCCCCAATGCAAGCGGCACTGCTGCTGCCGGAGAGCGGCTGCCACCTGGTGTGTACCACGCCTCCAGCGGCCTCTCCTCCGCGTCGCCGGACGCGCCGGCGTACTACGCGGTGGCAGGCCGCGACTCAGCGGTCGGGTACGCGCCACCGCTCGGCCCCGCGGACCCGGTCGACGTGATCCCCTTCTTTGTGCACCGCAGCAGCAACGGCCATCTCCCCGGCAAGGTCTACTCCATGAACGCCAAGACGCTCATGCCGGCCTTTTATATGCGGATCCAGAACATCGAGGGTGACATGTTCCGCTTCGAGGAGGAGCTGATGAAGATCTTTCCGACCAAGAAGATTTTTGTGCGCAGCCACTCCGTGTACGTGTACAATGTGAACTTGGATGGCCGTGCTGTGCTGCACCACTGGCTGCTGGGGCTAGGGTTTTGAGTTTGCACGAAAAAAAAAGTAATAATAAGAAAAACAAAGGTGGTGCGGTCCGCGCATGCCTAAGAGAGGCATGTCTGTGCACGTGTGTGTGTGTGTGTGTGTGCGTTGGTCGGAGATGAAGAGGGATGCTCGTGCCATTTCGATACGGCCTCTGTGCCATCTCTCTCGCGCGCGACTCCTTCCTCTTCGTCACGGTTAAGGTTCACAGCTATCCTCGGAGCTCATCGACGGAAGCACGAGCACGCAAGCATACGTTGGTTTGATGCATGCAGGAGCACATTACGAGAACTGCGTCAGAAGTCTCTCCCTCTCTCTGGTTGCGTGTTGTAGTAATATGTCTGTGCCCGAGTAACGCCGGCCAGAGTCCCTTCCACGAATCGTCGGTGACCGCCGAGCGGGGTACGACGCAGGCAGACCGTGCGTGAGCGAGGGGGGAGGGAAGAGATGCCGTTTACGGCGTGAGTGGATGCATCACAGGCGCGCTCAAATCACAGCGAGGCATCTGAGAGCACGTTGGGGTAGGGCGAAAGGGGACGAGTGCACAAGAGTTGCCTCACAACGACGAAGTTCAACTGCCTCACCTTCGCTCCACGGACTCTTACTGCCCTCTTTCCGTATTCCGTGCCTCGCCTCTTGCCCGTCAACTTCAAAGGTGCCGCCACGCATGCATGTGCGTCTGCGTACTTCTCTCGCTCTCTTTCCTGGTCCACCTTCTCTCCCTCTGCTGTATATGTCTTGCACCCTTGACATCACCGTCATCATTAACGGCGCACCTCTCTCACCAACACACACGCGCACACAAACGAACACATCCGTCACCACCCACATCATCGCCAGCTGCGGCGCCCCCACGCACTGCTTCTCTGCGCTCCTGACAAGGCGCATTTTCGAGAAGCCGCCAACCCGCATCCGCTGACGCTCGCGCACGCGAACGTGCCAGTATCTTCGCAGCACCTCGTCTGTGCCCCTACACAGCGATCGACTCGCCGCTGGTGCGCTGTGCGCGCCTCTTGACGATTGCACGCCCGAGCCTCTGTTACTCATTCCGCCTCTCGCCCTGGCGCCTTGGCCATCCTCGTTCGTTTTTCTCTGAAGCGCCCCCTCATCTCTCCTGCTCACGACTGTATCTACTCCGCAGTCTCATGGCGTCCGCCGTCTCCACCTGTGCGTGCGCGCCGCAGCGTAGCAATGCCGCCCTCATACTGCTGTGCCTGACTGCTGCATGGTGCGTGCTGTGCATGACGACGCCGTGGGCGACGATGGTCGTCGCACAGGGCTCAGCTTCCGCCGTGACGGGCATCTGCAGTTATGCTGTCTGGACAACCACGCTGCCACCATCGGGGGACGCACACATAGTGTACCCGCCGGGCGCCGTGGCGTACCAGCCCCAGAACCACACCATCCAGCCGGTGAACTTCTTTCTCCACCACTGGTACGTTGCCATCGCCCTCATCCTGTGCGCCGTCTGCGGCTTCTACACCTCACTGGCGCTGTCGTTCATCCACCATTTTGACTTTTACGCTCAGCATCAGGCGATGAAGGTGGTGGGGGAGTCCTACGCCACGAAGGGCTACTTCAACCTCGACGGCGAGGACGCCCATGGTGCGCCGCGGCCGACGGCAGCGCTTGCCGGGGCGCACGCGGCAAGGTCGCGTCGTCTCTCGCTTAGCTCCGTGCAATCCTCCTCGTACAGCGATGACAGCTACGATGGCGAGAGTCTACCGTCGCCGTCGGAGGCTGACGACGGCATCATCGAGATGAACCCTCTGCAGCGCTAAGAAGGGCAGCAACAATGAGCGCGACGACGAACGCGGAAGACAAAGAACGAAAAAAAAATTCGAAGAGAAGGACTGAGAGGAGAGCGCAGCATGTGCGTGCACTTGGCGTGGCGCACAGGCGTTGGAGGGACGGGGGGAGTGCGCGTGGAAAGGGTGGGAGTGGGGGTGGTGCGAACGTGGGACGCCCTTCGCCCGCTGTTGACAGAGCGAGAAGGAGGTGGGCGAACCACGGGGGGAGGGGGGGTCGAGCCAGCCCCGTCGTGGCGCGTGCCCGCGTAGATCCTCATCCTCTCCCTGTCTCCCTCTTCTGCTCATTCTCGAATCATGCTCGCCGCGACTGGCCGAGCGACCATTGCCACCGCCGCCGCCATCTGACTCGGAGCCTTTTTTTTTTTCACATCCGCCACGTGCGCGCGTTGTGCGTTTGCGCGTACGCGTCCAGCTGTCGGACCCTCTCCACACTCGTCTCGCTCATTTTTTTTGTGCTGTCGTGTGTATATATGCGGCCCTCTAAGCCTCCTCTCTGGGGTTCTCTATGTTTTCTTCTGTTGTGTGTGTGGCCGTGTGGGGTCCCCGCCATACCTTGTCTCCCGCTGGTGCATAACCGTCATGCATGCGCCTACGTTTACTGTCCTCCGCCCACCATCATCATCCCACTCCCTCTTTCTCCTCGTCTCTCTCTCCCTCTGCTTGCATCTGGAACATCTATGTGCACAGCTATCTATCTATATCGATGTAGATGCGGAGAGGACGCTGCCGTTTCTACTTCGTGTAGTGGTTTGCCTCGCCTGTCGCCGTGCTCGGGGTCTCCTTCCTTCCGTTGTGGGTGTGGGTGAGGTCGGGTGGGGTGTCGGCGTGTGCACATGTGTGTGTGTTGTTTGGTTGTTTTCGGTGGAACGGAAGCACCACTTGTGAATACTTTTCTTTTTCGTGTGTGTGTAAGGACTCCTCTTACTGTGCTGGTGGCAGCAGCGGGCGCGCGTTCGCGTGCGGAGAGGGTGGGGGTGGGGGTGGGGGAGAGGGGCAGATTTTAGTCGTCTGCCTGTCTCTGTCTGCTGGGTCGTGCATGCAAACAGATGTTATGTGTGCAGGATGTGTACCCCCTTCGCCGAGTTTGTGTGTTTCGGTGCAGCCGCTCTGCTGCCTTTCCACATATTTTTGTTTTTTTTTTGCTTATATTGTGCTGTTACTGCGATACTTTTCCGTTTGCGGGGCGAGGCGGAGGGGGAGAGAGGCTCTTCTCGCTATAGAACGTGCCGCCCCCCCTCTCCCCCTTCACTCGCATCCCGCCACACATACGCACACACACGCGCGCGCAGACACACACGTCAGTCGGTCGTTGGCAGGTGTGTCGTGAAAGCGCTGATCGTTGATGAGTGCCGTCGCCTCGCTCTCCCTATTTCAACGCCTCCTCGAGTGGTTTGGCGCCTACGCGCTTGCGTCACGCAGCACGAGGCGAAGAAAAACAGCAAGGCGGCCGTGATCGTATTGGGCCGCGACAAACAAAGCAGCGGCAGCTGGTGAGCGAACCGCGTCCTTGTACTCCGCACGTGCATGGGTGTTGCGTGAGCACCTACGTTGGCATGAATGCCGAAGCACGCAGCGCCCACAGCACCAGCAGCAGCAACGGTGTGCGCTCTGGGAGAAGCTGCACCTCTCTTACAAGCACAGAAAGTGTGTCACCGACGCATGCGTGCCTCTCAGCGTGAGAGTAAGTCGGTGGGGTTGGGTGGGTGTGCACTCCACTTCGTCGCACATGCGCCCACACGCATGGGCGGGAGCACTCTTCTGCTCTGCCCTCCCCTCTCTCCCTCTCTGACCTCTGATCACCGGTCTGTACGCCCAAGACCGGGTCGACGGCTTCCACGCATCGGCAATGAAAAGATACCGTTCTCCCTCATCTCTCCATCTCTCTTCCGCATTCTCACTTCCCTCCCACCCCTCTCACGCGGCGCATCTGCGATGCATCCGCGCGGACGCAAGGCACAGCCCCCACGACTGTCGCCGCCGCCATCGCCATCCTTTTATGCGCTGTGTGTGTGTGTGTGTGCGTGTGTAGAGCCCCTTTCCCTCTTGGCTTCATTTCACGTCAAACTCTCGTCCGCTCGCGTGTCAGCAAACTGTTTTTCTTTTTTTTTGAGGGGGGAGGGGGTTGGTGCCTTTTCGTGTCCCCCTTTACATCCCCTCGTTCACCGCCTCTGCCAGTGTGTGCGTATCATCATCATCTCTCTTTTCTTGTTCTTCGCAGAACTCCATCGTTTATGGCATGCCTGGTGTTCTTGGCCGCCACCAACACCGCCTCTGACGGTTCTCACGGCAGTTGTTTCGTTTTTTTTTCTACTCTGCTGCAGCTTCATCTTCGTCTTGTGCTCTCTGTCGTCCCTCGGCGTGGCCGCACGCGGAGATACGCAGTCGTTTTCTCGTTGCTTCCGTTTTTTTTTTTCGCGGGACCTCCCTCTGTCTCTCCTCGGCCATCGCCCCCATCAGCGCCCCACTCGACTCCCTGTTCAACAACGAGAGTGAGCTAGGTGAGAGGGGGAATACTCTACACAGACCCTAACACGACTGCCCGATTGCGGCGACCTATGCGATGCTTGCTCCCCACCTGTCCTCACGCTCGGCGTCGTCGTCGTCGTCCACGCAATGCAACACAAGGATGTGCTCAGTGATCAAGCCCCTCGTTCTTTCAACACTCGCGCTGTGGGGCGCGTTGTGCTGCGTAGCACCGAGTGCCGCCCTCGCCACCGCCTCTTCCGACGCTGCAGCGACCCGATTTCTTCCTAGCTCCTCGCAGACGGCGATATGGATGACGACCCCGGCGCCGATGGACGGCACCGAAGTCGAGTTCCCGAGCAACAGCGTCGTCTATCAGCGTGTGAAGCACCGCCTGCCACCGAAGTCCTTCTTCGATGCCCACTGGTACACTGGCATCATCATTATTGTGCTGGTGGTGCTTGCCGCTTACATTGTACTGGCGCTGTGGGTTTGCCACCACTTCGAGTACGCGGAGCAGCGCAAGGCGAAGAAGGTGGTGAAGCACGCGTACGTGACGAACGGCTTCTTCGACCTGGACCGCGGTAAAACGGGCTTGCGTACGCAGCGGGATCGTCGCAGCAGCAGCAGCAGCGAACGCAGGACGACAGTGTTCAGCGTTCATCCTTCCGCATCGCGCGACGAGCACGAAGAGACGCACAACTGGCACAGCGGCAGCGACAGCACGACGACGTCGGAGAGCGACGAATATGTTTTTGTGGACGTGAACCCGCTTCAGCCGCAGGGCATGGTGCTGAGAAAACGCGCCACCTGACACGGGCATATTTTTTTTTGCTTGTTGTTTGCCCCCACCGAAAAGCAAGCGACACACACACATACACACTTTCTTCCTTTCTTTTTTTTTTGCTTCCTCGCGTGTGCAAGCACGCATTTTTTTTATTAGGCTCTTGTGCTTTTTTATTCATTCTCTCAGACCCCCCCCCCTCCATTCACAACCCTCGCATCCGGCAAGTGCACACATGTGTGTAGCCGTTCTCGAAGTTGTGCTTGCCCCCGCCTCCCGGCCTCCCTCATAACGGACCTGCGCACGAGAGCTATACGGCATATTCGCAGCGGATAGAGTTTTCTTAGTTGCTCTTTGGGCCGTGACGGTGCTGCTGGTGCTGGTGTAGTTGCGCTCGTGTTCCTCACGGGATGATCTGTGCGTGCACCGATAGGTGGACTGCGCCGGCGAGCGCCTTGGTTGCTTTCCTTATACAACTACATATGTATGGGGAGAGAGATGTATGTATGTGTGCATGTATGTAATTTCGTTATACGTATGTCTGTACTTTTTTCTTGTTATTCTTCTGATGGCCGTGTGGCGTTGTTGCTCGTCCTCCGTTGTGTGTTGTTGTTCTTTCAGCTTCGTCGTCGCCGGCTGTCTGGACGGGGTGAAAGGGAGGGAAAGCGGCGTCTGTCGCCGCGTCTGTGCGCATGCGTAGATATGATCTGTTTCGTTTTTGTGGCCCCCTCCCTCTGTCGTTCGATGGCGATGGGGCGCTGCACGCATGTGTTCTGCCTTTCACGATCGTTGATCGCATCCCTCTGCCGTTTTGGGCGCACCACACGTTCTCGCGGTCCTCTCGTCCTTCCACATGTATGTGCATCCTTCTTTCTATTTTTTTTTCGGCGGTTGCTGCTGCGTGCTTCTACAATGCCATCGCGCCACCGTTCCCGCGGTGCGCGTCGACTCGGTGTGTCAGAGCAGTTGGTATGTGGCGAGAGTTATACGGCGGCTTTGAGGGAAGGTGAAGGGGCTGCCTCTACCAGCCGTCGACGTACTGTGCGGTGGAGGTGCCCGCAACCCTCCCGCGTTTGGCACGGAAAGGAAGACGCAAGGTCGATAAATAACAAGAAAAGATGCCAAATCGCTCCTCTTCGTCTGTGCAGGCGCGTGGTTGCTTGTGGTCTTTGCATGCGCACATACGTAGGGCTGCTTGCGTGTGTGTCTGTGTCTGTCATGACGGATGATGTCCAGAAAGGACAAGGCGCAAGTGTTCACGAGTTCTCAGATTTCTTCGGCACTCATCACGCGATCAGGCCCCCGAGTAAAGACGCAACATCTCCATCACACGTTATAAAGCACACACACACACACACACGTCGTAAGCGGCCATGCAGGTGCCAAGCAGACACGTATCGCGTGTGTGGAACGCAGGTGCTTATTCGTGGGCACACACGAACGTGTTGCGCGCGCATCGTTTCCTGTTTGCCGGAACACGGCGGATGCAGTGGACCTATCCGGCTTGGCGTTGACGCATACCATTCCACGGCACGCGAGACAGGCGGTGTCGAAGGCATCGTCTCTCGTGTCCCGCTCCTCTCCTGCAACACCTCCTCCTCCCTTCCCCTCGGAAGCTGCGGCATGTGAGTTCTTGTGTCGCGTGCTCTATACAGCTCAGCTTTATTGGTATGGCAGATCGCAGAAGTTCGGCAAACGCTCATACTCACACGCACGGACTGAAAGCCCCGACCCCCCACCACCACCACCACCACCACCAACTCCATCCCTTACGCGCGGACATATATAGATAGAGACCGACTCGCATTGCATCACCCGCATCCTCTGCGACCACAAGATGGTGGATGCGCACCGTGCGGGCAATGCTGCACGAGCTCGTCGTCAACGGATCGTGGAGCGCCAGCGTGCGCCGCCGCTGACCGTGTCGGCCACGTCGCCGCTCACCGAATCCCTCACAATTCTCTCCTATGTCATCGTCTTTTCTCTCTACTTTGCCGGGTTCGCCGTTATGGTGCTCGCCGTGGTGCACCGTCGGCGTGCGGTGCGACGTGGCCGCACGCAGAGAAAGCAGCTATCCCCTCCGCCGGCCTTCCTCATAGCAGCAAACAGCGAGGAAGCGTGCGCTATGACGGGCATGATGAGTAATGCATCGCCGGCGCGGGCTGAGGAAACCTCGAAAGCCACTCCTACAGCCGCTCGGGGAAGCCTGCAGATGAGCGATGTGACAGTGTACCGCCTCAGGAAGCTGCAGAACTGCGTGGAGAGCGACCAGGATGACGGGGAGCAAAACGCGCAGGGCGTACGCGGCGAAACCGCCACAGCAGAGGCGGTTTCAGTGTTGGGCAGGACACCGCTGCGGTTATGCGCGCACCGGTGTGGCGAGACAAGCAGCGGCGGCAGCAGCAGTGCGGACACAAAAAGAAGGCTCTCCGACTCCGTAGACAACACGGCCTTAGCGGCGCTGAAGATGTCGGCTGTGGCCAAGTTGCTTCCGCTGGGGGATCAGGAGCTGACTGCCGCCGCTGACGAGAAGAGTGACATGTCGTTGACGCGCAAAATGAAAGCCGACCCGGTGCGCGCCATGAGATCTCTCTCGCTGTCCCCTGCCGCGTCCTGGCGCCCGTGTGCGGCCAGCGATGCATGTGCAACAGTTCAAGCTCCTCGTCGCCATCGTGGTGGTCACCGTCGTCGGGAGCGCTGCTCTGACGGCCGCGGAAGCTGCGGTGATGTAACCGCCATCACCGCAGCGGCTCATGTCGCCGATACGGCAACCTGGTTCGCTCCATCGTCTGGGTCGTCGACGTCTCTCTCCTCAGAGTCGTCATCCGCATCAACGACAGGCAACGGAGCCGCCGCCAACACCGCCACAGCAGCAGTAGCGGCGAAGACGCGTCCGTCAACTTCTCCCGTGCTCGTGACTTACGTGCCGCTGTGTCAAGTTCGCTCCAGCCCTACCCCCGTACTCCCAGGGTATCCGTCGATCCTAGACACGGGCCTTGAGTACGAAACGGATGCCGAAGTCGATGCAGCGGATGTGTTTGTTGCGGTGAAAGCGGCACCGATGCCGCTGGATCCGCGCTCGCCGATGACGATGAACGCCGCCGACACCGCTGCTGCGGCCCCCGTCAACAGCCACGGATCCTCTGTACTGCTCGCGCTCGCCGATGCCGAGAGGGGCGTGAGCCGTGCGTCACAGCAGACGCCGGCAGATGACGCTAGCGGCATGCACTACCACGATATGAGACATCGCAATAGCAGTGACGATACCTACAACCACCCTCAGCGGCAAAAGTCGCGCCTGGTGCCGCTGCTTCCTTCTTTTTTCCCTGGATCGTCAGCTCCCCCTTCACCAGCAGCCCCGCCGCTGCGGTGCGAGCACACGGGGTAGTGCAGCGCCTCCCACGCCCTCCCTCCACTTTCATGGATGCCGTCGCCCTCGTCGTCTTGGGCCTCTGTGTCAGCGTTGGCGTCGATGCCGCCCTCCAACGTTCGTGCAAGCGACCACCCCCATTGCGCCTGCCTAGGGTGATTCGACAACCGAAGCGGCGAAGGGTGCTGCTCTCGTTATGCCTTGGGATGCTGAAGGAGCGAAACGCGCCATGCTTTGCAGCGGCTGCCGGATGCCGTCATCACTGGTGTGGCCCTATCCAGCAGCGACCATACGGCGTGGTCCTCCCTCGTAGCGGTTGCACTAAACGCCGCGCGGCCGTCATGGCGTGTCTGTTACCGCGGATATGACGCTCTCAGCCCCGTGCAGGCAGTGCTGGCATGTATCGAGGGCGCGATCGTCGAGTGCGTCGTGTGTGGTGCCATCTGCGGGGGGAACATGAATCCGATGTCGTTCACCACATGACGCTCTCGCTTGCGTCGGAAGAGTCCGGCAGCGCCGATGCAGGAGCGGTGCAAGAGGTGCGATACAGCTCTTGCGCGTTCGATGTCCTTCGTTGCGGCAGCCTAGCTGAGTCGAACTCCACGAGAGCCGAGCGCGACTATCATATCCGCAGCGGCAATGAACGCGAAGAGGACGGCGGCTGCGAGCCGCCGTCCACGCAGATCCGTGCCTTTTCGGCAGTATTGTGCTCGATGGGCAGCGGCACCGCCACAACGCACAGTAACCACGCATGCACTGACTCGCTGAGGTGGAGGGTGGGCATCCCGTTGATGGTGTGCTCTTCGAAGAACCTGTCGTCGCATCCGCACACATGAGCAGAGGAGCGCGCTTCGAGGGAGCTCCGCCTCCCATTCTCCGCGTAGCTGGGTCTCGTATCGCACCTCTCTCTCTCCCCCTACTAGCTGCCTCGGTGCAGTAATGCATGGAATCTTCCTTTGTGGTTGATGGTGGCTGACGGCCCCCTTTTCGTTGTTTTTGTTGGTTCCCCCTCCCCCTCCTTCGCTCTTTCCAGCCCGCCGTGTGTGCATACTCTAGAGTTCTCGATCTCTCCTCCTCGCGTGTCCCGATGTTGACTAGGGGTGCGTGAGCACGCAAATTCCAATACCTGCCCACCCGTGCATGCGCTGAGGCAAATGTGGGTAGATATATCAGAAGTACGTGCATGACCGCACGCACGCGTAGGCTGATCCGCCACCGCGTCGTGACGTCGCCATCTTCGTCTCCGTCAGTGTCACTGTAGATGCTGTTGGCTTCTTGGTTGCGGGGGACTCAGAGGAAGGGGGTGAGTATAGACGGTATCGTTGGTCTGCTTGGGTACTTGCTGTCGGTGTGTATGCCCGGGTTGTCATCTCCTCCGTCTCTTTCTTCTTTTTGTTGTTGTTCGTCAGTGTCCAACTAAGCAGTAAATGTAAATACACATATATATGTCTTCAAAAGGGGTGTGGCGGCGGCCATGCTCGAGAACGAAAGTGATGGGCAGCCCCCTCCTCCCTCCCCCTTCGCTCTCCCCTTCCACACACACACGCTCTCTGCAGCTCCGTCGGCGTGGAGGAGGAGGGAGGGGTGGTCCTGGGGGACGGCGCACACGCTCGTCTATACATCGTACGCCTCTCTGCTCCCTGTCAACACCTCTCCACGCCTCCAGCTCTAAGATGTCGTTGTTGTTTTTGTTGTTGTTCGCAAGCAGTGCACACGCGCACGTCTTCCTTGCTCATTTTTTTTGGCTTGTTCGGGGCCCTTTCTTTACGGAACAGCAGAGGAAGGCGTACCAGAGCGGGAAACGGCAGAGGAAGCCCACGTGTGTGTGTGTGTGTGTGTGTGTGTGTACGGATGTGGAGGTTGGAGAAGGTGCTTCTCGCGATGTTTTCTTTTTTTTTGTCTTTCCGTTGTAACGGTGGGGTATCGCGCGATAAGGCCTCATTTTCTCCTGTGTGTGTGTGTGTGTGTGTGTGTGTTTTGTGGACGTATGAAGCACCTATGCTCCACCTTCTGGTTATTTGAGCATCCGTGCACGTCTTCTCCCTTTTATCCTTTACATGGGTCACCCTCTTCTAGGCAACCACGTCTACCTCTTTGTCTCTCTCCTCTTCCTCCTTCTCCCTTCCACACAAGCACACGCTCACGATCGGAGGCGGCAAAAAAAAAAATAAAAGGGAAAACGAGTAAGATGAGCTGACAACACAAACGTGATCTAAAACGCTTCCGCGATGGAACGAGTGAGCGATAGATGTTAGGTTCCATGTACATCTCTGTGTGTGTGTGTATGTGTATGTGCGCATCAACGCGAAGGGTGCCGCATACGCCCGCTCGCGCGCAAGCTCACTGCCGTCGATGCTCGACATGATGATTTGCCTTTGTGTTTTTGAGTTCTTGTTTTTGTTTTCACTTCCCTCCTTCCCTCTTGTCGCTCGTATTTTTGAAGGGTATATGTGTGCTCCGTCCTCCCGGCGTTTCGCTACTGTAATCACCCATTCTGTGCCACCATCTTCTCACAGCACCACAGCAGCTTGCTGATCTCTATCTGTTTCGACCTTCCCCCCCCCTTCCATCTCGCCTTCGAGCACTGCTGCCGCGCCTCTTCTTCATTTTCCGCTTGTGGTTGCCCCGCTCTATCTTTTTTCCTGTGGGACGCTTGTGTGGGAGCGGAGGAAAGGGAAGGCCTGCTCGTTCTTCTCCGTGTCTTCTTCCCTCGCCCTCCCCCATACTCCGTATATCTGTGATTCTCCTTGATGTATAAAAGTATCAGCATGTGGTTGAGTGTGTGTGTGTGTGTGTGTGCTTGATTGACGTTGACGACCGCGTATTCGGATGCAGAGCTGACTTAGGACGCCGTGGAAAGGCAGTGGGGGTGCGAGGGGAGGCCCGCGTCTTTGTACTCACCACCACCTCCTCCTCTCCTCTTACGCTCAGTTTCGCTAGATACTTTCCGTCGTTTTTTTTTTCTGTCGTTGTTTGCGCGGTTGCACACATACAGGTGCTCGCTCTCAGGTAACACGGAATGCCTCCACGTGACCTCCTTCTTCGTCCCTCCCCCAACACCAGCCCTTCCTCCTGCTCCTCTCCCGAATCGCCGTACACCTTTTCATTTCGGGGGGGGGGGGCTTCTGTTTCTTTGCCTGCGCCTTATTGCTTGCTCAGCCAACTTACTGAGGTCCACCCAACTACCCATCCCCGCACGCCCTTTCTCTTGGCTCTGCGTGTACTTCTAGCACTATATTTGCCCAGCCGACCCCGCCGCTCTCTCCATCCCTCCCACCGCCCTTCTCACGCTTTCTTCCAGTTTCGTTCTCATACCCCCTCGACAGCTATACTTACTCTCACCCGTACACGCTCGACGCACACGCACACGCGAAACGATTATCCTCATGGGCAGCGCAGAAGTGGCAGATATGCCACAAGAGGCAGATGTAGCCACCTGATCACTTCTCTCTCCTTTTCTTTTTTTTTCATGCGATCCTCCCCCCCCCGGTTACGTCTCTATTTTTTCCCTCTCGGTGTCTTCGACGTGCTTTTTCTTCCCTTTCCGAGGGAGGGAAGGGGGGCGCATCTCTGTGCCCATATCGGCGTGTCTGCGCATGCATGTATCGCTCAATGAACACGCATACACATGCATGTATGCATACACGTATGTTTCTCTGTCTACGGTTTACCGGTATTTGGTTATGAGCTGCTCTTTATTTGCGTGAGGAGGGGATTATGTGGAGCGGTGTGGACTTCTTTTTGTTTTTGTTGTTCTGCCGGGCCCGCAAAGTCTTTGCTGCGTCCACCCCGGCCCCCTTCGCCATCAGCTCAGCGTTGACGCCTAGACGTGCGGTTGAGGCGACGGGTGGAGGGGCGGAGGAGGGGGTGCAGTGGTTTTTCTGTTGTTTTCTTTGGCGCTCACTCCTCCTTTTTTGTGTTTGTTCCGCGTGTACGTGGTATGTCCTCCTCTGCCGCTCATCGTCATGTGTCTATGTATGCCTGTCTTGCTCCCTCGCTATGGCGACATGACGTGCTGCTGTGACGTATCCGCTCGTATGTGCATCTCTCTTTCTCCACTTGGTGGCAAACCCTCAACTCTATATATATATATGTGTGTGTGTGCGTGTGTGTGTGTGTGTGTGTGTGGTGTCAGGTTTTCGTTTTTCCTTCCACTCTCTCTCCCTCTTTCTCTCTCACTGCCCCTTCCCTCTCCCTTCCCGTCCCGCCTGCGTGGGTGTGCGTGTCCGTGAGCCGATTCCGACAGCCGCCGGCATCCTTCCCTTGCCCTCATCCGCGCAAGCACACACACACACACGATGCAGAGGAAGCGATATCAAAGTGAACATGTTTGGGTGGAAAAGAAGACGCCAAGCCGAGCAGAGCACAAAAAAAAAAACAGGCTGGAGTTGTGTGTGTGTGTGTGTGCTTGCGCGGTGACACTCTCTCTCTCTTTGGTGTATATTCTCATTTTTTCATCTGTTATTTTTTTTTTGCCCCCCCCCGCCTCCGCTTTCCTCCTCTCCATCTTTCTCAACCCTCTCAACATCCTTCTTCTCCTTCTCCCATGCATACATAAACTCCGTGCGTGTGAGTTGTGCCTGAGTTTTGTTCTTGTTTCTATTCATATATTGGTCGTTGCCTGCTCGCGTATACCCCCTCCCTCCCTCCTCTCTCTCTCCGCATGTCGAAGCCGTTGGCAAGCGGCCCATCATACGTGTGTACCTCTCTCGCTTTTTGTGTATGTGGGGGGGGGGGGGGGGTATGGGGTATATATGCGCAGCGGAAGGAAAGAAGAGGTATGAGGACTCGACTCCGCAGTGCAGCAGCAGAGGCGGTTTGGTGCGCGTGTTTGTCTTTGCAGCCAAGCATCTGTGTTATGGGGGAGAGGGGGTCGACTCTTGTCGCCCCTTCCTACCCCAGGTTCCCGGTGCGATCTGCCCTGCTTCGGTTCTATCGCCACTATGAACTTGCCCCTTCACGCCCAGCTGCAGAAAAGGCCGACGAGAGATGATAAAGCATGGAGACGAGGCAGGGGGGCAGGTGAGGTGGGGATGGAGCCCATAACCCGCGAAAACACAAGCAGCGCGCACGAGCGTGTTGGTCTTGTCTTCTCGCATGGTGCCACCCTTCTGCTCCCTTGAACGAAACAACAGCAAAGACAAAAATGTTGTTATACGAACCGTCGCGCACACATGCGCGTGGCTTTCCTGCTCCCTCCCTCTTTATCGATGTACGCCCTCCGCCCTCCTCCGTCCCCTTGCTTCCGCGCCCTCTCTTCCAGCATATTCGAGCACTAACGTGAAGCGGTGCTTCTCAGATGGCACACCACCCACCATCACCCACCACACCCATCGTCATCTTCTCGTTCTGCATGTGCCTGTGTATGTGTCGTCGCCTCTTTCACGTGTTTCTCTCTCTCTCTGCCACCTGCCTCTCCGTTCTTTCCGCCTCCACCAAGGTGCTCCATCAAGGGTGCAGCCGGTCTGTGAGGTGCTCGGTGGACTTGTCGAGCGCCTCTCTCTTGCGGCCGCGGCGACTCCCTCTTGCGTCGCCTCTTCCCTCTGTGTCTGTCTGCCTTTGTCGTCCATAAGAGTCATGGAAGCGGGTCACGGATGCGGGGCAGCGCGGCAGCCGAAGCGGCTCCTCACCGCGCTCTTCGTTGCAGCGGCGCTCCTGGCGGCTTTTGGCGGCGCGCTGCTCGTCGCCCAGGCGGAAGTCGAGACACCCGAGCCGACGCCGTACGTTCGTCGCACCTACGAGGTGAAGGTGCCCTTCTTTACGCAGTACTGGTGGGTTGGCTTCATCATCATGATCCTTGTCCTCCTGCTGGTTGTCATGGTGCTGTACGCCGCGGTGCAGCACCACTTCAAGCACTCAGAGCAGCTCCGTCGCAGGAAGGAAATCGAGATGAGTCGAATGCACATCGAGAGCGGCAGCGGTGATGACGATGCAAGGAGCCAGGGTGCGGGCCAGTACAGCCGAAGCGGGCGGTCGTCGTACAGCAACCCGCTGCGCACTCCTCTCTGAGATTCGTGGAAAGCACTAAGAGGGAAAATGAAAAGGAGGGAGGCCACAAAGGCGATGGCACCATGGCGCCTTCTCGCACACGGAGTAGCGACGTCTTGGCGTCACTCGTGCGGCCTTTGCCTTCTGCGTTAGGAGATGGAATCGGCCAAGATGAACAGCGCGAACCCATCGAAGACTAAACGAGAGATGCATTGGGGCGGTGGTGAAGAGGGAATGCCGCGCACCAAGGGGTCCGTAGGGGGGGGGGCGCCACGACCGTGGGTGTATGTGTGTACGTGTGCATCGAAGACAAGATCGTCCCTCTCCCTCTTTCTCTGCTTTCGTGAGTGTGTGTATGCGTGTTTAGTGAGCACACATACACACGCACGCACGCAGTACAGAGAGTCCCTCAGACGATGAGGCGCTTTTCCTGTGTCGCAGGTTCTCGCCTTTTTCGCTTATACTTTATCATCATCGTGTATACTGCTGCTGCTGTTTTTTTTTTTTTCGTGGGCTTTCGCTTTTCGTTTCTGAATACTGCGTCTTGATTCTTCGCACAAAATGAGCGCACCCCCACCCTCTCCTTCACCCTCCACTGGCCAATTTGGAGGGGTTCCGCTGTCCCTGTGTGCGCAGTCATGCGCCGGAATGCGCCCGCTTGGCCAAGCCCACGCACGCAGCGAAACGCATCCGAGTATACCGCCCACTCGTCATCTGCAGACGTTCTCTGCTACAAGGGGGGGGGGGCTGACGTATCCTTCTGTTTTGGCAGGGAGGGGTTGCTCGCACGCTGCGGCGTCTCTGTAGCGGCGCTGATTGGTGGGCGGAAGGGGGGGTGTAGCCGTGCTGTTGGATTCGATGTACTTGTGCTGATGCGGGCGGGCATGGGGCACTAAAACGTTTGTTTTATATGATGGCTGCTTTGATCGTAGCGCGCATGCACATGGAGACACACCGTCGGACGCGTACATGCAACGACGATAAAAAATGACGTGGGCTGGAGAGCAGCGCCAACAACACCCGAAAAGAGAGGAAGAGGGATAAAGAGACGAGCATCATCGTCAGAACGCTCATCACCGCCCTCCCTCCCTCCCGCAGTCGGTCCCTTTTCATTTTCTTCATCGCCTCACTGTTGCGAGCGGGTGTGTGCGTGTCCACGGCTGCATTGCACCGCGCCGGTGGGAGCCTGTGGCAGGGCCAGGGGGGGGGAAGGGTGGAAGGGGGGGTAGAGGAGCTCATGCTGGTTAACGGCCGATAAAATGGGGGGGGGGGGCAGGTGGAATCCAAAAAAAAAGGAGCAAAGCAGCCAAGAGACGTCCTCCGCGCGTGTGCTCCCTCTCGGTACGTATTTGGTCGCCGCGTCCCATCAGAGGACACCCTCACGCCTTTTTGTTTCCTTAGCCGTGCTTGTGCATCTCCGTTATGTATATACCCGCGTGTGAGCCCCCGCACACGTGTGTATGTGTGTGTGTGTGTGTGTCATGGCAAGGAACGAAACTCATGTGTATATCGCCTGCACGCACGACGCACACACCTATGCTGGCAAGGGTTCGGGGTCTCGATGCACGGGTGGCAGTGCGCCTTTGAGGTGACTGAAGACAAACACCCTCCCCCTTCTCCCCTCCATCATCTGTATCTCTTAACTTTCGTGCTGTCGCCGGGCGGGGGCCCACTCGTGGTCCGATGGTTTTGGCATCAACGCGGTACCGACGGGAGAGTGATGAGCACTGCAGAGAACAAGACAAGACTAAAAGTGAGTCGGGACGCTCGCGCGCGTGTGTGTGTCTCTCTCTTCATGATGCACGCCGCTGTCGAGCAAAGCCCGATCTCCTCCGCAATCCTGTGGCGAGCACAGCACGCAGCGCGCGAAACTGAAAAATATCTATCTATAGATAGATAGATATATGACACTGTTGCCTCTACACCATCTTTAACTGACTCCCTCTTCCCTCCTTTCCCTCTTGCTCTCTCTCTCTCACATGCTTCATCGACGGCATTGTACATCCCCGCCCGCTCCCCTCCCCCCCCCACTCCTCGCCTCTCACCTCCCTCTCTCTTCTCTGTGTTTGTTTCACGCACACGCATGGTCCATTTCTCATTTTTTATTCTTTTCGCCGTTCTCTTCGCTGTTCCGCGAGCGCACAAGTACGTGTCTCGCGTGTGACGTTATCCTTTCTTCGTCTGTTGCCGTTGCGTGGAAGCTACCTTCCCTCATCTCCCCTCCCTTCCCCTCCCCTCTTCCGCGAGAAAGGAAAGGATACGCACGCCGACACGAGGCGAAAGGGCAAGAAAAACGGCATTCAAGTATAGTCGAGCCAACGAACAACAACACAGAAACCCGAAGAAACGAAACAATACTCTCTCACACACACACAAACATCCATACGTATATAGTGGCGGCCAACGCACATAGAACATCACACACGATCGCACACCCGCGCGCGCGCGCTCTCTATTTGTGTGTCCGTGCGTGCGTGTGTGTTTGTGTGTGTGTGTGTGTGTGTGTGTGTCATTGCTCTCCTGTGTTTGTTTGTTCTCGCAGCTGAACAAATCTTTTCCTCCTTCCCCCCTCTCCCTCACGCACACACACTCACACTCACACACGTTTTCTCGCGCTCTGCCCCGAGTGTCTCCTGCAAGAGCCCGCGTCGATTTGTTTCTTTTGGGGTTTCTTGCCTGTGTGTTTTTGTTTTTTTTTTTGGGGGGGGAGGTGTCTCTCGTTGCTGCCGTGCACAGATCGACTCATCTTTTCCCCACAAAGGGAACGAAGACAGAACAAAAAAAGGGAGGCAGAGGCGGAGGCGGACTGAAGCGCCGTGAGCTGTGTTGTGTCGCCCTTCTTGTCGCGCTTCGCCCATCCCAACACTGCTAGGCCACACCGCACCTTCTCCCTTCAAGGCCCTCTCGCTGATTTGTGTTACCTTAACAACAGGCGCGTCTTTCTCTTGTTTTCATTTCCCTCTCACGCTCTCCTTCTCCCCACCCCATCACACCCTGTCTTCATATTTTAGTTGTTGCCATTCGGCTGTTTTGGGCTGTTTCGTGTCGTGTCGCTCGTTCTCGTCGTCCTCGTCTTGTGTTGTGCGTGCGTTTGTGTGTGTGTGTTTCTTTTTTTCGGCATCCCTGCGTCGTTGTGCAAGCGAGTGTAGGTGTGTCCGTACCTCTGTCTCGCCGTTCCTTGGCGTTCTCCCTTGTTTCTTATTGTCTTTAGTTTTTTCTTTCGTGAGTTTGTTCCTCGTGTGTGTGTGTGTGTCAGTGCGATCAGCTCTTTGTGTTCTCTTCTTGCCGTCCTTGCGCGCTCACGCCTTTTATTTCTTTATTTTTTATTATCATCATCTTGCCCCCCCCCCACACACACACACCATCTGCAAATCGTCCCTTGTTCGGCTCCTCCCGCAGTGGCTCGCTGTCGCCGTTGCTGCTGCTGTTGCTGCTTGTGCTCTCAGAGCTCAGCTCACAATCCCTTCCCTCTCCTTCTCTCTGATCGCCTCTGCAACCGACATCACAGTCCTTTTTATTCCCCCACCGACCCACCCACCCACCCCTCCTTCGTCGTCATCGTTTTGTTTATAGCCAGTACGACTCGTTTTCCCTCTGTTGGTCTCTGTGATTCTCGTTGTTGTGGAGTGTCCGCGCTCGCGTCGGTGTGCCTGTATGGGTGTGACGTCTCTCATCAGATTTCGTTTCTTTTTTTTATGTTGTTGCTTTCTGTGTGGTGGCTGTGGCTGTTGTCTCCCTTTTCTGTCTATCACACACACACTAATATCTATCTGTGATCACCCCCCCTCCTCCTCCTCCCCCGTTCCCCTTTAAAGTTGCCCATTGCACCTTTTGTTTGGTTGCGGTGTGCTTCTCCGGTTTTCGTTTTTGTGCTCTGCCGCATCTCTTCACGCATCTTTTTAGACGCACAACACACACACACGCACGCGCACCTCTCTTCGCCGGCTTCCTTCGTTTTCGCTCCCTCGGCATCTCTTTGGTTTGTTTTGTTGTCTCTTGTACTGCTGTCGTCCCCGCCTCCCCTTTATTGTGTTTTTTTTCCTTTTCTTTCTCTCTCGCGCGTGTGTGTGTGTGTTGATTTTCTATCCCACACCCCTTCCTCTGCGTGCCTCCCCCTCTACCGATCTTCGCTCGCACTGGCGGCGCTCACGCGTACATTCACGCACTCTGTCTCTGTCTCTCCTCTGCCCTTCCTACCCGTCAGCCGCATTGGTCGTCACCCCATTGTCATCGGCTCCGTCGTTGAGCCAACAGGAAAAAAAAAGCGCATCCCTGCACTCGCGGACGCCATTACGGTCATCGCCGATCATCACTCCCTCGATCCGCCCTCCTTCCCTCCCCTCATTCACGCCGCCGCCGCGTCGTCGGGACGTTGTCGTCTGTTCCCAAACAGCGCCTTCTCCTCCTCTGTTTTGGTTTTCTCCTTTGTAACGCCACTGCAATTTCGCTCATTCTCCCCCCTCCCCCTCCCTCTGTCGTCGTCTTCGTTGTCTTCTCTGCAGCACCCCATCCTCTTTACCACCTCGCTTACTCGTGTGGCGCGCCCTTCTTGCCGGTCTTCTTCACCGCGGTCTCCCCGAACTCTATTCATCTATACATACATATATATATATACATCTCCCCTTCCCCGCTTCGACATCTCCGCTTTTCGTTTTCCTTGGTGGCGGCAGTGGTGGGTGTGTGACGTTCGTAGGAACATCTGCAGCCAAAACAAAGGAAGGCGGGACGGCGGGAAGGAGGCGCACACCACATGCACGTGCGTGTTGTTGGCACTTGCAGCTTCGCCTTGTCATTCACCTTTTCCTTTCCTTGTGTGTCCGCCTGTGCGGCTCTTTGGTGTTGCTTGAGGGGAGAGGAGGGAGGAGCTCGCCCTCTTCTCTTCTGCCGTGGGCATCCACAGAAAGCAAACAACAGGATAGCGAGAAGACGGGGCACGGCGAGACATTGGAAACACAGAGGAACGGGAAGAGAGCACACGAGATAGAACGGCGGAAGACGAGACGCGAGATTGAAAAACACAAGAACACAGCAAGGGTCGAGGTAGGGGCGAGTCAGCTATCCAGCACATGTGTAGTTGTTGTGCGTGTGTGCGAGGAGAAAGAAGCTAAGCAGCAACAGGTGCCGGTTTTTGTTTTTGGAGGGAATCCTTCCCACACCCACATCCCGACCCCCACACACACCCTCCCGAGTGTGCACAGCGACACTGGCTCCGCGATATACTGTTCATTGCATTGCCAGAGAAAAGTTGTTGTGTAGCGTTGTGTGTGTGTGTGTGTGTGTGTGTGTGTGTGTGTGTGCTTGTGGCTCATTTTTTGTTTTGGCGGAAAGAGCCCCTCCCTAAGCCCTGCATGCTTGGAGAGGCACTGGCACCACCACCACCACCACCACACCCGTGAGCCCCTTCCACCCACTCACCGCCTCTCGTGTGTGTTTTGTGCTTGCTTGCAAAAGGGGCCGTCGAGCCCTCCATCAGCCATCAGAAAGTTTTCTTTTCTTGCTAACCACTCTGTGGCGGAGCACACAGTGAAGCAGACAGACCAACAGAAAGAAGGTAACGCCCCGCTGCGCGGACGAGCTGTGCAGTTATCGAGACGTAAACGAAAGCGAAAAGGAGCGAGACAGACAGAGAACGAGGCGGTGCGTGCACGCAAGGGGGGAGGGATACCGCACCGGGTGCATCTGCCCAGCTCACTCACCCGAAAAAAAGAAAAAAGGGGAGGGGGCGCGCGTGAAACAACAGAGACACGCTCTCGTGCTTGCTCGCCCCTCCGTCTTCTTCTCCGGTTCTCATTTTGGTGTTCGTGAATTTTATTTTATTATTTTTTATTCGCTTGGACTTTGTTGCGCCAAGGACGCCCGCCTTGTGGAGTTAGCGCGAAACAGAAGGGAACGCGAGAGGCGTAGTCGTGTCATCAGAGACCCTCGGTGTGTGTGCGTGTGCGTGTTCATGCTGGCGCGTGTAGCTGCTCTTGTACATATTTTTTTTTGTTCGAGGAAGAGAGTTTCCCAATCGTGATTCCTCGTGCCGTGTGGGCGGCATCAGCGTCGTCGCTTTCTTTGGCGTCCCGTGCGTGTGCGTGTGATCGTAGCGGCAAGAGAGCGGTCGAGCCGTGGGTTGTGCGGGGCGCATTGTGTGGCCCCCGCCCCCCAAGCCATCGTGTTTGGTTTTCCTTATTTTTTGTATAGTGTTCACCCTCCGGCTCCCTTCTTCGTGCCGACCTCAGCGCACGCAGACACGCACACACACACACACACATACATACACGCCTTGTTGTTATTTCGTCGTCGTCGTCGTCTCCTTCACCGTCCTTGGAACGCTCGAACGTCGCCGCCTGCAAGGTCGCTCATCCACGATGGGGATCCTTCCCAGCCGCGAGAGTCACGAGTACCCCGGCGCCTTCCACTTCGCGCTGAGCGGCAGTCACGCCATGGCGATTTTACCACTGACTGAGCACTTCTTCCCTTCGGTCGACTCACTCGCCTTCCGGCAGCTCTATGCGGGCCGCGACATGCAATCTGCCAAGTACAACTTCTCCCTCATATCGCCTGAACTCCTGCGCAAGTACCGGCACCGCTCCATGGAGCAGAGGCGCGGGAAAGGGGGGGTGGGGGATGAGGCGATGGCGCCACCGGCGGGCCGCAGTAAGCCGCAGCCGTATCTTCGACATGGCCAGCCGCCTGGTGACGACAGTGACGCAGATGAGAAGTGGGTCGGTGTTGACACGATCGACGCGAGCAACTACGGACAGTTCTTCAAGGACGACACGCAGTGCGTGTCGCCGAATGACCCGACGTCGCTGTCCCCGGATGGTGACGAGGAGGTCTGCGAGGAGCTGCAATGGCCAAACCCAGTGGCGCACTGGCGCACCCACGACACAGCCAAGCAGCTCATCCAGGACAAGGACAACGAGCTGGGCTTCACCGATGAGCTCAATTATGTGAGCTTAGATGGAAAGGGAGGGGGTCTGCGCTGCCTGCCATCGTCGCTGTCGCTGCCGTGCTCCTCCGGCCAGTGTCCGCGGTACGGGCAGACGCACAACGCCTCCATGGAGGCAGGGACTGACAGCACGGCGGCGACGGCGCACTTAACTGCCGAGGAGCGCGACTTGGTGAATCGGTTCTTCGCACGCAGTCCGGAGGCGCTGTACAACGCGCTCGTCGTGGAGCCGAACAAAGGTTTTCTCGTTGACACAAACAAAGAGATGTGCCACTTGTACGCAGCGGAGCAGCGCTGGAAGGAAGCACGTAACGTTGTGCGCGCCTACCGGCACCAGTGCAAGCAAGATGCCGCTGCCGAGGGCGCGCCCCAGCCGGTGGTTGGCGAGTCCCCCAACTCACCAAAGGGCCAGCCACAGCGGCGCATTACGAAGGAGGAGGCTGAGAGGGCGGCCACGGTTCCGCCACCACCGGTATTTCTGCGACCGGTGCCTCAAGTGATTATGGTTCGCATGAGCCGTGAAGAAGAGGAGGCGACGCGCGCGGCGTACCTCGCAGAGCAACAGCGGTTGCGTAGTCGCTCGGGGCAGCCGCAACAAAGCCAATCCGGCGGCGGCGATGACGCTGCTGCCTCGATGTCGTCCTCCCCCGCTGCGGCAGGCGCCGCCGAGGGAAGTAACGTCCTCCGCCCACCCTTGATAAAGCCCGTCTCTCACCTGCACGTGCCGACGACGCGCTATCACCGCTTCGAGGACGACCCCAAGTACAAGGACGGCCGCATCCACCTCGTCGAGGAGGATGGCGTGCTGTACATGTTCGCCTACAACACCGCCTACGTCGACCCGCGTCTGCGCATGAGGCAGCAGAGAGAGGAGCTGCTGAAGCAGCAGCGCCAAGGAAAGGAGCGCAAACAGCATGAAAGCCAGGAGGAAAGCTTGGAGCGCGGCGAAGCCTGCCGGTCACCTTCCAGCGCGGGGGCTGTAGTCGCTGGCACCACTGCTGAAGGGACCGCCAGTGGAACCGCAGCAGGCTCACCAGGGAGCTGTAGCACAGAGCGTAACGCCGCTGCCACACCGATGCCGGACAGCGGCAGCGGTAGCGGCGACGGCGACGGCGACGGCGCGCTGTTTCACGGGAACCGGCAGACCTCATCCTTCTACCACACGGTCTCCGCCTTCGGTAACGAGGAGGACGAGGCGGGCCTCGAAGAACACGGAGCCCAGTCCAAAAAGGTCAAGGATGCCAGCCCTAGGCGCGCGAGCTCCACGGAGGGCTCTCCAGTCGCGGCGGGGACGATCCCCGCGGTCGCTGCGAAGCAGACGGAGAGCACCGCGGAGGAGGCGGACGCAGAGGAAGACGCAACGCTGTCGTCCGCCTGTAACGGACCAGGAGGGCACCAGCGGCGGCAGAGCGCCATCCTGGTCGACAACAGCGCGTTGCTGCAGCGCTCCGACGGAAAGCCGAGCACCTCCAGCGACGACGAAGACGACGACGACGGTGACGAACAGCGCAAGGGCGCGTCAGTCTCGGCGTGCAGCGCCGGCGTGACCGCGACCACCGTCAATGGGGCGACGTCAGCGGCAATGAAGGAGAAGCGGGCGCGCGTGGTGCAGCAGCTGGAGCTTGTCACGGCTGCCCCTTTCATCCTCCCCATTTGCCCGGTGCGCATTGTCGGCTGCAACGGCTACGCCGAGTCTAGCTGCCGCGGTACGCCGTGGCTGCGCGGCTACGAGGACGAACCCGAGGAGGACGCCTACGTGGAGTCGCTGCCGGTGAAGCCGCCGATCATGTCCGGTGGTGGTTTCATCGACGCCAACATCGGTGACAAAATTCTTAGTCGCGCCTACCTGCTGGGCTTCCAGGTGTACCGGAACGTCTGCCTCGACGCCGGGCTGCCGAAGACGCTGACGCGGCCTTTCTGGACGCTGGGCTTGCTGTCGAACATTCCGCTGCTGCAAATCTCGCGTGAGATGCGCTTCCGCATGCGGGCGGCTGCCGCGGAGGTGGAGCTCGGCTACCGAGGCCTGCGCGACATGATCAAGGGCACGGAAAACGACCTTCAGTCCTACATCTACGGCTTTTCGGACATCCTGCCATACCTCCAGCGGGCCGCGCGCGCGCGTGTCGAGCTGGCAGAAGCGGAAGCGAAAGCAGCCGCCGCCGCAGAGGGCGGTGGCGGTGGCGGCGCTAGCGACGGGGCGGCAAGCTCGTCGTTGCTCCCCGTTGGGCATGGCGCCTCGAAAACACCGGAGGAAGAGGCCCAAGAGAGCCAGAGCCTGCAGGTCCCGCCTGCCATCCCGACCCGGTCCTCGCAAGCAGCCCTGCAGCACAGCCTGCTCTTCCCACTCAACGAGATGGAGTTCTACACGCAGTTCACGATCCGCGGCAACCAGTCCCTCTCCCGCGTCCGCTGCGAGGCGCAGGAATCGTTCTTTCACCTGATCGCCGAGGCGACCGCCCCGGTGTCGACGTCGCTCTTTATGAAGCCGCTGGAGCTGCCCACGTACGACTACGGTGGCGCCATCCGGCTGCACCTCCTGTGCAACCGCGTGACGTGCGCGGACGAGCTGCAGGTGCTGCCGCCGCCGCGCAATCTCGACCAGCTCCTCTCCGATCATCGACGGCGACTGCAGCTGCGGCGTCAGCCCCCCGCGTCGGCGGACGGCAACGCGGCGCCGCCCTATCTCGTTTATGCGGTCGTGCACCCATCTGGCAAGGCGCGAGGGCCCTCGTTGGAGCACTACAAGAGAAATCTGCAGGCCCCCGAAGACGGTGCCGACGCGAACACGCTGGACGAGGCGGAGGCAGCCGCGGCTTCCACCGACGGCGACGGACGGTACGCGGCGCACCAGTACACATACCCGCCGGGCTCCTTTGTTGACAGCGACATGGTCATCTACAATGTCCACAAGGGCCGCTGGGAGCACTTCGAGTACTTCCATCACCAGCAGCTGGCGCAGCGGCGCGCGCGCAAACTTCAGGCGCAGGCGGAGAAGGCGGCGGGTGAGCCAGACGGCAACAAGACGCCGGCGCAGAGCAACAAGGGCACCGCCTCTGCCGCTGCGGCGACGCAGGCTGCCGAGAGCGGCGAGGCCTGTCGAGGCGCCTTGGTCCCGACCAGAGGCGGCGGCTTCGATGCCAATGATGACGACGATGAGCAGGATATCCACCTCGAGGACATTCTGCTCTGCTGGATCAAGCGCCGCCTGCAGAGCGCCACGATGCGCAACCGCACTGACCCGGGGTGGCTGCGCGACAGCGAGGGGCACATTGTGCAGGAGGGCCGCTACTACATCTGGGGCTTCGAGCAAGACGGCCAGCAGTATTTCTACGGTCTGATCCCAAAGTTCGCCAAGGAAAAGAAGAACAAGCGGCACAGCACGGCTGGTGGCAACGCGCACAATCAACATAATCAGGACAGCCACACCCGCCGCATCACCGCGCACGGCAGCGTGTGCGGGTCGTCGAGTGCTTTGAACAGTCATAGCCGACCTCAGATCGGCGGCGGCGGCAGCAGCAGCGTCAGCGCGCGTGACCGCCACGGCACACTACCCGAAACCCTCACTCCTGCCTCACAGCAGGGCCCCGTCAGCGGCTCGATAAACGGTCAGCCGACTGATGGGCGCGGTGGTGGCAAGATGGAGAAAACGGAGGTGCGGGCCGGACCAGCGTCCGCTGACGAAAGCGCCAAAAACCACGCGGCGATGGCAGCGGCGCCGTCCGTGTCGCTGAGCGACGTCAAGGGTGATGCGGGCAGCGGACTGCGAACACGCACTGACGCGCCGCTGAGCGCCGCCTGCCCAGACTCGCATTCGAGGCGACAGCACCAGCAGCAGCACCCGCGATCACCCGGTGCTGTGGGCGGGGGCGCTGGACGCGGGACTGCCTCCTCTGGCAGCGCTGCAGCAAGCGCCAGCACGGCCGGCGCGAACCGCTTGAGCAACCCGAGCAACGCCACCAGTGGTGCTCGCCTACCCGCACAGACAAGCGGCGCACCCCGCACTGGCGCTAGTGAGAAGTCATCGCCGCCTACGTCGTCGTCCCCTGCGGCAGCCTCGGCGTCTTCGTCCACCTCATCCCCTGTCGCAACGTCAGCGGTACCTCCAGCCTTTGCCTACAACACTCCAGGTGTCGCCAGCCGACGCACTGCAGGTTCACGCGGAGCCGCGTCACCACCATCATCGGCGCCCACAGCGTTGGTGACTCCTAGAGAATCGGAGGCAGCGCTAGCCGGAAGATCAGGCGCGGCCGCAGTAGGACGCGGCGGCGCATCCCGTGCCGGCACTTCCCTAGCAGAATCGCCGCCGTCGTCCGTGGTCGTTGGAGGAGCTGCAGCCGAGGCAGCCGCATCGTCCTCCAACCCCCGCAAACTTCCGCAACGCCAAGACGGTGTGAGCCGCATCAGCGGCCGAGGCAATGTCTCGCGTGAGCAGCAGTTCAGCAGCTCGGCTACTACCACGGCGCAGTTCAGCCGCCAGTCCGCCACTGCACCGGCCGCGGCGTCTTACACGTCCGCCGAGGAGGTCGGGTACCGTCAAGGACGCGGAGAGCGGCGAGGCAACGGAGCAGAGTCGGCGTATGCGTCCCCACAGTCACAGCAGCGCGAACCTCGCTCTGCGAACGCGTCTCCGCCTCCGCCCCCGCCGCCGCCGCCCCCTGCTGCCCGTCCGTACCCTCCGCACATCCCACAACAACACCCGGAGATGCACTCAGCCAGGCACCCTTTGTCGGGAGGCTCCTCCCTCGCCTCCGCGAACCCTGTATCGCAGCAGCAGCAGCAGCAGCAAGGTTGTCGCATCAGCGACCCCGGCGCAGTGGTCTTGGGATGTAAAGGAGCTCCGCAGAACCGCTACCATGCGCCGCCGCACCAGCCGCCGCCGCCGCCGCTCCAGCACGAGTACATGCAAGCGCCATCATCCGCAGCGTACGACAACAGCACCAATACCACCAACTACGGTGGCGGCAGTGGTGTGAACAGGTACGCTGCGACGTCACACACATCGGGTCACGGCTACTCGGACATGCCCCCTCCTCCTCCTCCCCAGTCACCGCCACCGCCGCCGCTTCTCCCTGCCGGCGCGGAGAGCGCGGCGTATGAGCAGTCACACCAAGGCTACCCTGCTCCTGTAGAGCAACAGCAGCAGCAGCCCTCCGACTCCCCACCACCGCCACTACACCTCCATCCACCCACCGCGTATATGAACACTGGTGCCGCGCAGGCAAACCAGCGTCCTACGTTGGTGCTCGCCGGGCCGCGAGTGCCTTCTCCTCGTCACGCTCAGCAGCAACAGCAGCAGCAGCAGTATGTCTCGTACAACACAAGGCCCCACCAGCCGCAGCAGCACGTGTCTCACCAGCCGTCCTATAAAACGCAGCCGGCTATGGCAAACGTCGTCAGCGGTGCCAGGATGCAGCCGCCGGGAATGGCGCCTGGCCCCTACCACCACCACACCCAGCAGATGATGATGGCCATGTCCGCGCCGAACGCTGGCCCCGCTGCCCCGCCGCCGGCGCAGGCCAACGCCGCCATGAACACAAGTTCCTCCCGCTATGCACCGCACCCTCGGATGGTGGCCAGTGGCGCCGGAGCGGCGCCGATGCAGGAGCAGCAGCAACTGGCGTCGGTGACGGCCGTCTCAGTTGCACCTCCCTCTGCGCTGACTGGGGGCAACAGCATGTACTCGGACGTGTCGGCTGCCTCCGTGGCGCCGTCAGGTTCGCAGTCCACGTCTTATTACCCTACGAGTCCCTCGCAGGTGTCTTACGGCACGTCGTCGCAGACGGCGACATCCGCCATGCACCCTGCAGGACCGCAGGGCAGCGCTGCGTCTCCTCATACTGGCTCCGGCCCTCCGGTGCTGCCGCCGCTAAAGCAGCAGCAGCAGCAGCGGCAGCCAGCGTACCCTCCATCAGCGATGATGGATGCCTGCACAGCAGGTGGGCAAGGAAGTGTCGCCAGCCAGTGCTATCTGCAGCACAAGAAGCCGCAATCGCCTCCGAGCGGCCCAGCGTCGGCGGCCCCAGGAGGCGCGCACTACTGCCAGATGACGTCACCCACTTCACAGCAGCATGCCTATCAGCAGCAGATGGGGACACGCAACGCCAGCTATGATGGAGGAAGCAGTGGTCATAATTACGGCACCTACGCCGCGTCCACCGCCAATCCGAACGCCAACAGCAGCTTCAGCCGCGTGGGGCTCTCACTGTCGGCGTCGGCGGCGACGGTGAAAGCGGTTACGGGCGTCTCTGGAACCTCAACGCTCATGAGCAATGCCTCCGCGTCTCTGCCGTCTACCGGCAGTGGTATAGGGCGAGGCGCGCAGGGCTACGCGCCGCAACCGTCAGGGTACCCTACGAGCGGCGGCACTAGTTTCACGGCGGCCCCGGTGGTGGCAATGGCGGCAGGAGCGACCGCACCGACATCATCCATGATGCCTGGCGCGGAAGGCGGCGCAGTCAAAGCCTTCCCCCCGTACCAGGCCTCGCCGCATCCACAGCAACAACAGCACCAACAGCCATCACCCCAGCAGCATCAACAGCAGCAGCAGCAGCGGGATTCGAGGTATCCACTTCAGGTGATGGCGCAGTCGTATAGCAACGATTACAACGGCAACGGCGGCGTGCCGGCAATGGCAGCTGGCGGGAGGGCTTCGAGAGGTGTGGCGGTGGCCAGTGATGGTTTGGACAGCAGTAGCTACGATGACGCCGTGATGCACGGCAGCCGAGGCACTCAAGCGGCAGCTGGTGAATACCAGCTGTCATACCAGCAGCAGTATCAGCAGCCGTATCCGCAATGGCAGCAGCAGCACTCCACATCAGCCTCCTCCCAGCCATCGTCGTGCACGCCCACGCCGCTTCCTGTTCAGCAGCAGTATGGGGCACAGGCAGGTAACGGCAGCGACAACAACGGCAGTAGAGGCCACACCCATACGCAAGCGAGCCGCGCCGGTGCCACGGGCAACGTGAACGCCCCCTCAGCGTACGCGCACGAGCAGCGAGCGTCACCGTACCCGCAGCACGCGGGGGCGCCGCCCGCGTCTCCGGCAGCAGCTGCTGGCGTTAGTAGTGATCGCGGTGCAGCAGCCGTTGTGATATCACCGGCTGCAGTCGCGCACCTGTCTACTCCCATGCAGAGTGCCAACTCGTTCAACAGCAACGTCGCCGCCATGACATCTGCCGGCTCTTGTGAATCCACGCAGGCGTCATCCGCTGCGGCGCAGCTGCAGCGTAGCAGTGACAGCTACGGGTACCGTTCCTCACAGTCTGGACCCACCTCGCCGTACTTACAGGCGTCACCGCAGCAGCAACAGGAGCAGCAAGAACCTCAGCGCTATCTGCAGCAGAACCAGTACCCCCAGCAGCAACACCAACTACAGCAGCGGCAGCGCTCTGCTACTCGGGCCACCGCCGCAGCTGGCCCTTTCCCCTGTGGCGCAGGTGGTGGTCTTCAACCAAAGACGATGATGAGCGCTGGTGGGGCCCCATCCGCGTCCGTCAATCATGCATACACGCTTCACCACCACCACCACCACCACCACCAGCAGCAGCAAGGAATCACTCATTCGTCCCCTGCGCCGGGCGGGTACTACCAAAACCAAGTTCTAGCGCATCCACAGCAACAGCAGCAGCCGTCCGTAGCATTGCAGCGGCCAGCCGCGACACCGAACGCCAGCGGCACGCTGCTCCGCGCCTCGCCGGGGTCGCAGCAGCGCCACAACCAGCAGTATCAACGACAGCAGCAGCAGAAGCCAACGTCTCCGTACGCCTCTACGAAGGAAGAAGCGGAAAGGCAGATGCGTAGGAGCGGCAACTACAACAATCACAGCGTGCACAACAGCAACGTGGGCGTCGCGGAGACCTCATACGACTCGAACAGCAACAACACGGCGGCCCAGCGCTTCGCACACAACCCCTACGCGATGCAGTAGCGGGAACAAACACCAAAAAGAAATGAAGAAACCTATTTCGAAAAAAAAAGCAGCTTCGTGTCGAGGAGCGGAGCGTCTGGCGGATGTGCTGGAGAGGAGTTAGGTGACGCAGCTGCCTGGCGGGCGACGCCCCATACGCATGCACGGTGTCGACACACCTAAAGATGCTGCGTCCGGCACCCCTCCACACACACACACACATCTCTCACACCTGCCATTCTTCTTTTGTTTTTTGCCTTTTTTTTTCGTTTTTTTCTCTGTGTGTGATTGCTATTATTAGTGTCGCTTTCGCTGTGGCTGCCCCCACCCACCCTCCGCCTCCCACCCTAACCCCCCCCCAAGTCTGCCCGGTACTTTCTGTTAGGGTACGGCGGGTATGTGGGCGCTTACCATATATATATATATATTTGTGTGTGTATGTGTATGTGTGCTGTTCTTACGTGGATGTCTATGGAGAGTTTATAAAAGGTTTGTTTTCGCGACCGCGTGCTCTGCTGTTGTTGCTGTTGATATCGCGGCTGTGTGGTGGCTTCTCTCTCGGGTTGCCTGATTTTTTTTTCTTTTTCCGGGGGAGGGGGGAGGTCGCTCTCTGGGTCGGTGTGGAAAGGCGAGGAGGTGGATGGGTGGCAAAGGGCGGTGTCGCAACCGCTCGCGTTTCCTTCCTCCGCTCTTCGTTGTTTTGCTTGTGGTTGTGATTTGACTGGAAAGCAGGGCAATTCGGGGCCGTCCCGAAGTGTGGCCTCTCTCTTTCACACACACACACGCGTAGGCGCACACGCCTACGTAAAGCCGCAAGCGAAGAGAGAGGGGAAGACGCATCTTCTCTGTACGTCAGGACGGGCGGCAGCGGCGGCGGCGACGTGAAGACGCCCGTGCATCTCGTCGTATGTGTTTTTGGATGTGCATTCGTGTTACCCGCTCCCGCTCCCCCTCCCGCTCTACTGCACGCCCTCGTATCATAGCGTGCGCATGGTTCCTCCTTGTGTCTGTGTCTCTGTGTGTGTGTGTGGGGGGGGGGCAGGGGGGGTTGGCGTGTGTCTGCGTGACGGCTGGTACAGTTGCATCCGTGGCAGTGGTTGACGAAAACACAAAAAATGAGCAGCTGTCGGGCTCCATCGCAGCAGCCTTATCGATGGGGAGGCCTCGTCGATAGACGCCGTGGTGATGTATCAGAGCAGTAGGCGGAAGATCAATCCTTTTTTTTTGGCGAGGAGGGGCTGTGGTAGCCCTGGAGCGCTAGCGGAGGGAGAAACATGAGAAATGTCGACGTCTCTCTCTCTGCTCTCGCCGTCATTAAGCCGTATTCCGTGACGGGCGCACATACAACACACAGAGAGAAAGAGAGCTACACGCATGTGTCCTCCTTTTCTTTTGTCCAGTGACTCCTCTGGGTAGATCTCACAAGGGTTCGCGCGCGCGTTTATGTGTGTGCATCTGCTTCTCGACCATGGAACTCCTTTGTTCCCTTTTTTGTTTTCGTTCCATCTTCCATCCCCCCTCACCCTCTCTCCACCACCCTCCCCCCTTCTCTCCGCGCTCGCCAACAACAACGCCGTTATACATCATCCTCATCGCATCCACCTATGTGTGCGCATGCCTACCCCCGTGACGGTGCGCAAAATACGCGATGGTGCATTTACCGCGTGGTGCACCCTCCTTCCTTCATCTTCTTCGCACATACGCGTGCACAGTCGCTCGTAGCGGAAGCCACGTCCACACCACCACAAGGCGAAAGCTTCTCTCACACATCTACATCACAAGCTCACGGTGAAGTGTGCACAGACCCCACGTAACGTGTTCTTGCCCGCATCAGCGCTGCCATTCGTTGGCAGTGCTTCTTCCTCCGCGCGCGGCCCTACCCCCACCCCCCCCCCGACACACACACACAACTCTGTGAGCGAGTGGTTCTGATCGGCTGTGTAAGGGGTGGTGCGGGTTGCGTGAGGAGTGCGTGGGTGTGCGTATTTATCAGCAGCGCGTCCCTCCTCTGTTGTGTTGCCGTTGTCGTCTTCGCGCTTCTCCTTCTCTTACTCCTCTCTGGGCCTCTCTTGTGTGCACTATTCTCGCACTGGCATCGCCCTATACGCACCCATACGTTCATTTTCGCGCACGCGTGTGCATCAGTCGCGATCGCCTATCGCTCTCATCTTTTTTTCTCTGCCCGTCTGTGTGTGTGTGGGTGGGTGAGTGTGTGCTGTAGTGTAACGGCGTCTTCAACTCTTGACGACAACGGCGAGTGTTCCCACGGCAAACCGCCGCCCTGCCCCGCCCCTCCTCCTTTTTTTATTTCTATACACACATATATATATATATATGTGTGTGTATGTGTGTGTGTGTCTTTGTGTGCGTCTCTCCTTTTTGACTGTGGCCGACCCCCGGCGGCTTTCGTGTATTGGAGCGCCCCCCCCCCCATCTCTCCCTCCCTCTCTCCCTCTCCGCCACGTGCTGCGGGTTTGCGCTCGTATCACCTCCCTTTTATTGTTGTTGCTCTTGTTGGTGTGTGCTGTGTGTTTAGTTAGCCGGCTCGTTGCTTTCAGTTCGCCGGACGACTACGGCGCCTCTTCTCTCCCCACCCTTTTCCCCCACCCCCCTCCACACCCGCCTTTTTGTTTTCTTCGGTTTCGATCTCGTCTTCTTATCTAAATACTTCCAGTCTGTCTGTGTTGTGAATGTCTTTCACGTGTTTTTCCTGCGTGTGTTTGTTTCGTGGTTGTGGTTGTGGTTCGGTGTCGAGGCGCCTCGAACCTCGTTCTTCCGCTTGTGTATGAGCGGGTGTGAGGAGGTGCGTGTGTTTCCCGCTAGCAGATTTAATTTGGTCCCCTCCTGTTGTTGTACTGTGCTCCCTCTCTGTGCGTGTGTGTGTGTGTGTGTGGTCGATCTGAGGCAGGCGACATCACCCACCATTCGTGTGCGTCGTCTGCCTCTTGTTATTACTATTGTTTCGCCTCTCTGTGCTTCTTCGAGGAAGGGGAAAAGGGGAAGGAGGGCGGTCGCACGACCAGACGTATTGAAGGATGGGCGCGTTACCGAGTCGGGAGTCGAACGAGGACCCGTCCTCCGTCTTCTTCGCGAACTGCGGCTCGCACGTCGTCTTCCACATCCCCATGACGGATCATTACTTCCCCTCTCCGCACAGCCTTGCCTTCCGTCAGCTCTTCCATGCACGCAACAATCAGTCGGCGCTGTACTGCTTCGACATGAAGGACGTGTCATCTGTGATGCCGAAGGACGTGGCAGCGGCATTCCGTGAGGCACAGGAGGAGGACTGGGGCGCGGAGGTGGACGAGGTGGACCCCAGCCTGCACTACTACGATGACGAGATCCGCGAGAAAGTTCTCGAGTGCGGCAGAAACGCCGATTCTATCTGCGAGGACGCCGGCGCCGGCGCTGCTGTGCCGCGCGTGCCACGGATCGGCCGGCATCTCCGCCCCTCCATCGAGGACCGCGAGGAGCTCTACCGTGTGCTCGTGACGGAGCCGATGGAGGGCACCCTCGTCGACACAGACTCAGAGATGTGTGCGCTATTTGAGCAGGAGCAGCGCTGGCGGGCCGCCTTACCGCACCTGTCTAACGGGCAGCAGCAACACGGCAGCCACACTGGCAAGCGGTGCAACGCCAACGGCGGCCACGGAGTCGACGAGAAGGACGCCGACCATGCTCAGCCAGTCGCGGGCGCGAGTGCGACAAGGCAGCAAAGCCACGACAAGGTGGTGAAGAAGGGTCACAGCGCGGCAGCGGCGAACGGCGCCGGCGTCGGCGAGGCCGCAACCCACAGCCCGTCCGTCACCCGGCCAGCCATGTCCTCGGCGCCGCCGCCGCCGGCAAAGTTCTTACATCCCATGCCAAGGGCAATAGCCCTGCGCTTGACAACGGAGGAAGAGGAGGAGATGCGCGCCGAGTGTTGCCGCCAGCATGGCATCCCGTACGTCGCCCCGGCATTCCACAGCGTCGGCACAGCGACAGGAAACCGCGCTGACGCCTGTGCTGGCGGATTTTCTGCTCAGCAGCAGCACATGGCGCCGCCGACGCCGTTGCCCGTTGTGGAGCGTCGCCACTACCACTTCGAGGACGACCCACAGTACCGCGACGGCCGCGTCCATCTTGTCGAGGAGCACGGCGTGCTCTACCACTTTGCCTACTTTGCCAAGCGGCCGTCCCCGACGGTGGCCGCCGTCGCTGTTGCCGACTCCTCGCGCAGCTCGCAAAAAGGAGTGACGACGGACGGCACTGCGCCGTCTGGGGTTCTGACAGCTGGTAAGACGCCGATCTCGCAGACGCCGATCGTCCGCGGACGTTGTTTGCACGATGTGGTATACTGCGCGAAGCCGTCTACGTCGCCGGCGTCGAGCAGCAAGCACGCCGCTGCGTCCTCCTCGGGGTTCGCGGGTAGTGAGCCCGAGGTTGCGCCGCCTGTGCGCTACACCTGGTGTGCGCGCTGCGGGGAAAGTGTGACGCAGCGGATGGACTACACTCAGCTGCGTCGGCTCAAGTCCACCCGCGCGCATCGCCGCGCCGTGCGGAAGCAGCTGCCTGACGGCGACCAGGATTCGCCCAGGGAGAAGGACAGCGTGGACGAGGTCGCCTCGAACACGGAGCGTGTCGACGAGGAGGGCGAGGAGGAGTTCATCATCAACATCATGCCTGTTCGCGTGGTCGGCATGGATGGTCTGCTGCCGTCCCGCAGCCGTGGCACGCCGTGGTTGCGCGGGTACGCGCAGGAGAGCGAGGCGGCCGAGGACACCTACATCGAGCAGCTTGAGCAGAAGCCGCCAGTGATGCGGGTGTGCCGTTTTATCGAAGGCTCCGTCGGGGACAAGATCGTCAACCGTGCCGCGCTTGTCACGCTGCTGTCGTATCGCCCCATGTGTCGGCAGGCGGGGCTCAGCGACGCCCTGACGCGGCCCATCTGGTCCATGTGTGTGCTGTCGAATATTCCGTACCTGCAGATGGTGCGGGAGACCTTCTTTAGAGCCAAGGCGGCGGTCGCGGAGGTGGACAACGACGATCTGCTGCTGCGCGACTGGCTCGACGTCGTCGATCGCGAAAACAACTTCTACAACTTCATCAACGCGAACCTGCACATGACGCGTAACTTCACCCCACCGGAGCGGACGGTGCGGCAGCGCGAGCAGGCCGACGATGTCGCCAGCGCAGGCACAGCATCGAGTCGGAGGACGACTACCGGTCGTGGCTGTGGCGTCAGAGAGGGCGGCAACGTCGGCGTCGGCCCTGCCGGCTCCTCGTCGGTAACGTCACCGTCGCTGCTGAAGACGGCCGTGTACTCCGCCATTGAAGATAATGGCAGCCCCACGGAGAGTCACGCGGCGCACTCCGCAACGTCGGCGAGCGGTGCCACGACATCGCCGTCGCGCCGCAGGGCAGCCCCCGCTGCGGCGGTGGCGGCGCGCGAGTCGGCCGAGACGGCCGAGCACACGACAGACGCGGCGGCGCAGGGCGTGTGCTGCAAGAGGAAGGACAAGGACGGCGACTTGAAGCCGGCGGAAGGCGACGGCGCCGGTCTGCGCGGTCGCCACCTCACACGCGCTCTCGAGGAAGCCACGATCGGGCGACCCGAGGGCTACGACCCGCGCGACCAGGTCGAGGAAGACGAAGACGACGAGGATGACGCAGGGGACGAGGGCGGGGAGCGGGGCGCCAGCGACGGCGTGGGCGAGAGCGACGTGGCTGCCAAGGCCGCTGCACGGCGTGAAAAAGGTAAGAAGAAGTTGCAGCACAAGGACTTGGGGCTGCCATCGCTCTGTTGGGACACCGCGTCTCCGCCGGCGTCATCAACGGACCGAAGTGCCGCGGCTTCTGCCGCAGCATCGGCATCACCTTTCACGGAGGATACGAAACAGAAGAGAAGTGATGGCCAGGGCAACCCCGTAGCGGCAAGTGCGATAGGCGGCCTGCCTGCTGCGGTCGACAGTAGCTATGTGGCCCATCGCCACCGCAGTGGTGGCAATAAAGATGGTGAGGATGCATCTGGCAAGCCCCCAGCCACGGTCACCACCACCTCCCGCTTACTGCCAAACGCCGCGTCGGCGCGCGCCGCCACCGGGCAGGGCAGCAGTGGTGAAGGCGACGGAATGAGACCCTCCGTGAATAACTTCGACGATGATGATGATCCGGACCTGCGCACGGAGGAAGAGGAGCGCCGTTGCGCACGCGTTAGCGTCGCGAAGACCGCAGAGACGAGTGGTTCCTCGCTCCAGAAGCCGACACCACCATCAGCGGTAGCGGTGGAGGCGCGCGGTGCAGAAAAGCAGCCGCACCAGCAGCGGCCAGAGGTGCCGCCGCGGCCGAATTTCCAACTCTTTTCATCCCGACTTGAGCCGCATGCGCCACTGTCGCTCTGCACGCTCTTCGACTACGACGCTAGCGCTGACCAAGCCGCGAAGAAGACGGTCACGCAGCTGGCCGCCGCCGTTGCGGCTGGCGTAGCCGCCGACCACACAAACAATCCCGGCAGCCGAGAGGAAGACGGCGTGGGCCAGGCGACCGCCGCCAGTGCCGCTGCAAAAGCCGCCACCACCGTATGGCCCAGCTACGTTCAACGCGACATCCTGCGTGAGAACGAGCGACAGCAGGCGGAGCCGAAAGCCACGCGGCGCCCTAGCCATGCCCTGTACGAGTGCGGCATGCTGGCCACCACCCGCGGCCGCAACTTCCTCTTTCTCCTACGCGAGGACTGCGTGCGGGCGCTGCTGTTCTACTGCGCCGCCGCCGCGGCCCCCATCTTCATTGGCGCGTACATCGAGCCAGTGGACACAACGAGCCTCAGCTACGGTGGCTCGGTGCGGCTACGACGGCCGAGCACCGTCGACATCCCGCTCGATGGCGGCGACGAGGATGGCGGCAGCCGCACCGCCCCGGGGCGCAACTACGATGGCCAGCGGGTAGTCATTGGGCAGGTAGAGGGGATGGAGGTGATGGCCGAATACTTCAAGAGCAAAGGCCTCATCACGTGCTTCAGCGTGTCGGATGTGGACAAGGCGGCCCCCGGGCCGAGCGCTGCGCACCGACTGCGCAAGCTGATCTTGCCAACGACCTCATTATCCACCACCTATGCACAGCACCGCAGCAGCAGTAGCGGTGGCCTTGCAGGGGAGGCAGGCTCGTTGGCGGCTCAGCAGGCACGAGAGCTGGCACAGTACGGTCACGTCTTCACCTACGCCGCGGACGATTTCTGTGATGGTGACTTGGTCGTCTTCAATTTCGAAGAGCGGCGGTGGGAGCACTACGAGCATGTGCAGCTGCGCCGACGATTCGCTGCGAGGGCAGCCACAGCTGCTGCGGATGCGGTGGCGACGGCGGCATCTGCGATGCCGGTGAAAACCGCCGAACCAATGTCCACGGGCAACGTAGCGGTAGCTTCTGACGGCAGCCGGAGCTGCGCCCGCTCCGTCGTGGACCCCTCCATGTCCGCCAGACTCCTGTGCGTCGGGCTGGATGAGCTGCTGCTGAGCTGGACCAAGTGGATCGTCGACAACCGCTTCTACGAAGACCGCACCGACCTGGGCTGGCTAAGCCTTCCAGACGGCAGCCCTATCCAACTCGGCGGCCGTTACTTTCTCTGGAGCTTCCGCCACAATCATCAGCGCTACTTCTACGGCGTCATTCCGAAATTCGCGAAGGGGCGGCTGCGGCGACAGAAGATGGTTGAGCGCAACCGCAGCAAGAAGAAGGACGTCGAGGCGCCGCGCCAGCAAGCGCAGCCGCTGGCGGGGATATTGACGTTGTCCTCGGTGGGTGTGCAGCGGTCGAGTGACGTGTCGGTGGCGCCTTCGGCACCGTCGTCCCCAGCGCTCGTCACCGCCGTTGCCGCCACCCTCTCCTCTCCCCCCAGGCCCAGCGGCAAAAGCCCTTGGGGGACAAACGACACGCTTGAGGCGCAGCAAGAAGGAGAACCGCCGCGGCGCGGCAGCGTCACCGGCACCGGCAGCCTGCATGCGGGTCCGGCTCTTGGTGATCAAGCCTCCTCATCTCCTCCGCATCCTAGTCTAGGCGTTTCGCCACCTGCCCACGCGGGTACAGCGCAGCAGCCACCTCTGCCGCAAGAGCAACTGTCAACGTCGGCAGCTGCACAGGCTGTGTCAACAGCGGCTGCAAGCAGTACACACCCTGCGGCAATGCGCCAGCGCCAGCGTCACTCCTCTCCCCATCTGCAGACGCAGCAGCCGATCGCCGCGACATCGGCGCCTCTGCCGCTGCCTCACCGCATGAACCCGCTCTATACCGACAGCATCTCTTACTCGGCGCCACACGCGCGCATCACTCTTCCACAGCAACCGATGCCGCAGTGGGCCAGCACTAACGCCACCGCCTCGCACGTGAGCGCTGCGCCCGCAACAGCCGGAGAACAAGCAAAGCAGGGCAACTTCGCAAGCACCCTCAGTTCTGCCGGCGGCTTCTCCGTGCACGCCGGCAGGAACGCGGCCCGGCCCGCCCTCTGCTCCCCCAAGATCGCGGCTGGATCGCTGACCGCCGCCGCAGCAGCGACGACAACGACGAAAACGACAACGGCAGCGCGTCGTGCCCCCTTTCCAAACCCGCCGCCGCAGCATCCAGTCAGCGGCAGCCGCAACCGTCTCAGCGCACCCAGCAGCCCCGCCATGTACAGATCTGGACAGCAGATCGGCTTCGGAGGTGGGCCAAACTACTACTACCAGTACGGCGGTAACACATTCATACAAGACGGAAAGCAGCACGAGAACGAGTACTACCCGCCGCTGCCCACGGGCACCCCCTTCCACCCTGCCACGGCCATCACAAAGTTGGTGCCGCTGCCTCACCCAAAGACGGGGCGCGGCGGTATTCCGGCCATTTTCCGCTTCTGGGGCCCCATCGGGTCGCCAGCGCCCCGCACGCCGGTTGCCGCGCCCTCGCTACCAACCGCAGGCGGAGCGGCGGCCACGGCCTCCTTGGCCGCCATACCCATCGCACTGGTGCCACAGCAGATGCATTCGCTGTCGCCGCGGCACCCCGCGACGGGCGGCTCGCCCGCTGCCAGCAGCTCCGTCGGTGGTGGCGAGAGCATGGGCGTGAGTCCGGTGGAGGCACACCACCACAGTACTGGTTCCAGCCTTGACGCTGGTTCACCCACCGCACCGGCAATCGCTCCCGCCTCCGCTACGGCTGCCGCCGGCGCATCAGCCGTCAACTTGACGGTCCGCATGCGCCGGCGCACCGGCGGTGGAAACACGGCAGCGATCAGAGTGGGTGGCGGCGCTTCTCCAGCACCGCTGCAGCTACCCTCGCAGGGCACCTCCTCGCTCGGAGCCTCGCTGACGACGCTCGCGACGGCAGGGCCTGCCATGGGGCCGGGCACACCCTTCAAGCATAGTCCCCTAACTCCATCAAACCTTCCTCCAGCGTCGTTGTTCGCTCAGTCCGCGCCGGCGCAACTGCTGGTTGACGATAGCGGGTCGCAGCGACTCTCGCCGACCAGCATGCTCCCTACCAACCTCATTAACGAAGGATCAAAGACGAAAGGCGAGTCGGTGCTGCGGGTGGACGAGGACACGTACATGCAGCGGGAGGCATTCCGGTGGAACCCGTATGCGAGCACCAAGTGGGCGCAGAACAGAAGCAACAGCACCGGCGGCAGTGCCAGTGACGCCCGCGGTGGTCTTCCTGCGGAGGGCGGCAGCGGAAGCGGTTAGGACAACGGCGATGGGAGCGCGGCGAGGCCACACGCGCACGCACGAATGCGTGCGTGCCTCCCTCCCTCCCCTTTCCACTTTTCAATGTTTCTTCTCTCTCCCTGTCTTGGGCATCAGTAAGCAATGTAAAGAAGCTGATGAACGCTGATGTCGACGCGTGTATGTGTACGTGTGCTTACAGCACAGCTGTGCAAGGCTAGCGCTTGTCGCTAAACGTTTGAACCGATTTCTGAGGAGGATCGGGCAAGGCGGTTCAGGAATGGCCGGGCACACATTGAAGTCAGGGGGGGAATGCGGGAGAGAGAGGGTGGGCGACGCGATCGGGACGAAGACATGTCAGGATTGCGTACATGGAGCCATTTACGCTCAAGTGCATGGGGGCTGGGAACGTTCTCATTCCACTTGCCCTCAATCTACACGGTTGTGCAAACAAGGAATGTCCAGTGAAAGTGGTGGAGCGCCGTTGTCCACCCGACCCTCCCCTCTCCCCCACACTCCGCCGAGGCACAATCGCCCACCTGCATTGTTTTCAAGATAGGTATATTTACATATAAGGTGTACATATATAGAGGGAGAGAACGCCCTGCCCTGCCGCCGCCGCCGCCCCCTCCTAGCATTATCTATGTGCAGGATTACATCTGTATATATCTATATGCTTGCCGGAATGCAGTGGGCGTTGTTCTTCGTCTTGTCACGTCTCTTTCGTCGAAGACGCGACGGCACTGGAAATGCAGCGCGTGCCTCCTCTGCTGCCCTTACGTGTGTTTGTTTGATTGTGTGTGTGTGTGTGTGGCTTCCTTTGCAGAAGAGCAAGGCATTCGCACGTCGACCGGGAACATTGAACTCGTGGCACCCCCACGTGCGGTCATGAGCTCTTCGTCCTTCGGTGCACCACTCTGTACGGTACGTCATCACTGCCTCATCACCGTTTTAGCGCAGTTCTCACATTGTTGTTTACGGTGCCGTCTTGCATCTCCCTCTGCATCGCGTTGCCGTCAACGTTTTGCCATGCAGCTTCCTCCCAGCTTCCAGTTTTGTGAGGAAGCTGGCACGCCGACAGCTCACTGCGCCCTCGGCGGGTTTGAGCGGGTGGCACTGTATACACGGACTGCGCTACAAGAGAGCCTCCCCACCACCACCACCACCATCACCAATATGTGTAAGCACACATGCGACGGCGCAAGAATGTGTCATGGGCCGTCTCGTGTGTAACGTGATGTCTGCGTGTGCTCTCTCCCGCACAAGAAGACGCTGAGCATGTGCCTGGCCAGTGTCGCGAAGGCGTGGTCCAACTTGTGCGCTCAAACGCGGCGGAATGCTGAAAAGGGCAGGCGGCCAGCCGGGAGCGTCAGCGATGCGCCTCACACTCTTTCCGTTCCTTGATCTTCTTCCCCTCTGCCCAGTCACGCGGCATCACAGTCCCGCTCCCCACCAATGCTGCCAGTGGCGGCACTGCCGCTCCTCGCACGCTTTACTTGGCATATAGGCAATGGCAGTTCCCGCCCCAAAACTCAAGATAACAACAACAACAAAAAAAGAATAATCATCACCGCTTTAGAGCCGTGTCTATCACAGCCGTAGCCTTCCCATCACCATCAGTGCTGTGAGCGACGCCTCCTGAGCTCTTCCCCATCTTCAACCTCTCTGTCTCTCTGCCGGTCAGAGCGCGGCACGGCGCGGGTGTTTGCGTCACCATCTGCTCAGCGCGAGCAGGGAAACGAAATAATGGCGGCAGCGTGGGGTATGGTCAAGCATGCTGCTGTCACCGCTTCTTTTTCCTCATCTCTGTCGGAGCGCCTCAGGAGGGCACGGTCGGTTCGCCTGCAGCCACGGTGAACAATGCAAGCGCGTAAAAGCAGCGCGAATGGCCATGCTGACCAGAAGCAGAGCCGCCTGGTCACCCTCGCTTCTTCCTTCATCCCTCTCTCGCCCCTGTCTCTTTTCTCTGCACATTCCACGACTCCACCTCACCCCACCCTCCGCATCGTCAGAGATCTTTTCTCGCGCGCTACTCCTTCCCCACCGCCTTCAACACCAACACCAAAACCATCACTTCTCTTTCTCAGGCTTACACAGATACCCACTCACGGTCACACGAACAACTCTCCCTTGTCGCTCGCGACACCTCCAGCCCGAACACCAACAGCGGCACCATACGATATAACGCGCTCGCGGACGGATCCTCTAGTCCCTCCCTCCCCTTCTCCTCTCCCTCCATCGCATCACGCCTGACGAGCATTCTATTGATTTTTTTTTGCTACTTGACCGGGTGTGTGTGCGCGTGTTATCAGAGTGTCTTTCCACGGATACATAAGCACACTCACTCAGACACATATATTTATTTATATACAAACACACGAGAAAAATGGTGTCGGGGAACACACATCTGACCCTTCTGCGCAGCAGTGTCGTCGTCGGCGCGGTGGCGGCGGCGCTGTGCCTTGGCGCTACGGCGATGCTGCCCATTTTTCGGCTGAACATCGACGCGCTCAACTCTTCCATCACACAGTCGTTGTGGACGACGGACATATACACCCCTGCCGGGGAGAAGCACATCCCTGTGAAGAAGTTCGTGAAGGACTGCAGCGATCTGGCGCTTGCGTTTCAGGTGGCGCAGGTGTGCACTCTTGTCGGCATCGGCGCCCTCGCTCTGGCCTTTCTGTGCTCCGTCCTCCACATGTCGTCGACCTTCACGCGCTCGAGCTATCGCGTGCGCGCCGTGTGTGGGGCGCCGATTTGCCTTTTGCTCACGGTGGCAATCGCTGCGGCCGGCTTGAACTGCTACATCATGCGCGCCATGTACGAGAACAACTGGTGTGAGAAGAATACCACCGGGTGCATGGAAGCTACCCAGTCGGCGATGGGTGTTATTGGCAGGCCGTCGATTCTCCTCAATCGCGGCTTGCCTCTGCGCAAGATGTCGAAGATCCAGCACTCCTTCTTAACCCCCGCCGTAAACATGAAATTTGCCGTGTCGCGGGAAGCCGACATCTTCGCCACACCTCTGACTAAGGCTGCTGCTACTGGTTCAACTGGTGGCCTCTTCGGGGACTGCAACCCGTTCGACGGCTGCATCAGCTCCTTCCACAATATGGGGTTCACGGGTGCGGAAGGGTGGCAGACGACATGGGCGGCGCTGGCAGCGACCGTCACCGGATTCTTCGCGGAGACGCTGGTGGTGATCATCGGCGGCCGTCGCTCGTCGGAGGCCGGCCTGGACGAGTCGGCCGTCGCACTGCTTCAGGGCGAGGACGAGCGACTCCTGTGAGACTCACGGAGGCGAGACGGACAGGGAGGGAGGGGGGGCAAGAGGAAGCGAGCACGCGGGCCCACCTATATACATGGCACGCGAGCAGACACAAGACGACGATGGAGGAGTGCCGCGAGCGCCTCACGTGCTGCGCTTCGACGTGATAGCGAGAGCCCGCAACGCGCGGGCGCAGGCGTTAGGGCGTTGCTGGGATTTTGCTTGCAGTTGACGTGCGGTTCTCGCCGTCCCTGCAGGCTCCACGTGGTTGCTTGTTCGTTCTTGCGGCTGCTGCTGCTACGGTGAGCTCTTCAGGGCGCATGTCTTTTAGTGCTTCTTGCGCCTGCTGGCGCCTCCCCTTCCCGAGTCTCCTTTTCGATTGTGCTTGCTTGCTTTTCTTCCACGCGCCGCCATGCTCTACACCACGTCACACATGTCAGCGAAGGCGCACACGTTCACGCAGAAAAGGCATGCACGGGCGTACTGTGGTCAGCGTGCGAAGTCCCGATTGCCTTCCCTTCTTCCCGTTTCCCCCGTCACCGTTTGTCGTTGTGGTTGTTGCTCTCGCTCTCTCTTCGGTGTGGAAGCTCAGCAAAGGGGTGGCTCGGCGCCGCAGATACCTGTGTAGGTAGGCGCGCATGTATATGCGTGTCTGTGTGTGTGTGTGTGTGTGTGACTTTGTTTGCCGAGGCCGCCACGGCCACAGCAGCAGCGCCAGCACTCGTCGTGTCTGTCTGTCTGTGTGTTTGTGTGTGGGAGATCGAGAGAGATGGCCTGCCCAACCACCCACTCCCGCTCTCCTCCTCGTCCGTTTTCTTTTTATTGTGTGTGAGGGGGAGGGGAAGGGGGTCGGGGTGTTGTGCTTGTGGCTACGTTTCCGTCTAGTTGTTTGCATGCTATTCACGCCGCTCTCTCGTGGCCCCCTCGGTTTGCTTTTTTTTTGCTTATTTGGGGGGAGGGGGCATGGAGCCCCTCCCCCTCCCCCACCACCACCACACCACACCTTTCCATTTTTCTTTCTTTCGTCCTTCTTTTATATGTATGCTGGTAGTCCACCAACGCCAACCCGTAGAGATGGGGGAGAAAGGAGGGGTGCACGCACACACGCATACGGGACACACAAGCACGTAGACGCGTGGGTGGAGTGCCACGGTTCACAGCCCCCTACACACGCAACTCGCCGTATATACGCCCCGCCCCGCCGCCTCCTCGTGTGTGTACCCCTCTCCCTCCTTTTATTGTTATTTGCTTCGCTGTGGCGTTGACGATAGGTGGTACTCCGAATGCCCACCACCAACACTGCCGTTCCTCCGAGGGTACCGCTCCAACACCATCATCGCCACCCCTTCATCATTTCTTCGGGTGCACATGTCTGTGCGTAAGAGAGTGGTAAAGGTGCGGCGCTTTCGGAAATTAATTTCTACCGATTTCTTTTCGTGCTTCCCTCTCACTGTGTGTGTGTGTGTGTGTGTGTCAGCGTGTGGGCGCGTGGGTGCACCTCTGTGCGTGTGTGTGCGTTTGGGGGGTAGGGGGGTTCTCGTGGTTACGAAATCCGAACACAACTATTTAGACGTGGTGTGTGTCCTGTGCCGATGCGCGCAGGTGCTGTTTGCCCTCGCCATTATCAGCACACGCACGCGCACACACGCGTACCCCGCACAGAGGTGCATCCACACGCCTGCAATGCACGCACATATATATATATATTATATTTATTATTATTATATATATATAACATATATTTATGCTTCCATCGCTAGGCTTTCGCTCTGCATCTCTTCGTTTGGTGTTCGTTCCTTCTTTCCTTGACGTTCTTCTTATCTTTTTGTCCGCCCGTTTCGCCCATACAGCTCAAACATCGCGCCCACCCACCCCTCAGTGACGTCTGACGAGACTAAAGTACCACCCGACACACACACACACACACGCACAAACATGCATACATACATATCTGTAGTTATTCATATATAGCTAGATATATATGTATATATGTGTGTGTGTTTGCTTGTGTTTATGTTTGTATGTGCGCATAACGAAGATGGACATCATTAAAGCAAACAGCGGCAGCCAGAAGCACATCGAAAGATAAAAAAAAAGAGCGAAACACACATTCACACGCACACACAACGCCAGCAAGGCGAGCGGACGAAGAGGATTGAAGCGAAGCCATTATATAGAGAAAGGTTATTCCGCCTCCCCCTCCCTCATTTTTACGTGTGTGCGTGTGTTCGCTCGCGCGCCTCTGCGCGTTGAAGTGTGGTTTCCTCTGGCGAGCGAGGAGACGAGGAGGGAGAGGCGGCGCCCGTCAAGGCATATCCTCTTCTCCGGCTCTCCCATCTGCACACGATTCCACATCACTTCACCCCATCCACTAACTTTTCTCCGTGCGTGCGTGCATGCGTGCACGGCATTTTTTTCTTCATACTTTTAAGGAGTACGCTCGCGCATGTAGGGCACCCGTGGATCAGAGTTGGCACTGCGCATACACAGCGGCCCCTCTCTTCTTCCCTAGTCACGTTTCCTTGCATAGAAACATACGCGCCTGCTGCTCATCAGCGCTTGCTCTTACCGCGCACAGAGGAGAGAAGCGCAAGCGAAGAAGGAGGTGCTCCTGCATATTTCATCTTAGTCACCCCCCCGCCCACCCTGGACACTTTCATGCGAGCAAGGCGTACAGCGAAGCTGCTCTTTCACGAAGAGGAACATCGACTCCTGATCCGCTTCGCCACCGCTCTGGAGATGATAATCGACGACGGCGGCGTGGAACAGCAGCGGCAGCAGCAACCATATCACCAGGGCAAGTAGAAAGCCTTCTTTCACGGCCACCATGGTTGCATCCTTTCGGTGTGATGCGGCGGCTAGCATGTAGTGCTGCGAGCTTGCGGCGTCTCCGCCCTCCGGCATGAAGGCCGCGCTGAACCGTCCCTCTGCAGTACAGTACGGGGCTGCGTTGCCGTGCCGCCTTCATCTGGAGCTCATGATGACGATGCACGGCCTCTGCAAGGCCGCCCTGGCCTACGCTGGTGTGGGCCGTGCCATCCTCAGGCTCTAATTTCTTCTGTACTTCGCTCGGAGAGGCCTCGATGACGGTGGTTGCGTTTTCTGCCTTGTGGTGTGTGTGTGTGCGTGTGTGTCTGTGTCTGTGTCTGTGTCTGTGTCTGTGTGGCGACGCGTGCTCACAACACCATCGTGAAGCCCTGGAGTGCGCGGGAGCTGCCACCTGAGCCCCTTGCCGCGGGCGCGTCAGCCACGTGCCCTCGCAGGCTGTCCGGCATGGCCGTCAGGGGGTGGGGACACCGTAGCGTCGGCACGCAAGCAGCTTCGCGAGCTCACCGACCGTAATAACACCGTGTTCCTGTTGTTCAGACCGGCACGGCGCTGAAGAGGCGCTACACCGACTGCCGCTGGTGGCGCGGCGTGGTTCGAAATGGAAGAGACAGGCCAGGAGCCGAAGTGCAACGCCCAGCGCGAAGAGGGTGACGAACGCGGTGCCGGACCTTGCAGCGCCACCGTCAGCAGTTCCGCGCCGTCTCGCGCGAACGCCACGCGCGGGTATCGCCTTTACGCACGTGAGCCCAGGACCAGCGTCCTTGACGCACGCGCAGGCGGAGCGCGGGGTGCAGCCGAACAGAAAGAGCGCTCGCGACTGTTGCAGGTGACGGCGTGTATTGCTCAGCATCGAGGCCTGCGTGCTCTTCAGTTTGGTGATGCGTCAGCATTCTCTCCAGCTTCGCGAGGACAGCAGCGCTGGGCGTGTGTAACCGCACTATTGCAGCACCCGCTGCACCTATTTCAAGTGAAGACACCCAATGTTGAGCTGGAAGCGTTGCCAACGTGTGCGTGTGTCTGAAGTCTACGTCGTCGTCGACACCGTCTGGGCGCTTTCTGACGTGTATGCGTGTGTACATGGACGACTGGAGTCGTTTTGCTTTCTCTGCACCATCATCATCATCCGATTGGTTGAGATAACGCTGTTGAGGCATCAACCGAACAACGAAAAAGGAGCACCGATGCTGAAGTTCTCGAAGGCGGTGTATCCCTCGCGCTCGCCCTCCTGCTTCGGGGCTTGGCCTTCAGCCGCAGTAATAGCACCCCATCATCGCCGCAAGCGTGTCGCTGATTAACGTCGGTGGAAGGGCTCCTGTCCACACGCGCACACGCATACAGACACAAGCGCGCACACGTGCAGTGAAGCTTTTCCGCATTCACGCCCCACCCACTCCCTCCCTCTCTCTCCCTTCTGGCACACACGCACACAACCGCCATGCGTAAAGGACGGCACACACACTCGCTGTTTTCCTTAGCTCTTGTCGCTCGATAGCACGTACCCCTTTCGCGCTCTCTTGTACTCATTGCCTCAGCCACCACTCATCGCGCCTGGCCCACCCCCTCTCCCTCCACATCCTCGATTCGGGGCACCCGCGTTATTAACTGATCGCGTGTGTCCTCGTGTCTCCAGCGCTCCATCGACTCCTCTTACCTGTCTTCCCTGCTGCTACACCTTCCCTGCTACTTAGCACAACAATACGCACACGTGCAACTTGCCGCGGCACACGTCTTCCCTTGTGCATGTTGTTTTACCTTGCTGGGTCGCGCTTTCACAGAGGCAGCCGAAACGGCGAAAAAAAAAAGGAAAACGAATAGGATCGGATCCGGTACTCATTGCTCTTCTTATCTGTCTGTGTGTGCGTGTGCGCATCTGTGCCGCTCATCGACCCTCTCCTCCCCTCCCTTCCCTGCCTGCCTGCCACGTTTGATGACGCGCCTGTTTAGACCAACTCTCTACTCTCTCTCTCTCCCTCTCCCCCCCTTCTCTCTGCGTGCGTGCGTGTGTCTGTCTTCTTGATTTCCGTCGTTGTATCTCGTCGTCTTGAACACACACAAAGGAAGGAAGGAGTGCACGTTTTCCTGTAGACCCGGCACACCACACATTCCGCCCTGAAACGCGTGCACGCGCACGCGGTCCACCGTCCCTCCACCTTCGAAGCCTTCACCACAAGGCATACACACAGTTTGCCAGTGCGCGTGTGCGCGTCGGTGAAGCTTGCCGCAGCCGCTCCCTCCCCCCCCTCCAAACGCACCCCTTCTTGCTCGCTTCTTCTTGTATTCGTCGCTTCGCTCCTTCGGCTTCTTACTTGCCTCTGTGCCTCCCCCGCCCCGCCACCTCTCGCTCTCTCTCGCACTGCACGCCTCGCCCACTCAGACGTACCGCTCACAAACGCGAGCAGCACCCAACCACAGCGCTGCTGCGCACGTGGTGTCGTCGCCTTCCTGCGTGTAGGTGTGCCGGCCGGCCTGGGGTTTGTGAGTGGGCTATCACTTGCTACGTGTTCTCGTGGTGTGTCGGCTCCGTGTTTTCATTGTGCTGAAGGGGGTGCTGCCACCCGCTGCACGTCCCCTGCTTCTCTGTCGGTGCGGCTGCTTCCCCATCGCCGCTGCGCGGCGCGCACAGCGCTGCTGCGGCTGCGAAGAAGTTTTTCTTGCGCAGGGGCTCGTGGCCTCCCTTCCCCCCTCCCGCACTGTTGTTGCTGCTGCCTTTCTACGCCTGCGGCTCCGTTCGACGCAGCTCACCGTCGAACTTGAACGTCATCACACACACACACACGAACGCCGCTGAGCTCTCCGCTGCAGCCATGCAGACCTTCTACGACGTCCTCAGCGTGCCGATGAGCGCCTCACAAGACGAGATTTGGCACGCGTACCGGCGTCTGCTCGTCCGCTGCCACCCGGACCGCTGCTACCACGACAACGACAGCGTCGCGTACAACACGACCCGTGAACTGGATGAGGTGCGGACGAACCTTCTGAGCAAGGCGTACAAGGTACTCTCCAACCCGCAAAGGCGGAGCGAGTATGACGCCTATCTCACCCGACAGCTGAGGAGCAACTCCTCTGTATATCACCAGCCTCCCCAGCAGGTCCGTCGTTCGCAAGGCACAGCGCAGCCGCAAGTGTTCGCGTTCGGTGGCGGCGCCAACCGGAGCGTAAGTCGTATGGCAGGGCTGGTGAAGGCAATGATGACAACGGCGGTGGACGGCAACGCCGCGCCAGCCACGGCAGGCGCCGCGCCTGCTTCCGGGCAGCCCATCTCCACAGAGGAAGGAGCCCGTAGGGGTGCCGTGCATCCGCAATATGCGAACCCCATGACACGAGCGTTGGGCACCTCGTTCGGCGTGGCAGGAGAAGCGACCGCGACCGTGCCGGAGGGCGGCGCGAACTTTGCGAAGTCGCCGTCATCGAGCACGCCGTCATCCGTGTCGATTGTATACACGGACTCCGTGTCGGTGCGCGCCATCAAGGCAGGTCCCCGTACGGTGGGTCTCGTGGTCGTCACTGATAGTGGAGTTGCACCAGGCACCCCGGCCTCCACAGAAACGCCGGAGGCCCCTCCGCAGCAGCAGCAGCAGCAGCAGCAGGAGCAGGCGCAGCCGTCCGCAGCGGCAGCAGCCGCGATTCCTTCTGCTGTGTCAGACGTCCACCTGCCGCTCCGGATCCGCGTCATTGAAGAGCATCTGGTACTCTGAGTGTGACAGTGGCAAATTCATCGCCTCCTCTCCCCCCTCCCCGCCACTACGCTCGCACACGCGCAAACCATATTCCCCTGCGTTGATGCTGCTCGCCCTCTCCCCAATCTGCAAGAGGCAGATTCCCCACCATTCCGTACATCAGGAAAGGAAAGGATGGTGGCGGCGGGGGCGGACGCGGTGATGGCAGTGGTGGACGCAGGGGGCGCACAGCCGATTGGACTCGCCACTCTTTTTCCTTGACCCTTCTCGTTTAGCACACATGTTTTGTTTCTCTTCTTTAGCTCTCGCTGCGCTCCTCCTCTGCGTGAATGGCTGGCCATGTACGACGAGGTGTGCATGCGCGTGTTGATGTCTGCCACTGCAAGACGAGCGCATCTCCGTCGTAGTCTCCCTATCTCTCTGCCTTTCAATTCGGCACGGCTCACGTTATTGCTGCATCTTCCGGTGCCCCTCGCGTGGATGTCGACTCTCTCACACACATATCACCCTCACTCGACCCCCTCCTTTGTGTTCTATTCAGAACTTTCCTTTTCCTTCTTCCTCCAGGTTCTGCACAATGTGGGCCCTGCATGTGCCCACACGCAAAACCAGGCGTGCGCACGAAGACACAATATCGATGCGCCCCCCCCCCTTTTTTGACGCCTCTCTTCCTCAACTTGTGTGTCTCTATGCGTCCCGGCGTCCCTCTGTCTGTGTTCCGGTATCTGCGTGTCTGTGATAGAAGGGAGTTAGGGGGAAAAGAAGTGGCTCCGCCGTGCGAGTGTTGGCCGGACTCGTTGACGTACACCAAGCAAGCCCCTATGGCCGCGTACGCGCCCACGCACTGGCGGCATGCATGCGTGGATACACGGCTTCCTCTGCCGTCACCTCTGCGAAACCGTTGTCAGTGTTGCTGTCTCTATCCTGTGCACGTGCATGTGCACACACGAGCCGCTCTTCAGCCCCTTTCGTTTTCTTCACGATCCTCTTCTCCTTTTTCTTGTTGTTTGGCTGCGGCTTCGTTTGCTCTCACCCACGTCGTGTGTGTATGTGTGTGTGCTCTTTCCTTCGAAGGCGTTCTTCCGGCTCCCTAGCCCCCCCCTCACCCAACGACCTCCCACTTCGCTCTCATGACGAGAGGCGCACACCCTTTCCGTGTGTGTGGCATCTGCAGGGCCTACACACACACACACACACGCACCGCACCCCTGCCAAGTGCCGCACCACCTCTGGTGGCGACGGGGCCAAGCGCCTGCGACGTAGGGGAAGTCAGAGCGACTCATCGCTGCTGATGTCGGCGGTCGCGTCCCGGATGGCGTGGCGTCGGAGCGACCGGCGACGGTGAACACGTCTTTGCCACCCACATGATGGGCGAAGCGTCACCGCTCCCCGAGCGTAACTCAGCCGCACCTGAGAGGTGCACGACGTGGCGACCGGCATGATGGGAGCGGCTGGGAGGCAGCGTGCGCGGTGCAGGGTGGGCGGGGTGTAGGGCAGGGGCCGTGCTCCGATGACTGGGCTGGCGCATGCGCTGTAGCATGTGTCTACGTATGTGCGTGTGTGTACGCGCGCGGCGGTGCGCCTCAAAAAAAAGCGCACGACTGCGAAGGAGGAGGAGGAGGAGTGTCCCTCACCTTTGGTACATCTCCCTAGTCGCTGTCTGTCTCAAGCCCGCGCGCTCCGATTTGCATTTGAAGTGCCGCGCCCCCTCCCTCCGACTCCCTCTTTCCCTTCCCCTTCCCAGCTCTGCCTGACGGCGCCACGATGCCTGCACACCCAGCCGATACCTAAGGCGGACAAGAAACAGAGAGCATGCAGAAAAGGCGGATCGCCAAAAACATGCTGTTTCTCATCCACACCTCAATCCCCCCCCTTCTCCTTTGGAGAAGTTGAAAGGTGGAAAAAGGCATGGCACGGTCACACGCAGCGTGTAAGGTGCTCGCTCATTCACTGATCGCTGTCCATTGCGTCTCCGCATATGCGTGGTTGGGCCTCGGCCTCTTGGTGTTTCCGCCGTCCACCGCCGGCGAGCTTTACACGTCAACTTCTCCTGTCGCGTCCCTCATCTTTCATCCAATGCCCTCCCTCTCCCTCATCACACACACACACACATGCACCGCGCGCGCCCGAGCACTCCGATCCATCCATGCAGACAGGTGCGCACAAGCACTACGGAGACGCACCGACAAAGACGTTCCACATGCACTCCACCGGCCTCCTTCTTCGCCCACTCACTTCACCATATCACCACCACCCCTCACACGGGTACCACAGTCTCCCCCCCTCCCTCCCTCCCTCCCTTCCTCACTCCCTCTCCATATATTATTCCCAATATTCTCTTTAGGCGTTATGCGTTGTTTGCTCGCTTTTTTTTTCTTGAAGTTGTTATCATTATCACTTTCACTTTTCTCGTTTACATATACGTCCACATCCCATCCCCTCCTCTCCCTCCCCCTCGTGGGGGAGGGGGGTAGCCGAGATCATATTTAAGCCACACAAGCACACACATACACACACACACACACACCGCCGCTGTCTGTCTTCCTCCCTTTCACGCCTTCGCAGCAGGCGCACACATCTGGTTGCCGATATATGCCTCGCCATTCAAGGCATTCCATGGGCTTGACGCTGCTAGCTGCGCCGCGAGCGACACCACCAATGAAAGCAGCAGCAGGTGTATCACCAATGAAGACCCCTGCCGCGCACGAACAGGAGGTGCCGATGCATCCTCCAGAGGGGCGCCATCAGCCACTCTCGTCCCGATGCAGCTCCTCTCCGGCATGGCTGCGCAAGGTAAAGCATGTGGGCACCGCCGCACGTAACGTTCTCTGCCGCCTGGACATTTGCTGGGCCGTTTTTTACTTTGTCTTCCTCGTCTGTGTCGGCTCCGTCAGCTCCTCCATTTCATATCGGCTGGTGAGTCGCTCGCTGATCGAGGCGGGGCGCAGCCTGCACGAAAACCGCATCACCACCGTGAACAAGCTCATTGACCAGAGCATGGACCGCGTCGATGACATGGCGGGCGGCCTCCTCACTCTCTACATGAAGACCCAGTTTCTGATGCAATCTGAAAAGACGCTCTCGGTGCTGTGCGCGCTGCTGGAGAGATACGACGAGGCGAGGAATTACCGCGCCTTCTCCGTCATCTCGCTGGAGCAGCTGGAGATGATATCATGTTGGCGCGGAAGTGCAGAGGCGGACGCTGGCGGGCCGTTGATTGGAGCCATCTCGCTCAACCATACAGTCAACGCCACCTACTACGTGAACCGCAGTAACTACATGCTCAACCGCCCTTTGCAGGTGAGCGCGGTTATCCCCGAAGGGAACGGCACCGTCGCTGCTCTTGTCAGCAACTACGCTGCAAGTGAGCTGATCGAGTACACACAGGCATACTACAAGGGCAGCATTGACTCAGTCGACATCCGGCTAAGGTGGCTGCAACCATCCTCGCATCCGCACCTCATCTACTACAACTATCCTGCCGGGTTAATTTACCGTAGCCTCAAGCTCCCGACGAACGTCAGTATCACTGATTGCACGCAGGTGCACATCGATGGCGCGCGGCTCGCCCTCAACACCATCGGCGAAGCCAAGTCCGGTTTCCTCTTGGCCGTCTTTATCAACCAAAGCCTCGCAGACGCCGACCCGCTTATCATGTCCAACAACTGGGGTCAGCAGACAGTGCACGACAATATTATTTTTCCTTTCAGCGAGCATGCACCCACGGCCTACCTCAAGTCGAGCAACGTCAGCCACCCACTCATGCGCGAGGCGCTCAAGCACGTCGACCTCTCCCGCATGCGAGACCCCGGTTACAAGCACAGCGTCGATTTTCGCTACAACGACGCACGCGCCGTCATCACCGTATGGGCCTACACATCGTGCCACGGTCTGACGCTGCCACTGGTGTACGTCAACTCCCAGAATACTGTCACTGGTCCCTACCTGCGGCTGCACGATACCCTCAACGGTGTCCTTGCCGCCGTCATGGTGCTCGTCAGTTTGGTCTTTTGGCTGTTCGTGCAGCTGTACTTTGCGGCGCCGCTGCGCGAGATCACGCGGCTGCTGAACTGCAGCGTGCAGCGAGGTGCGCGTGCACTATACCGCGCCGGGAAGCACGGCATTGGTGCGCTGGCGGAGGTGCGTGCGCTGGGCAACGCACACAACGCCGCCATGCGCCAGCTGCGCGAAGTCGATGCCTTCGTCCCCGCAGCCGTGCGCAAGGAGCTGCCTCGTGGCACCCTGCCCGCACCCCTCACTGTACCCATCGAGACAACGCTAGCCGGCCTCAATGTCGTCATGGGGTCGTCTGAGAACAGAGCCGCGCACCTCGCGCGCCACCTTTCCACCGTCGTCTACATCACTGTGCGGCCGCCGCAGCCACCGCCAGTAGCGTCGCACAGCTCGAGCAGGACACCAGCACCTCTATCCACGCAGCCAGCCGGGCACGACGCCGCCGCCATAACGCCACGCTGCAAGCAGCGCCTGTCAGTCATGGTGCAGCGTGCGGTGCACGCAGTCAACGCAACCAGCAGCGGTCCCTTCGCCACGCCGGCGGCCCTCGAAGCCTTCGCCAGCGTCGTGCATGAGCTCGCGCACACACACCGCGGCACGGTGCTCCGCCTGCGCCCCGACACTTGCATCCTGCACTTCCACGCAGCCGTGCGCGCGCACCTCCTGCCGCGGCAGGAGGTGCAGTTGGTCAACGCAGCAGATGTGGACGTGGTCACGGAGGAGCTCGCGCAGCAGGACGCACGCGACGCGGCTGCCTTTGCTCTGGCTTTGCTGAGCTGGGTGGACGAGCAGCAGACGGCGGAAGGGCAGTTGGAGTTGCCGCGCATGCCGGACGTGCGCGCGCTGCTGGACACGAGTCTGTTTACGTGTGGGCAGTACCGCCCCGCCGACAGCGAGCAGACCATGACAGTGGCACTGGGCCGCGATGTGCTGCGCGACGCCGGTAGCATGGTGGAACGCATCGGCGTGCGCGTTGCCATGACCGAGGAGACCGCCGCGCGCGTGCTCCGTGGTGGCAGTGGCGATAGCGGCGCGGCGGCGGTGAGTGCGATACCGGTGGAGGCGCTGTGCACCGGCCGCGCAGAGCACGACGCGGACGAACTGGTGCTGTACGAGGCACTTTGCAGTCGTGTCGCCAGTGGCACCGCCTTGCCGCTGTACGCGCGCTGTTGCTTCGACGGCTTCGCGCGCATGCGGCAGGGCGACTACGCAGGCGCGCTCACCGCCTTCTGCGGTGTCGCCGCGATCGCGGACCTGGATCCCGGGCTGCTACCGCCATGCCTGCGCCGCGAGGTCGCAGCTAGCGGCGCCACCGTAGGCGCCGTGTCGGTGCAGGTGGCACGACTCATGCGCGAGTGCGAACGCTGCGTGCGTGCAGGCGTCGCCGATGGCTTTCAGCGCGTGCCGCGGCGGCCACCGGGAATGGACGCCGTGCTGCCAGATGACATCACGCCCCTCGGCACGGCGCCGCCGGTGAGCACCGCTCGCAGCGGCGTCCCTGCAGCAAGCGCCAAACCGCGAAGAATGGCAAGTAGCTTCACGGCGCCGCCATGGTATCCAGAGGTGGGCGACCGACACGTGATGCTGCTGAGCAACGGTGCTGTCACCACGCGTGTGGTGGTGCCAACGCCGCCAGCATGGGTGCGCGACAATCACGGAATGTACTGGCAGCTCGCGTGCAGGAAAAGCGACTGTACCCCACCAGAGCTGTGGGCTTGCCGCATCCTTGCGCTAGGCTCCGCCGGCGCCATCGCCTCCGTCAACTACATCATGTACCGCGAGGTGCACCCGGTGGTAGCCAAGGCCATTCGCGATGCACCTCCGGGCCCCATCAGCGATGCGCTGCGCCGCGCTACACCCGTGTGCGGGCCCACAGCACAGCAGGACGCCTCCATTAAGCGCTTGATTACGAGGCATCAAGAGCTGCGGCACCCCAACATTCTTGCACCGCTGGCGTACTCACAGTCAGTGGAGGGTGGCGTGGTGCTGATCTGGGAATTTTGCCCTGGTGGGACGCTGCGGCAGCTGCTGGCTCGCTATCCGCGGGTCAAGTCCGTCACCTTCGCATGTTTTGGGCTACAGATGTTGTCTGCCCTCTCCCACCTCCACGAGCGTGGAGTGGCGCACGGTAGGCTGAACCTGGACAACGTCATGGTGGACTCGAATGGTCACTGCCGGTTAATCGGGCAGTTTGCGGATCATGCGTTGGAGCGGGAGATCTTCCACTTCAAGCCGTCGTGCTACCTGAGCCCCGCCATGGCCGCTGGTGCCCTCCCAACGCCGCCGTGCGACATGTTCTGTTACGGGTTGCTGGCGATGGAGGCAGTGACGCAGCAGCCGTGTTGGAGATGGGCCACAGCAGCGGAGTACGGAGGGCATCGTGACTCGAAGCCACCGTCGGCGAAGGAGCTGGCAGACCTGATGGCGACGGGTGGGCAGAGGTTTGCGGATGCGGTGGTGCAGGGTCGCGTTGTGCTCAACCTGGAACAACTGGATGTCGGCCCAATCACGGAGCACCATAACGACACCATGATAAGTGTGTGTCGACGGCTGCTGTCTCTGGACCCGGCATCGCGGCCGACGGCAGCAGAGCTGCGGGAGGAGAACAAGTCTGTCCTCAATCTCCTGGGGATCACCATGGAAGAAGACACGCGTTAGGGGGATTAGTAGAGAGTAGCGGCACACCTATCGCCTCCTCCGCCACCCAGGTATGTGTGTGTGTGTGTATGGTGAAGGGGCGCGCGTCACATCCGTCACGGCACGTGGCGATCCGCCCCGTCTCTTCATCCGCCTCCCCCCCACCCCCCACCCGACCTGGCCCGACTCGACCCTTTCTTCTCCAGTCGCTCGCGTCTCCTTCGCTCACGTGCCGTGTAGCGCAGCCATGCACGCACATCATGTCAGCAGCGCTGGTGTGTTCTGTTGAGGAACGGAAAGCGGCGGGCGAGCTACCAGGGTGAAGGCGGACAGCGCAGAGCTCAAATCCGGGACAGGAAGTGCTTCTCGAGTGTGGGTGTGACGCTCGTGGCGCGACACCGTATAAACGACGTGGAGGGAAACGCGAGAGATTCGGAATCTGCATCCCCTTCCCCCTCCCTCCCTCCCTCCCTCCCTCCCTCCACACCTCAACACACACACGCACACACCTACCGCTCTCCTCACCATCTCTTAAGCCCCGCATCACCACCACCGTCACCCCCTGTAAACATATATCTATCTATATATATATAGATATAGATATATATGCGTCTACGTGCGTGGGTGGGTGTGTACCTCACTCTTCTTTTTGGTTTTGTTTTTTGAATGCGTTGGCGTTTCGTCGCGTGTGTTTATTCGCCCTTTCCCCATTCCTGTCATCTTCCAGTGACCTCGTCACAGCCGGGGCTCCCCTCCCCTCCCCCTCCCCTTCTTCCTCCACGCCACCGCCTGTTCTTGCTACCTTACCTTTTTCTTTCTCGCACACCACAGCGTATCACCGACTGTGCGGCCCTTTCGTCTCAGAAGGCGCTACGTGGCCTCTACGATTGCCCCTCCACCACCCGACTCCCCGACCACATGCTCCGACCCTTTGGCTCGCAGCACTGCCTGTAGGCGTACTTTGCGTGAGGTGAGGGAGCGACAGAGGCGACGGACCAGGCGTCTTCTTGTGCGCGTGTGTGTATAGGCCTGGCCGATTCCAGTTGGCGGCGCGCCAGCAGACAACGTGCGCTGTTCTCTTCCCCTCCCCCCTACCCCTCCTCCTCTCTCTCTCCCCCTCAGCGCGTGCTCCTTGTCTTTGTGTGGGCACGTCGGGCACTCCGCGAGCCCGCTCTTCAGTGCTGCGGCTTTTCTTTTTGTGGCGCGTGCTGTCGTCCTCGTTTGCCCCTGCCACCATTTTACTCCATTCATCTCATTTTTCTTTTCGGGAGAGTGAGCGGGGAGAAGACACACACACACGCACTCCCTCTGTGGGAGAAAGCCAGTCTGCACCCCCCCCCTACGCACACACCGCACCCCTGCCAAGTGCCGCACCACCTCTGGTGGCGACGGGGCCAAGCGCCTGCGACGTAGGGGAAGTCAGAGCGACTCATCGCTGCTGATGTCGGCGGTCGCGTCCCGGATGGCGTGGCGTCGGAGCGACCGGCGACGGTGAACACGTCTTTGCCACCCACATGATGGGCGAAGCGTCACCGCTCCCCGAGCGTAACTCAGCCGCACCTGAGAGGTGCACGACGTGGCGACCGGCATGATGGGAGCGGCTGGGAGGCAGCGTGCGCGGTGCAGGGTGGGCGGGGTGTAGGGCAGGGGCCGTGCTCCGATGACTGGGCTGGCGCATGCGCTGTAGCACGTGTCTACGTATGTGCGTGTGTGTCCGCGGCTGCATTGCACTACGCTGGTGGGGGCCTGTGGCAGTGCCAGCGGGGGAGGGGGGTTGAGGTAGAGCGACCTTTAACCGCACGCCATGTGGCAGAGAAAGTGGACGAGGGGGGCGGTAAAACTATATTTTTCGGGGCGAGCAAGAGAGATCTTGTCATCATCAAGCCGCCCACGCCCTTTTCTGTGTTCTCGTTCTCGGGTGGACGTGTGTGCACGGGTGTGCATGCGTGCTCAGGTGCCTCGCACCGCCCTCGAAACACTCGTACCAGCGCCTGCCACGTAAGTTCACCACCCCTGATTACCGTGCGGCCCACAAGCCCCCCTCCTTCCCTCTGCATGGGCGTCGTGGTCTCTGTGAGGCATCTCTCACTTCCTCATCCAAGTTGCCTTCCCACTCCCTCCCTCCTTATTTGTGCGCGCCTCCTCATGGCTTCCTGTGTGTTGTGCGCCATCTTCGTATCTGACGAAGCGTGCGAAAGGAAGGAGGAGAGGTAGAGAGAGGGTTCACGTAGTCAGTTTTTGTTTTTTATTGAGGAAGGGTCGGCGCTTGATTGTGGTCATCTTTCTCCCTCACATACACACGCACGCACACACACTTTTCCACAGGTGCGAAGTGTTAACCGCGCCACGCCCACAGAAGATGCAGACGGCTCTTTAATGGACCGGAAAGTGGCCCGATTGCTGATACGGGTAAATGAATGATTTTCTTTTGCGTTGGTGGGGGCAGGCGGGCGGGCGGGGGAGATGATGAAGGGGCTCGTCATGCTTATATCCGCCTCTCTCTATTCCTTCGGTCTGTGCATGTGTGCTGTGGCGAGGGCGTGCATGGCACAAAAAGGGCGATGCTGTCAACCAAATATCGGGCTCTCACTCCTCCTTTTCCTGCTTGTCTCCTCCTCTCCGCCCTAGGCCGGCCAGCGAGTGCACCGGTCGCTTCGAAAGGATCTGGATGCGCCGAAACGCCTCATAGTAGTCCCCATTGGTCCGACTCTGCTGCATACCTCTCTCTCACGCTCTAGAAGCTGTGTCGCGCACCAACATTCTCTTTTTGCACCTGGTGCTCGTGACGGTGGAGCGGTGTGGGCGCCGCTTCCGTTGAGTTTTCGATGGGCTGATGGCGGAAAAGCAGCTGTGCATGGGCATTCTCGTGCATGGCCAAGCCCCCCGCGCGGCCTCACATTTGCGGGGCTCCTGACTAATGACGCCGGCTGCTGGTGGGCGTTCAGTGAGCACCGAAAGCCGTGGAAAGGCGGGCGTCCCGCGCACGTGGGGATTCTGAATGCGGATGGCTCAATCACCATGCTGCTGAGGGGAGGGGTGCCGGTGTCGGAGGAGTGCATCCATCGCCTCGAGGCAGCTGTCAGCCAATTCACGGACAGCCGCTCGTGCCCGCTGCCGGGAGACGAAGCGGATGCTGACACAGGGCGGGTTGCGGTGGGTCTGGGAAGACATGGATGTTGCCCTCCCTGAGGGGCCCCATCGCGGACCGGCACGCCCACGGAGGAGGATCCGCGGGTGCTCTTCCGTCTCCCCTCCTTCGTGTTCGGTCCGTGGCATGCATGCAAGGCGTCGCTGCAGGGCGGACACAGCGTGTGCCGGCTCATTCTGGTAGCGGCATCGACGGCCGAGCGGACGGATGCAGCGCAGGCCGCGGCGCAAGCAACCACGACGCCTTCAGCTGCGGGCAGCCCCCAGGCACCATTTGCTGCAGCGCGACGTGGCGTGGGCCTCTGCTGAAGGCGCACCTTGCCCAAATCGTCAGAACCAGCCCGTGTTGCCCAGGCTGTGGCATGATGCAGACCGTCGTCTCGTCGTCTTCTCGGCGATCTGCAGCGTCGCATTCAACGGGCGCGGCATGACGCCAGCAGAGACCCGCGACATTGCACTGGCCTTGAAGAGGGCCTTCGACTGCCTCCTCACTCAGGCGCGGCTCTCGCGCTTGCTCACCCTCTGCAGCGCAAGCTCCCGGGACGAGCGGACGATGGACCCCGTGGCTCTGATGTGTTTAGCCGCGAGCAGGTGCATGAGACGGAGGCACAGTGCGAAGAGAGCAGGGTACCGGGGTGCCCCTATCACGTGTACACCCCACAGCGAGGTTTGCGGGTGGGGAGTGCGGCGGCAGCGGACAGAAGGATCAAGCAGCCAAATGAAGTGAGCGCAACCTTGCGCGCCCCCTCTCACGGCGGGCACCACAGTGTGCGCCGCCGCGCCGGAATGTAAGCGTCGCGCAGCTTCGCAGCCGCCGGCCACTGCCTGAGCCGTTGGCAGACACACGCACGACCTTGCGCTGGGCCCACACACGGCACTGTTGTCCATCCACCGCGTGGCCGTGTTGTGTCGTGCGTAGCACACGTATGCTCGGAGCATCACGGGTGCTCTGCGGTGGCTGGACCAGCCGCCCCACGCGCTGACGCTGCTGGAAACGGTCTCAAGAGCGACGGGTGTGTTAGTGCCACTCAGGGCCGCCCCTATCCGTGTTCGCCGCGCTGCTCAGAAGTGCCCCGGGTGATCTGTACAGACGGTATAAGTGGGCCGCAGCCAATGCACCAAGACGCACCGCACCGACGATGACGGCGGACGCAGTGTCCGGCCCCTACACCGACGCGCAAACGAACAGTTGAGGAGCCGCCTGCGTACAGCGGGCAACACAGCAAGCCCCCATGACAAGCCAGCATTGAGGTCACGGCCCCGCCGATGGCGCGCGTGCGGCGGCGCGCCGAGTGTTGTCTTGCCTCTCTCGCGTGGAGCTTCACGAACTAATCGACGCACTGGCGCATCTACGCACGGCCATCTCCTTGCCGACGGTGGAGGGTGCGCCGCAACGCTGTGACGCTGGCGTGTGCGACCGTTGTCTGTGCCATCTCGCCATGGAGGGGTGCCCACTGCGTCGCTCAGCATGGCGACCGCTGGGCTGCGGCGCCTCGACTTGTGCATGACTGCCGTGTTCAGCCGCGAGCAGGCGTTCGCCCACACGCAGCACACCATCGACGCTGCTAGCCTCCACCACTTGGTCGGCATCTCACGGCAACGACGTGGGCGAGCTGTTTGCCGCCGTGCATCAAGGCCGCGTGTGGGCGGCAAGGTGTACGAATGGGAAACTGTTGAAGGCAGCGCGGCAGCTGCAGGAGACGTGTGCCGGCCGCGCGCAGCTTCGTTCCGCTCCGCTGCGCATTTCCCCGGTGCTGGTGGCGGTGGACGCGCGGGGAGATGAGGAGGTGATGGGGAAGGGCGGGTGGTGGATCTGTGCGAGCGCGTGGGTGTCGGGGTGGAGGGGAGTGTGCACTGATGGAGGGGCACCCTCACGTGCTGCGACCGGCACCCCCGCCCTCCTCGCCCCATCGCGCGCACACCGGGGGGGGAGGGGGGTCGCTGCTGCTCACATCCCCTGCTCTCTGGCGACCCTCCTCATTGTTGTGGTGCAGGGCTGCCGCGGTGCGGTGTCCGTGTGTTTTCCGTCGGTCTGCGCCCGGCGTGTCTCTCCCTGTGGTCCTGCAATGAGCGGGATGCGCGGTGACGGCGCGGCGCCGGTGGTGTCGGCGGATTGTCGCGGCGGTGCCGCCTGTGAGGGCCGCGACGATGGCGGTGTGTTTGCGTGCTGCTGTCTCCTCCCACGGTGCTGTGATCGATGTGTCTTCTGCTGTCGGGGCCTAGGGAGGGGGGGGCGGCAGGCAGCGCCATCTGCCCTCCCCGCTTGGTCGCCGTCTCTCGCGCCTCTGCCTCTCTCCCTCGCTGCCGTTGCGGCGCGCCGCACATCCACCGGGCTCCCGTCCTGATCCTTCTCGCTGTGTGCATTCATCAAGGGCCCACCTGCTCCCGCTGCGCNCGCCTCGCAGTCCCCCTTGCCTGTCTCCTCNNGNCTGCCTCCCTCCCTCACCCCGATCTCTCTCTCTCCTCGCCTCCTTTCACTCTTGCTCGCGTGGCGCATCCGCCCACCCCCTCTCACAACGCACGCGCACAAACAAACGCCGACAACGTGCACGTGCACGTGCAACAACAATAATATACGTATATATACCTGTTTGTGTGTGTGTGTGCTGCCAAGGCTCTCCCTCGCTGTCTTCGGCTTGCACCCCCGCGTTCCCCTCGCCAGCGTCACTGCGCGATCTCGACTCCCCTGCCGTGTGTCCCCGTGTGTGCCTCCGCTGTGCCTCTCTCAGAATTCCGCCGTGGGCCTTCGAAGATGGCGTGCAAGCTCGGCGTCATTATCTACGTCGTCCTCCAGTTCATCGCGTTCTTCTCCGTGCTGATCGGTACGGGGGTCGACATGTTTTACATCAAGCCGGAGCACAGCTTTGGCGCCAGGGTATGCATAACCCTGTGGGGTGGAAAGACTGACTGTCGAAAAGCCAAGGTAACCATCACCCCGGGCGTACGGTGGAAGTTCTGCCCCATCCGCCGCAACAACTTCCGCATTGGTGAGGCGTTCGCTGTCATCTCCATCTTCGTGTACGGCGCGGCGTTCCTCTTCGGCTTCCTTTTGCTGTACTGCTGCGCTGGCTTCCGCTGGCTCTGCCTGGCGCTGAACATCGTGGGCGCTGTCACCGCTTGCGTTGTCTGGGCGGTCATGGTGGTCACCTACAGACTCCCAGAGCCCAAGTGCCTGGAGCTGAGTGACGGCTACGATTTCGGCACCGGCTTCGGTCTCTTCGTGCTTGCCTGGATCCTGGATATCATCGACATTATCTTCCTGATGCTCCCGTGGCAAATCGGAGAGTTCGGTGAGGGTGACGAACCGAATGGGCAGGAGGAGGAGGAGGAGGAGGTGGTGCAGTCTAAAAAAGCAACGGAGGAGTAGGAAGGAGAGTGCCGCAGGAAGTGACGGGCAAACGTGGCGGCAGCGCGGCAGCTCCACGACGACGCCCTCGTGGAGGAGCCGGCGGAGCTGATGCCGGCGGGAAAGACGGAGGGAGCGGAGGCTGCGGACGCTCGCCCCTGACTTTCGCCGGCATCTCTCCCGCTCTCGCTCGCTGCCCTCTCGTGCGCGCGACCGCTTGCGGGCGTGTTCGCGGTTTCTCCCTCGCCTGCTTTCGTCTTCTCCTGCGTGTGTCCTTTGTGGAGCTTTCCGCCTCCCCCTTCGCTTCTGCCTTTTCGATCTGCACAGCGATCTGCGCGTTGTGGTGGGCAGCGCACCCTTGACGGCGACACGCCCATCGAGGGCCCCCTCCCTCCCCCTCTGAGCCGTCGCCCTCGTTGCCTTCTCCAAATCGCCTCCCCCTCACGCACACCGCATGGACTCCTCAAACGGAGAGGTGGAGGGAGGGGGTGTGCGAGGTGCCACAGGTGTGGTGGTGGCAGGGGCAGGAGCCAAGGAGGCTCACGTGTAGGCGCAGCGGGAAGACAGGAGGGCGGCGTCCGTGCGCCCAGCGGCGACACACAGGTGCATACGCAACGCTAAAGCGAGGCGATTGCAGCTCTGGCTCCTGATCTTTCCTTGCGCCCCATGCACGGCCTACGTGTGTGCGCGCACACCCGCGCGCGCGCAGGTGCGTAGGAGGGGGCACCCCCTTCTTCAGCGAATGCCCCTTCGGCGTCGCCCCTCCCTTGCTGCGGCGACTCCCCGCGCCCCTCGCGCCCACACGGAGAAGGCGGCACCACGACAGGGAAGCCGTCGGGCGCACTCTCGGTCCTCCGCGGGCCAACGCCGCGGTCGGGGTGCGTGCGTGCGCGTGCCTCAATATATGCGAAGTCTTTGTTATCTCTTTGCCTTCCGTGTGTCGTTTCTTTTTTTTCGCTTCGCTTGTTTGTTTGGTGGCCTCATCACACCGCCGAGTCCTCCAGACGCGGGTGTAGAGAGTGTCCACACCGTATTACGGCATGCCGCGGCTTGAAGCGAGTGAGCGAGAGGCGTGGCATATGCAGGCAGAGCACAGGGTCTCAAAGGGCCCTGGCCTGCGGCTGGCCAACCTTCTCTCTGCGCTTGCCGGGCATGCACCTTGGCCACCGCCTGTTGCCCACACGACTGACGTCGACGCTTCCGCCCTCGAGCAGGAGCCTGGACGCGGCCCGCCTGGACCGAGGCATGCCGTCCGCCCGGGTCTCCGTCTGGCGCCGCAAGCGCCGCACGTACCCGAGGAAGGGACGAGCAAGGGCAAGATGAGCCGGTCAGACGCAGGGCCCCCGGTTGAACGGCAGGCAGTGCGCCCTTGGCGGCCAGGATGTTGCCGTGGTGCAACAGAGGCGTGCGAGCTGTGGTTGAATGCGTATATTTGTCGACGTGTTCGTGGTGGAGCGAGGCGTAGAGGGGTGCCTCGCTGCCACGGGCGGACACGCAAAACGTCAATAGCACATAACAGCAAAACAGAAAAGGGGGAATGCACGCGCGCGCGCACGCACGCGGACGACAATGCAGACGTCCTCGATTTTGCTTGCTACTCCGACGGCTCCGCATGCCGGCTCCGCATGCCGGCTCCGCCTGGGACGCCACGGCGTGTGTGCGTGTGTGTGCGCACCTTTGACAGCGAATGCTAGGGGAAAACTCATGCTCTCACACTCGTGCTTCTCCTGCTTGTCTCCTCCTCTCCGCCCTAGGCCGGCCAGCGAGTGCACCGGTCGCTTCGAAAGGATCTGGATGCGCCGAAACGCCTCATAGTAGTCCCCATTGGTCCGACTCTGCTGCATACCTCTCTCTCACGCTCTAGAAGCTGTGTCGCGCACCAACATTCTCTTTTTGCACCTGGTGCTCGTGACGGTGGAGCGGTGTGGGCGCCGCTTCCGTTGAGTTTTCGATGGGCTGATGGCGGAAAAGCAGCTGTGCATGGGCATTCTCGTGCATGGCCAAGCCCCCCGCGCGGCCTCACATTTGCGGGGCTCCTGACTAATGACGCCGGCTGCTGGTGGGCGTTCAGTGAGCACCGAAAGCCGTGGAAAGGCGGGCGTCCCGCGCACGTGGGGATTCTGAATGCGGATGGCTCAATCACCATGCTGCTGAGGGGAGGGGTGCCGGTGTCGGAGGAGTGCATCCATCGCCTCGAGGCAGCTGTCAGCCAATTCACGGACAGCCGCTCGTGCCCGCTGCCGGGAGACGAAGCGGATGCTGACACAGGGCGGGTTGCGGTGGGTCTGGGAAGACATGGATGTTGCCCTCCCTGAGGGGCCCCATCGCGGACCGGCACGCCCACGGAGGAGGATCCGCGGGTGCTCTTCCGTCTCCCCTCCTTCGTGTTCGGTCCGTGGCATGCATGCAAGGCGTCGCTGCAGGGCGGACACAGCGTGTGCCGGCTCATTCTGGTAGCGGCATCGACGGCCGAGCGGACGGATGCAGCGCAGGCCGCGGCGCAAGCAACCACGACGCCTTCAGCTGCGGGCAGCCCCCAGGCACCATTTGCTGCAGCGCGACGTGGCGTGGGCCTCTGCTGAAGGCGCACCTTGCCCAAATCGTCAGAACCAGCCCGTGTTGCCCAGGCTGTGGCATGATGCAGACCGTCGTCTCGTCGTCTTCTCGGCGATCTGCAGCGTCGCATTCAACGGGCGCGGCATGACGCCAGCAGAGACCCGCGACATTGCACTGGCCTTGAAGAGGGCCTTCGACTGCCTCCTCACTCAGGCGCGGCTCTCGCGCTTGCTCACCCTCTGCAGCGCAAGCTCCCGGGACGAGCGGACGATGGACCCCGTGGCTCTGATGTGTTTAGCCGCGAGCAGGTGCATGAGACGGAGGCACAGTGCGAAGAGAGCAGGGTACCGGGGTGCCCCTATCACGTGTACACCCCACAGCGAGGTTTGCGGGTGGGGAGTGCGGCGGCAGCGGACAGAAGGATCAAGCAGCCAAATGAAGTGAGCGCAACCTTGCGCGCCCCCTCTCACGGCGGGCACCACAGTGTGCGCCGCCGCGCCGGAATGTAAGCGTCGCGCAGCTTCGCAGCCGCCGGCCACTGCCTGAGCCGTTGGCAGACACACGCACGACCTTGCGCTGGGCCCACACACGGCACTGTTGTCCATCCACCGCGTGGCCGTGTTGTGTCGTGCGTAGCACACGTATGCTCGGAGCATCACGGGTGCTCTGCGGTGGCTGGACCAGCCGCCCCACGCGCTGACGCTGCTGGAAACGGTCTCAAGAGCGACGGGTGTGTTAGTGCCACTCAGGGCCGCCCCTATCCGTGTTCGCCGCGCTGCTCAGAAGTGCCCCGGGTGATCTGTACAGACGGTATAAGTGGGCCGCAGCCAATGCACCAAGACGCACCGCACCGACGATGACGGCGGACGCAGTGTCCGGCCCCTACACCGACGCGCAAACGAACAGTTGAGGAGCCGCCTGCGTACAGCGGGCAACACAGCAAGCCCCCATGACAAGCCAGCATTGAGGTCACGGCCCCGCCGATGGCGCGCGTGCGGCGGCGCGCCGAGTGTTGTCTTGCCTCTCTCGCGTGGAGCTTCACGAACTAATCGACGCACTGGCGCATCTACGCACGGCCATCTCCTTGCCGACGGTGGAGGGTGCGCCGCAACGCTGTGACGCTGGCGTGTGCGACCGTTGTCTGTGCCATCTCGCCATGGAGGGGTGCCCACTGCGTCGCTCAGCATGGCGACCGCTGGGCTGCGGCGCCTCGACTTGTGCATGGCTGCCGTGTTCAGCCGCGAGCAGGCGTTCGCCCACACGCAGCACACCATCGACGCTGCTAGCCTCCACCACTTGGTCGGCATCTCACGGCAACGACGTGGGCGAGCTGTTTGCCGCCGTGCATCAAGGCCGCGTGTGGGCGGCAAGGTGTACGAATGGGAAACTGTTGAAGGCAGCGCGGCAGCTGCAGGAGACGTGTGCCGGCCGCGCGCAGCTTCGTTCCGCTCCGCTGCGCATTTCCCCGGTGCTGGTGGCGGTGGACGCGCGGGGAGATGAGGAGGTGATGGGGAAGGGCGGGTGGTGGATCTGTGCGAGCGCGTGGGTGTCGGGGTGGAGGGGAGTGTGCACTGATGGAGGGGCACCCTCACGTGCTGCGACCGGCACCCCCGCCCTCCTCGCCCCATCGCGCGCACACCGGGGGGGAGGGGGGTCGCTGCTGCTCACATCCCCTGCTCTCTGGCGATCCTCCTCATTGTTGTGGTGCAGGGCTGCCGCGGTGCGGTGTCCGTGTGTTTTCCGTCGGTCTGCGCCCGGCGTGTCTCTCCCTGTGGTCCTGCAATGAGCGGGATGCGCGGTGACGGCGCGGCGCCGGTGGTGTCGGCGGATTGTCGCGGCGGTGCCGCCTGTGAGGGCCGCGACGATGGCGGTGTGTTTGCGTGCTGCTGTCTCCTCCCACGGTGCTGTGAGCGATGTGTCTTCTGCTGTCGGGGCCTAGGGAGGGGGGGCGGCAGGCAGCGCCATCTGCCCTCCCCGCTTGGTCGCCGTCTCTCGCGCCTCTGCCTCTCTCCCTCGCTGCCGTTGCGGCGCGCCGCACATCCACCGGGCTCCCGTCCTGATCCTTCTCGCTTGTGTGCATGTCATCAAGTGGCCCACCTGCTCCCGCTGCGCACGCCTCGCAGTCCCACTTGCCTGTCTCCTCACGACTGCCTCCCTCCCTCACCCCGATCTCTCTCTCTCCTCGCCTCCTTTCACTCTTGCTCGCGTGGCGCATCCGCCCACCCCCTCTCACAACGCACGCGCACAAACAAACGCCGACAACGTGCACGTGCACGTGCAACAACAACAATAATATACGTATATATACCTGTTTGTGTGTGTGTGTGCTGCCAAGGCTCTCCCTCGCTGTCTTCGGCTTGCACCCCCGCGTTCCCCTCGCCAGCGTCACTGCGCGATCTCGACTCCCCTGCCGTGTGTCCCCGTGTGTGCCTCCGCTGTGCCTCTCTCAGAATTCCGCCGTGGGCCTTCGAAGATGGCGTGCAAGCTCGGCGTCATTATCTACGTCGTCCTCCAGTTCATCGCGTTCTTCTCCGTGCTGATCGGTACGGGGGTCGACATGTTTTACATCAAGCCGGAGCACAGCTTTGGCGCCAGGGTATGCATAACCCTGTGGGGTGGAAAGACTGACTGTCGAAAAGCCAAGGTAACCATCACCCCGGGCGTACGGTGGAAGTTCTGCCCCATCCGCCTCAGAAACTTCCGCATTGGTGAGGCGTTCGCTGTCATCTCCATCTTCGTGTACGGCGCGGCGTTCCTCTTCGGCTTCCTTTTGCTGTACTGCTGCGCTGGCTTCCGCTGGCTCTGCCTGGCGCTGAACATCGTGGGCGCTGTCACCGCTTGCGTTGTCTGGGCGGTCATGGTGGTCACCTACAGACTCCCAGAGCCCAAGTGCCTGGAGCTGAGTGACGGCTACGATTTCGGCACCGGCTTCGGTCTCTTCGTGCTTGCCTGGATCCTGGATATCATCGACATTATCTTCCTGATGCTCCCGTGGCAAATCGGAGAGTTCGGTGAGGGTGACGAACCGAATGGGCAGGAGGAGGAGGAGGAGGAGGTGGTGCAGTCTAAAAAAGCAACGGAGGAGTAGGAAGGAGAGTGCCGCAGGAAGTGACGGGCAAACGTGGCGGCAGCGCGGCAGCTCCACGACGACGCCCTCGTGGAGGAGCCGGCGGAGCTGATGCCGGCGGGAAAGACGGAGGGAGCGGAGGCTGCGGACGCTCGCCCCTGACTTTCGCCGGCATCTCTCCCGCTCTCGCTCGCTGCCCTCTCGTGCGCGCGACCGCTTGCGGGCGTGTTCGCGGTTTCTCCCTCGCCTGCTTTCGTCTTCTCCTGCGTGTGTCCTTTGTGGAGCTTTCCGCCTCCCCCTTCGCTTCTGCCTTTTCGATCTGCACAGCGATCTGCGCGTTGTGGTGGGCAGCGCACCCTTGACGGCGACACGCCCATCGAGGGCCCCCTCCCTCCCCCTCTGAGCCGTCGCCCTCGTTGCCTTCTCCAAATCGCCTCCCCCTCACGCACACCGCATGGACTCCTCAAACGGAGAGGTGGAGGGAGGGGGTGTGCGAGGTGCCACAGGTGTGGTGGTGGCAGGGGCAGGAGCCAAGGAGGCTCACGTGTAGGCGCAGCGGGAAGACAGGAGGGCGGCGTCCGTGCGCCCAGCGGCGACACACAGGTGCATACGCAACGCTAAAGCGAGGCGATTGCAGCTCTGGCTCCTGATCTTTCCTTGCGCCCCATGCACGGCCTACGTGTGTGCGCGCACACCCGCGCGCGCGCAGGTGCGTAGAGGGGGGCACCCCCTTCTTCAGCGAATGCCCCTTCGGCGTCGCCCCTCCCTTGCTGCGGCGACTCCCCGCGCCCCTCGCGCCCACACGGAGAAGGCGGCACCACGACAGGGAAGCCGTCGGGCGCACTCTCGGTCCTCCGCGGGCCAACGACGCGGTCGGGGTGCGTGCGTGCGCGTGCCTCAATATATGCGAAGTCTTTGTTATCTCTTTGCCTTCCGTGTGTCGTTTCTTTTTTTTCGCTTCGCTTGTTTGTTTGGTGGCCTCATCACACCGCCGAGTCCTCCAGACGCGGGTGTAGAGAGTGTCCACACCGTATTACGGCATGCCGCGGCTTGAAGCGAGTGAGCGAGAGGCGTGGCATATGCAGGCAGAGCACAGGGTCTCAAAGGGCCCTGGCCTGCGGCTGGCCAACGCGACCTCCTTGAGGTCGTCCGGCATGCACCTTGGCCACCGCCTGTTGCCCACACGACTGACGTCGCCGCTTCCGCCCTCGAGCAGGAGCCTGGACGCGGCCCGCCTGGACCGAGGCATGCCGTCCGCCCGGGTCTCCGTCTGGCGCCGCAAGCGCCGCACGTACCCGAGGAAGGGACGAGCAAGGGCAAGATGAGCCGGTCAGACGCAGGGCCCCCGGTTGAACGGCAGGCAGTGCGCCCTTGGCGGCCAGGATGTTGCCGTGGTGCAACAGAGGCGTGCGAGCTGTGGTTGAATGCGTATATTTGTCGACGTGTTTGTGGTGGAGCGAGGCGTAGAGGGGTGCCTCGCTGCCACGGGCGGACACGCAAAACGTCAATAGCACATAACAGCAAAACAGAAAAGGGGGAATGCACGCGCGCGCGCACGCACGCGGACGACAATGCAGACGTCCTCGATTTTGCTTGCTCCTCCGAAGGCTCCGCATGCCGGCTCCGCCTGGGACGCCACGGCGTGTGTGCGTGTGTGCGTGCGCCCTTCCCCTTTTCCTTTCTTCCCTCGCCTTGTCTTTTGTTCTGTACGGTGCCTTCCTCGAGCGTTTCTGATCATTTCGTTCTCGCCTCCGTGTCTTCCGCTCGCCGAGGTCTTTGCTGCGGCCAGCGGCGCGGCTGTGCTATGCGCGTGCGCCTGCATGCCGGCATATGTGTCGTTATGTGCGCATACGCGTGCGTGTGCGCCTCCTGGCGACGCAGCCTCCTTGTGCACCCATTCCTCCTCACCTGCCCCTCTCTTCTCTGCTGCACCTTCGCGCTTGCCTCATGGGTGCTTGTTGGCGAAGCACGATGATGAGCGGCAACGCAGAGGTGAACGCCAAGACGCGCACGTACACCAACAGGAGAAACGCCCATGCGCACATAAAGGTGCTGGCTCTCGCATACTGGCTAGGCCGAGTGCCGGGAGGCATCACCGGCATCCGTCTGCGCGCGGTGCGCGGCACAGGCGGTGCGGCACGCGCCCGCATGCCCTCAGGTCTCCTGCTGCTCTGATTGCCTGCGCGCCTGGAGCGCTGGTGGCGGCGGCGCACATTCGATGGTGCCGTCCCCCCCCTCCCCTACCGGCCAGCGCCGTCACCGGGCCTACGGCACGGCGCGGTTGTCAAGCCGATGGACAGTGCGACCTAGCCGCTGGTGACGGGCACTGGCGAAGGGGGAGCTCTGCGTGGCACCTGAGGGCATTGTGGCGCGGGGGCCGCCGAGGAAGCTGCACCACAGCGCGAGGCTGCTGGAGCGCGTGAGCCGCGTTGCGCGCGCGCTTGTGGTGCGTTGCGTCCTCGCGACGAGCCTGCGCGCCTGCCGGCGGCAGCAGCAGCGGCCATGAACCACGAACCGCCACCGAGACCCCCTCCAAGGCCGCTCGGTGATC